>NC_053132.1:18084398-18389398 GCF_010015445.1 Perca fluviatilis | reverse complement strand
CAGGCTACTACTTACTACAGGTCACATCTTTCTCATATGTCACATTATAGTGAAACAGGAAGGAAATAAAAGTTTAAAATATTCACTAAAAATCAACAAAAGTACATTTTCTCATTCTGATTGCTGTAGTACTTGCCAATGGCAGGCTACTACTTACTACAGGTCATATTTGTGTCATATGTCACATTATAGTGAAACGGGATGGAATTAAAAGTTTAAAATATTCACTAAAAATCAACAAAAGTACATTTTCTCATTCTGATTGCTGTAGTACTTGCCAATGGCAGGCTACTTACTACAGGTCACATTTTTGTCATATGTCACATTATAGTGAAACGGGATGGAATTAAAAGTTTAAAATATTCACTAAAAATCAACAAAAGTACATTTTCTCATTATGATTGCTGTAGTACTTGCCAATGGCAGGCTACTACTTACTACAGGTCATATTTTTCTCATATGTCACATTATAGTGAAACAGGAAGGAAATAAAAGATTAGAATTATCACCAAAAATCAACCAAAAGACATTTTCTCATTCTGATTGCTGTAGTACTTGCCAATGGCAGGCTACTACTTACTACAGGTCACATTTTTGTCATATGTCACATTATAGTGAAACGGGATGGAATTAAAAGTTTAAAATATTCACTAAAAATCAACAAAAGTACATTTTCTCATTCTGATTGCTGTAGTACTTGCCAATGGCAGGCTACTACTAACTACAGGTCATATTTTTCTCATATGTCACATTATAGTGAAACAGGAAGGAAATAAAAGATTAGAATTATCACCAAAAATCAACAAAAGACATTTTCTCATTCTGATTGCTGTAGTACTTGCCAATGGCAGGCTACTACTTACTACAGGTCACATTTTTGTCATATGTCACATTATAGTGAAACGGGATGGAATTAAAAGTTTAAAATATTCACTAAAAATCAACAAAAGTACATTTTCTCATTCTGATTGCTGTAGTACTTGCCAATGGCAGGCTACTACTTACTACAGGTCATATTTTTCTCATATGTCACATTATAGTGAAACAGGAAGGAAATAAAAGATTAGAATTATCACCAAAAATCAACCAAAAGACATTTTCTCATTCTGATTGCTGTAGTACTTGCCAATGGCAGGCTACTACTTACTACAGATCATATTTTTCTCATATGTCACATTATAGTGAAACAGGAAGGAAATAAAAGTTTAAAATATTCACCAAAAATCAACCAAAAGACATTTTCTCATTCTGATTGCTGTAGTAGCTGCCAATGGTGTTACTACAGGTCATATTTTTTTAATAAATATTACCTGTAGTAAGTAGTAGCCCACTACTACAGACGGTCCCTAACTCAGCCAACAGCCGGAACATAGATTGAAGTGCTGTTTTCGCTTGTAAATCGTTAGCGACAACAAATACCATTGTGATTTTTTTTTTGACAAAGTGTCCTAAGCTGTCCTCAACATACTACACTAGTAATGTAGTGGAATTTTATTGAAGACACTGAATGGGGGTAGGTCGAAAACGAATATCCTGCGAATATCAAACCTGCTGCTAACTTATACCCGCTTGTTAGGAGCACATCGATCTCACAATCACTGAATCGTGTTTTTTCCCCATTTTCCCGTTTCGTGATTGGTGATCAAGGGCTCCTTTCAAGTCTGGAATATTCATTGATTGATTAACATGGACCTTATTAGGACAAATATGGGACGACCTTGGGAGGAGCGTGAGGCTCGTGCAGGACCGCATAAGGTAACGCACGTCCGTATTTATAACGAGAAGAGTGCGTACCGGTGTGCGCCGCAAGGTGTTATAAATCAGAATATTGTTTTTGCGTACAAAAATTCTGACTTTTTTGCGCACAAAATCTTTCAGAATAGAATCTACGCACATTTTTATAAATGAGGCCCATGGAGTTTCATGATTCTCTTTACTTTAATAAGAGGATGATAAAACCAGACCAACCAGCCACAGTATGAAGGTTGAAACACACATTTTGAGTAACTACATTCCAAGAACTACAACGGATGTTGACACATTTCTGATCAGAAAAAAGAGCAACATTCTGAGAACTGTTTCACTGCTCACATTTAAAAAAAAAACATACTGTAGTTTGATGTCTCTGTTTCAGTTACTTGAAATGGCCACCAGAGTCCAGCACTGCATTGAGAAAATAATTCATGAAAAAGGCCTTACTGCAGGTTTGAGCCTGTACTGTATGTGGCTGACGGTAACTGCACAGTAATCAGCAGTTTCATTGCACATCATATGATATATAAAATGTTTTAATTTCAATAGTGAATAACTATTTAGGGCTGTGAATTTGCAAAGCAGTCTTATAGTCTGCGTGCAGCAGCCACAAATAGTGAGTCACAAAATGCAATGGTATCATTTGAGTAATATTCATATCAATTGAGTTGCTATATTCACACTCAAAAATCTACAGACATCATTGTATGTTATAAGCCATTGATTTGAAGCAAACCCCTCTCTGTGCCTCACAGCTTAATAACTATCAATAATCAATAATTTTCTCTCATCCTGCCCTCTACTACCATCTCTTCTTCTGCTTTGTTTTCATTTTCATTCTGACTCTACTACTCTATTAAGTAAGGGCACTCACTAAAACACACAAATAAATAAATAATAAAAAACCTAGCCAGCATATTCTCACTACTGTATGGTCCATCTGCCCGTGACCCACTTTTCTCTCCTTGCCTTTGGCATGAGAGGCATTCACACAGAAAGCACAAGGAAAGCTAGTTTCTCATTCTCAGAAAAAAAGGACACTGGGCAGCGATGGCAGCGGAAGCACCAAGGTAGGATGGAAGTGTGATGAATACACACCATAGAGTGTAGCACCATTAAAGGAGAGCACCCACTAGAGCTCTTATCAAGAGTTACAATGTGGTGTCATGTTGTCCTTAAGAGGTGGGATATGGCAGGATTCAGAGTGTACTATTGTGTGCATTAATGTATTTCAACCCAGCTCGCCTTCCTCTGTCCTCCAATGTTCTTTTTGGTTGTCTCTAAAAGCAACCCTAAAGCAAGCATAAGGACAATTATCACTCAAACACTCCAACGGAATGATTGGGGTGCAATGTTGTGCACGTCATACCTCTCTCGCTCTCTCAGCAATGTTTCCCTGTCATGTTCACTATCTAATAGAGGCAACAATACCATACAAATAATCAGCGCTATCAGTCCAATTAGTGTATTTGTTAATTAACACTGGCACAAGCAGTGACTTAAAGATCAGCATGTTTCAACCGAAGTGCTTGTTGAACCATCTCCCACCACACCTTTTCAACGGCCTGAATCTAACAATTTCCTTAACCTTTCAAAACCGACAATCCCCCTTTATGATTGCCATGTGTGAGGAGGGGAGAAACTTGGTAGGTTTGAAACATCTCTCTCAAGCTCTCTTTTTTTCATTCTTCCATCACTTTTGAGCGCAGAACCAAGTACAACACCATGGATTTGATTGCGGTTATTTGAACGCTTATCACATCTCGCCCCTCTCTACAATGGAAGAGTGTGGTAGTTGTCAACATCTATACACACTTTTGTCTTCAGACGTGATTGGTCGTAATAGCTAATTAGTTTGAACCATCTCCCAACCTTAAGATAACACATCAGTGTTAAGTGTCATTGGTCTTTAGATTTTAGAACAGAAGGACAGAAATACATGTTGTTGTTTTTTTTAACACTGTATGAACCTTATGATCACACAGAGGTCCAATCCTGTGTTCTAAGATAAGGTGTAGAGGATGCAAAAAAATATATGATTAAAAACATAAAATTCCATGTTTTTGTTATATTAGTCTGTATATTTTAATCTTAATTTTTCAGTTGTATATTTTGTTTTTACGTAAAGCACACCATGTTTTCCTTCTTCATAAAATATGCTATATGCATTTGATAGTTTGCCATGCTTGTAGTTAGTGGTCCGTCAGTTTGTGTCAGGGTTCTAATTTAAAACTTAAATTGTAGCACACTCATTTCATCGGTTTTAATTCTGAATGGATATCTGTTACATTACCATCTTTTAAAATAGGACAAATTTGACATTTGATTGTAGTTCTGCCCCCATAGGTTAATCAGTGTATGTTTTTAAAGGGTCAGTTCACCCAAAGCACTAAAAACATAGGCTGAGGTCTGTGGATCATGCAGAATTAACGGGACATGGTTTCTGCTGCTGTTGATCCTTTCAAATATATTTTTTCAATCTGGTGAGCATAAGAAACACAATGCTCTTTAGCTCCACTGATCTGGGATTTGGTCAGAATTCCCAGAAGCAAGTATTTTAAAAGCTCACTTAATAAAACCAGAAATGTCTGCATGGCAAGATACCACAAGGGGTAACTGAAAAAAATTGTGAGTGATTTAGTGATTTAAATGACAGAGTCAGACCAGTGGTCGGTCACCTCCTTGACAGATTCATGAACATTGCACAAACTATTCCACACATGTAAATGCAATATCTGTCATCTTCTATTTCTACCACATAGGTAATAAAGCCACATTTTATGAATGGAAAAAATGAGTCAGGAAAAGCAGTTCTTTATTTCTATGAGGACCTGTTAGAATCAAAGACACAAGGGAAACAAAGAAGCGGCCTGGATCCATCCACTGTGCGTGAAAGACAGGGAAAGATAAAGGGGGAGGGAATCGTATCATGTCTTTTGATTGATGGAGTGACTGAAATAATGAGCGAGAGAGGGAGGAGAGGTTTGAATGTGTGGTGAAACAGTCAGAGACAAAAAAGACAAGAGTGAGAGGGAGTAATGAAGAAAAGTGGGGATAATTTAATAGAAGAGCACTTGGGTGCGAGAAAAGAAAGCAGAGAGAGCAACTGACAGATGGATGGTGGAGAGTCGGTACCCAGTGGAAGTACAAAGAGAGGAAGGAGAACGGAGAGAGATCAATCTGAAGTAAGAGAGAGAGAGAGGACGCCACGCTGGAGAGAGGGTGCATGAATGTGTGTGTAATAGAGAGAGAGGGAGAGAGAGTCGGCTATACTGGGGCATAGAGTAGGTGAAAGAGTGAGTGTACGAATGAAAAACAGAAAGAGAGGCTGCACAATACACTGGCTCAATACTGGCTCACACCGATTTAAAGACTAGAAGGCATGAAAATGTGATTTTGAAAGACAAAAAGCATGTCACTTTTTCTTGTTTTTCAACTGGATCTTTTTCTTAATTTATAATCCCGGCCCCCTTTTTTACTCTCTTTGTGGTTTATCAAGGAGGTCACTGCGGATTCAACGAGAAGCAACACAGCCTGAACTGCAGACTAAAAGGTATTTACTTTTTCATGTTCATGTTTACTCTCATTTTTGGCTAACCCTTTGAAATGAATAACCTCAATACAATTGCTGTGCTTATCTCACAATAAAAGTAATGTAAAGTGTTTATAATACAAAAAGAAACAGTGAATGATTATAGTATACTAAAGACAGTGATGGTAGAAGCATTGTGTGTGAACTATAAAATTAATTTAAAAGACAGGCATTTAGAAGTATTGGGCACACAAAGAAAGAAGAAATGATCTTTAGCAGCAAGGTGTGTGTGTGTGCGTTTGAGGGTGAAAGTCACAGCACTTTACAAAAAGAATTGTGTGCTGCTAAAAATGTGACGGTGGGGGGTGTTACACGTCCTCCTGAGGTTTGATTCCTATGATTTATGTAGGTGGGCAGGAAAAGCAAAGTGGGACAGAGAAAGAATTACAAAGATCACAGAGCCTATAAAGAAAGCTGTATAGTAGTTGCACAGATCACTCCAAAACAGTTTTAAGACTGGTGAGAGTGCTCTGCTGTGTATTAGCTATGGTATACAGCATGAGGAAGATGTAATGAAGATTATGAAGATTTGTCTGCTTGTAGTTAATGTGAGTCATGGAAATTAAATTACGAAAAGAAACATTAGGGTGACATTCTAACTAAAACCATTGTTGTCTGGCATTTTCTTCTGGATACAGTGGGCAGTGATGGGGGAGAAGTTCATTTCTCTAAATGAGCCTTTCATGCTGAATCCAACTCTATGGCCATAATTGAATCCCTTGTGACTAGTTAAGACCCTGTTTCATGTAGATTATTCCATGTTCATTAGGAATCAGAATTGCACATTGCAGTATTTTACAACCTCTCCCCCACGGTTACAAAGCAGGCTATGACCTGTTGTTTTACAGTGATACATGCACCAGAATTAATGGGGGGGATAATTGATATAGATAACATAAGGTAGAAATCAGCCAGGGAGTCAGGTGAAAGGAATATTAATACTTGTGCTTATGTAAAGCCTACATTTATGTAATACCTATATTAATACCATCCAGACACTTACAGCGTTGTATTACATTTAACAAATTCAAACGAGAGCTCATCAACACCCACATTTCACACACTTCTTTAGCTGCGACTTGTCAAACTCGTTACCTGCTCGCAGTATTTATGGAGTCAGCTGGTGGAGGACTCCAGAGAACTAACTCTCATACATTTGCATGCACACACACACGCACACACACACACCACACGCACTCACGCACACGCACACGCACACGCACACATATGACCAAACTGTCTCTGTGCACTTTCATCCTATAGCGGCAACATAATTGACTTTGCACAGCCTCCTAAGACCTGCCCCACACGCTGTAATGCACAATAAGCAATACTGGCTTTAAAAGCAAATTTTTCTATTGGCAAAGTGCACCTGGGGGAATTAATTTGGAAAAGGAAAAAAAAAAACAGGGCAATTTAAAGCAGAGTTGGCACACTGAGATTTATGGCTTCCAAAGAAACACAGAACAATTGATTATAATGGAACAAAGAACATTGGGTGACGTTATCAATGCCAGGGAGGGACTGAGTGATTATACGTAATGTGTTAGTAATTCCAAAAGACAAGTAATGCCAAAAGACAGTGTTATTATGAAACAATTGAGCGGAAGATGAAATACATAAATTACACTGAATTGGCCAGAAAGCTTAATGTGTCTGTGGAGATGTTTGTGTCTCTCTGATTCAGAAAATTTCCACCACCACTGCCTACTTATTTCCACTCCATCCTGTCCTGTCTCATGCTGTTCTTTCCTGCCCGGTCCTGTTCTGTCCTCTCCGATCTCTGCAGGAAGAGCTTGAGTCGATACACAGGCCGGTCAGTGCAGCAGATGTGACAGTGCTATATGGTCCATTAATTCTCCAGGGTTTGGTGTTTAGAAAGGGTAGGACAAAAAACTGACATGCTGAGAAAATATTTTCAGTGACAGCTCACTGCTGTGGAGGAGTACAGTTAGACTCTATTAGCTGCAAGCTACTACTGTATCTATGGAGCAGAAATGCAAAACCCACAACAAAATGTTCCTTAAATCAGTCCCATGGGAGTATTAAACTGGACTACAGCTGTATGGAGCTAAGTCTGTGCAAAGAAATGCCACAGACCATCTTCGGTCTGACATTTAAAGTGACATTAAATAACCTTGAGAAGTAATTTCATGTTTAAATAAAAATTAGCATTGAATATGATTTTGAATGAACTTCTAATTGTTATTTGTAGAGCTGGCAGTCTTATTGTTGTGCTCATTAAGATAATACGGGAGAGAAGAGCTGTTTCCCCTGACTCTGCAGGCTTTTATTATTACATACAGAGAGATTTCCCCCAGGGAAAAGATCTGGAGGATTGCCGTAAGCCTTGAAAACAGAAGTCAGCAAACTGCAACACATCCACCATTATGAAGAACTGAAATAGCTCACGCTTTACAACTTTTAGTTAATATTTGCACTGATTACAGGGACTTTATCAGGAAACAGTTCTATGTACTTGGCCGTGTTTAAAGCAGGACACCAGTTAGAGTCAAGTGTGTAAATCAACAGGAGTAATACATCACACGATGACAGAGCTGTAGCACAAGTGGGTGATAGACCTTTAGCTATAGCATAAAAGACTTAACTCATTAACCTCACTGTTTGCTGATGTAATCTAGCTTCTGGGTTGCTGAGCAGTCTGTTTCAAGCCAGCAGGGTCAGATGGCACTTTAGCTGGTGTTTTTTTGACTCAGTTTAGAGTTGTAACAAGGTAGTGTAGATCTGATTAGAGTCGAGAGAAGTTGTAAAGAACACACTTTCCACAAAATATCTTGGAGGGAAAGTGCACATTTAATACCTTCATTGCTTTTCCTGTCTAACATTCAACCTCGTTTTCTAAAGAGATGCTCTCCCAAAACAGATGATGGTTCCATTTGATTGCAAATACTACATGTATCCCCACACTTTCTCTTACCATCTTGCTTATTAGACAATCCAAAGTATATAGTGTAATAGTCATAAGTAGAGTATAAAGTTAAGAATGAAGGGTCTTCCTGTCTGTAGAGCCAATTACACCCCATTACATGGTAGGTGGATGAACTGTAATGGGGCCCGACAGGCATCGACATGGTCCTCACTTTGTCAGCCATGTCTAACCGCATTTATTAGTATCTTGTTGACTTTTGTCTCTCAGTGTTACCTTTATGTCAATGGACGTGCAAGGTAAGTGCAACTGTCACTAGTGGACAGTCTATTTGCGGCTATTTATCTGCCATAAAATCCACCCTAAAGCCTTAATCCTGCACCCATCTCCGTGTGTCTGACTAGCTTGTCTGTGGCCTGCTTTCATTGTATTTGAGGCCTGAGGTCTTTAGTCAGCTCTGGGACAAGTATAAAAAGTAAAAGATGCCTTTGAAAAAGTTACTTGATACCATGAATTGTAGTAGGTATAGGTCTGTTTTATTAGAAATGTTTGACTCTGCATCAGCACTTGCCGAATTCATTTGTTGTTGCGAAGCATAAGGCAATCGGCTGCACAGTTGCCTTTGAAGTCTCTGTTTTCATGACATTTTAATGCACTTTCTGTCATATCATGTGTGGAGAGGGAAAGGGAAGTTTGTGTTATATGAAATCAGCTATTTTACTTTTGGTCGCAATTGCACCAACTTATGTTTATGTATTTCAGATAATCAGTCTAAGTTATTAGAGACTGGGTGTTGTGGTGTTGTGCACCCACACAAACTAGTGTCATACACTTAAGTTTAGTTTCAGTGCTGCTACAGACATGTGCACGTGGACCTGGGCCCTGGTGTCATTTAATTTGTTGCTGAAGGGAAACTTAATTACTAAACAGGAACAATGTGTCTCATAGATTGGCCCACATGAATGAGCTCATTAAATTGAAATACTAACCGACAATAACAACTGGGAAATATCAAGTTGTTCTGAGACATTAAGTGTGCTTCTTCATTAATATTATATTAAGACTGAAGGTGCAGACTAAATCATGTTCGCACGGTTTGAAACATTATATTGTGCAGAGGTTCTCAATCTTGGAGTTGGTATCCCACATGGGGGTGACTTGATTTGGGGGATGTAGGAAATTTGTAAAACAGAAATATTTGATTCGTATATTTGAACAAAAGAGTTGACTTGGCATACATTTAACTTTCTATATCATCCACGTATAGTTTAGGAATATAATACAAATCTATGCTATACTTAGATTCACATAACTTCATCAAAATGTGCAGACCTGAAAACAGGATCATGGGCCAGAAAAAGTAAAAGTTTAGAACCCTGATTTAGGGATTTCTGTTGTGTGTAAGCTTTAGCTACTGTATCAAACAATGTTTACGGCAAGGGGGAAGTCTCAAAAATAGCGCAGGGGATGTTCACTCCTAAATCAGTGCTGCATTGAGGTCTCCCAGTCCATCCAGCCAAGTTTAGCCCAAGCAAGGCCCTCAGCGCATGCTCCACCTGACCCAATTATATCCAATCTGAGGGGAAAGATAGCCCACTTTGATCTACACGAGACCGTCAGCCAAGCTCAAGCTGACTGGTCTGGCACTAAATGCTTATTTCTGCTAGACATTCACGACAGATGTGTTTTGAGTGCCGCTTAAAGAGTCAAACTTTGTGTGCGATCACAGGGTATGTGTGTATGTGCATGCACACGTGCTTGGAACATCAGGCGAGCAGTGTGTAACCTACAAAGTAAGCCGTGGCCCCTTTTTTCTTAAAAAAGATCGTCCTTGGTGAGGTGGCGATAGGGAAGATCAAGCTGAAACGCAGATCAAAGGAGCAGCATGTTTATTGTGAACTAGAGAGCTGGGAGTGATTATTTTAATCATCCACTTAATTACTGATTAGCAGTGTTATCGTTTTTTGCTTGATTAACATCAGATATGCAATTGACTAACAGGCGTCTGTTTGTGTTGGATAGGAGAAGTTCCCCTCCCCCGCTGAGGGAGATGCCAGAATGGGTGCATGGAGGATGAATCTATTGCTGGTATTGTTATCTGCCTGTAAAATGAATGAAGGGCGCCATGATTGTCAGTTAAGCATTTGCATTTCATCAGATTTTATCAAGCACAGATTTAATTACAGCTTGAAAATGCTGAGCCCTGTCATCGCAACAGGAAAGCATACAAATCAATGTTTGAGTTCCTCAATACATTTGAATGCTTATTTTCTATGTTTTAGAGAACATAGACATTAAAACTTAAATGATTTGTCCACTGTATTGTGCTTTTGAGTTACCTTTAAAGGGGCGATAGAATGGTTATATACGGTATTTCACGCTGTTCCTTAAGGTCTCCTTATAGGGTATGTAATATTGGTTGGGCTGAAAATGTCTCTTTTGCTGGGTTTTTTTGCCCTAATGCTACCCTGTTAAATGGGACTGGACTGAAACAAGAGCTTTTCTGTCTTATATGGTCTGCTCATGAATATTTAGATGAGGTACACGCTGATTGGTTGAGCTTAGCAGCACACACACAGACACACACACATACGTTCCCCTCTGTGCCCATTTTCATCCTCCTGTGTGTCACACACACACACACACACACACACACCAATGCTTTCGACACTATTCCCTGAAGATCAATGTTGGAAAAAAAAGTGTACATACTGTGAACCGCCGCCGGTAGGCAGCTCCTGCACGCTGCCCATTGGGAGTCCACTGCGCCACTGATTTAAATCCACATGTCCCGCTCAATTGTCCGATATCTACTCCTTTTCTCTGGGCCAGTATTCCGTATCTCCTGAGAGAGCTCCAGCCAGTGTGCAGCGGGGTCTGACAGTCCAGGCATAGGCTAGGCTACTGTGGAGCTTCTGAACTCCGAAACAGCCGTACTAAATTTGCAATTAGCCACACATTTTTGTAAAACGGCCCATATTTGAGCTTTATGTAGTTGATTTCTCGCATAAAAAAGTCTCAGAAGTGAATTTAGTAATGCAACAATGTATAAAGTGTCTGAGATTTGCGCAACCTAGATTTAGAAGACTAACTGACCTCAGATCAGTTAGTGGCCTATGTAAATTTTGGGGCGTTACAAAGATAGAAGGTATCAAATGAGAAGGAGTTGAGAAGTTGACATCAACTTTTAGCTTTGTTCAGATTCGCCCGTTTTCAGCAGCAGCAGTTTCACATTGTGAGATTTGCAGAGGAAAGAGGTGTCAATGGGATTTTGAGGTTCTATGTATGTCCTATTTACCCACCAAACTGTCGTTTTTCAACTATGACAGGGTAAAATTGGTTTTGCATTCTATCACCCCTTTAATGAGTGCTGATGCTACAGACACAGTCATGGTACCCAATTCTCATACCCCAGCTTGGCCCTTCCCCCTTAAACTCCTACGTCAGAGCACCACCCCCAGACCTGATGGCTAGTGATGCACCATTCATATAAACCAAGCACCCTCTCCCCCCCAGTTTAGTGACTCATCCCATCCATCCTGTGTTGGAGTAGGCTTAGAGTGTTCTTGACGGTTCCTCATCGCTGGCAGCATGAAAGAGGCCGAAGGGTGGAGACCCAGTGAAAGAGAGGGATATAGAGGACAGAACTTGGCCGCTCCACTTTTGCAGGACGTAAAAGTGGGACAATCTGTTCCTTGGATCCTCTCCAATTCTACTTTCCGGGGACCGATACACTGAAAATATATCTATACTAATGCTCTGTCCTACATAGGGAGAGAGTGAGTGAGAAGAGGAGAAAGAGAGATTGACAAAAAGAGGAACTGACTGTCCATTAAGGTCTTTATAGTATATATTAATTTAAGACTTGCCAAAAGACACTGTCACATCAGCTATCACAGCAAACTCTACAGAGTACTGACAGTAAGATATTTTATCAGAAGATCATTTATATTGATATTTTTATGAATATAATAAAATGCAGTGAAAGTGACACATTCAAATCAGTTCAACAGATCCAACATTATTTTTCATTGTGCATAATTTGCATCATAGTAAACTTCAGTTTGACTTATTATCCAAAAACATACATAATTTTTTATTTATATGGAAACTCCAAGGACTAAAATAAACCAAATGAGCCGTGAAGTCATTACTACAACTTTGCTGCGCTTTGCAAAAAGCAAGATGTACAGATAAGATCTCAGAAAAGACAAAGACGAATAGAGACGAGAGATATCAGCAACCTCTCTGCAAATCTCTCCATCCATCCATCTTAGCTGCTCAGGTGCTCAAGGAGGGTATCCATCTCTGTCCTCGTTATCATGATTAATCAGTTCCTGATTCTTCATCTTGCTCTTCCTCCATTTCCTTACTGTCTGTGGATCCATGTCGGCCCAGATCTATCGAAAGCCTCTCTCTGAGTCTCTACATGGCTTCTCATCAGAAGTCTCAAGCTGCTCTATCGGTCTCCCATGGGTAGGCCGACTCGCCAACTTCTGAAATCTTCAGATGTCCCTGTTTTCTACGCTTATATTGCATGACTGACCCAAGTGTTGAGACAGGAGCTCATAAGCACAGGAAAAACAATTGTATGACAAAATTACATAACGTAGTGCATGAAAGACATGAAAGGATACTATGTTCACTTTTTTCTTTTTTTTAAAGATTATTTTTAGGGGCATTTTTAGACCTTTATTGACAGGACAGCTGAAGAAATGAAAGGGGAGAGAGAGGGGGAATGACATGGAGCACAGACCACTGGAGCCTCTCTACAATCGCAAAATCAGCAATCCCAGCGAAAATAAGAAATTTAACCTGGTTTTAAAAAATTGTCTGTGTTCCTGCCCAAAGTAAAAAAGTGGAATAAGCCTTAAGTCTTGCTGACATTACAAGCAACCAGTGAGTGGCTGAAATAAAAGAAGAGATTCAGTGTAAGACAGTGAAAAACAAGTTTTCTGCCTCTGGCAGAAGATGGAGAAAGACTGTTCTTGTCAGGAGAGTGAAATTCATACATCTCTACCACCACTGTTCTCCCAAGAGAAAGAAAAATCAAGAGTAGTTGTATAGCTGATGGCCAGCACAGGGACAGGAGAGCCAAACAGCTGGCAAAAGTGGCAGAGCGTAGGAGTTGAGTGATGTGACAGGGAAGGCAAAAGCGACACGAGTTACGAAGTCCATAATGAGTTGTACAGGCTGAGGAGAATGTTTCAGGAGGTGTGATTGGAGTTGCCATAGTTAGAATGTAAAATCAAACAGCGCTCTAAACATGACTCCATCCCTCCTGTCATCCTGTTTATATCCTCACGTTACTGTTGATTTTGGCTCAGTTTTCCACCTACTCTCATTCCTTTTCCAGTCACGGCTGTCCTCACCCTGCTTTTTTTCCCTCAATCTGATTACTCTGCTTTATGCTAACTACAACTCTCACTGTCTTTCTCTCTTGTGTATTCCCCTTTCACTTTTACATCCCAATTATTAGGCTCCCGTCTACGCTCAGCCTGTCCTTCGAATTCCTTATCTTGCCTAGTGCAGACTCAATGTTGTTCAATATTTGATGAGACTTTGTTCATGAATCAACCTCCTCTATTCCCTCCTGGTGTACTTCAATGATTGTGTTAATCTCCCAAACCTTGTGAGTGTTAACACACTGCTCTTTGTCAGCTTTTGATAAGAGAGGTTTTCGGCCTAAATGTGATACATGTTAACATTTTAATCATCCATACAACAGTGGCCAGTGGTTGGTCCTGTAGTGTGATATTCCCTATGAATACAGGCCATTGGTAACAGCTGAGCTTTCTTGTGATTATTAATAAGCGCTGAGACCCTTAAATGTACTGCCAGCGCTAGAAAAGTTTGTTTGCCAGCCACACACTTTCTCCAAAACCTTTCTTTATGCATTTATCATGTCACGTTCCCCTAATGTATCGTAAGTGGTCAGATACTTTTTTCCTCTAGTTTTCTCTTTCTGTCGTCACTGGTTCACTTGCTCTGACAGACGCTGTGTTTGTGTTGAAGTGGCCCACCCTGTCACTCTCAGAGCATCTTGGGGAATCGACCACAGCCAGCCCTGTTCCCTCTGTGGTATCGCTCTTTCGCCCAGAAATGCTCGACTAGCAGACTTCCTTTAGGCCATTGAGACATTAACAGACCAGGCTTGGATTGTTTTGCATACATCCGGTCAATCATCCAAACACTGCTGACTTTGTAATTATTGCTTTCAAAATATGGTTGTCTTGGAAGATGCAGTAACTGCCGTTTGGATTGTTCCATTGCATGAAACAAACCATGATAGGTAGCTGCAGGGATTGGCCATTGGCCAGGTTTTGTACATACTGACCAATTTCTTGGTCAGTCTCTCTTTATCACATAAGTTCTAAAAATGTATTGATTCCATTTCCTTAAACCCTGACCCTAATTCAACCCAGTGGTTCTCAACCTAAGTTTTGGGGTGGCAAGATGAATAACGGTACGGGAAAGCAGAAAAAAACATATTTCTGCAACCCAAAGTTAAGCTTATGTTCTCAGACTTCTTTTTTTGTGAACTGTGAACAGATTGTAAGGAGTCACAAGCCAAAAAGGTTGCCTGAACCCATAAACAAAATCCTGATCCTAACTCTAATGCCTAACCTTACTTAATACTAGAAAAAACTCTAACCTCAACCAACCAGCCAACCTGCATACCCTTGGAGTTTTGTTGGTCCTCACAAAGGACTACAAAGGCATGCAGACACATTTTAAATTGTTCAACAATCAGAGGTGGAGCCAGCATTGAAAAACCAGCACCTTTTTTTGTTTTCAAGCTAAAAAAACAAACAAAGCAGTCCTCTTGTTACAGTATTTTGAATATGGGTATGCTACGACCTCTTCATCAAATGTTTCTGTTGGATCTCTGGCTATTGGCTAGCTACTTCATCTCAATGTTATTATTCATGTCAATTACAGGCCACTGTAAGCTGTGCCAGACACCTGTTGATGCCCTTGGTCACCGATAGAGGTTTATAAGTCAAAAGTCATAGATCACTTACTGCTCCTTTAACCTTCATTGGCACCATGTTTTCTACATATTTTACTAAAAACCGATTGACTCTTAAAGTATCTGCATGTTGGTGATCCTTGATTGAATGAGATTAGATCTGTGTCCTAATTTCATCTGATATTTTATTGAGTTCCATCTGTCCTGATACCCATCTATTTCAGACTCCCAACTCATATGATATTCAGAGCACCAAACTGGGAGATTCCCTGCGTCATTCACCATCATTAAGGCCGCTGTTGGCAATGGTCCAGATCTGCATGATGGCAAAGCCCCTGTAGCCAGACTTCACCACAAAAAAACCAGGGCAGAACATATGGAGGCACTAGTATGCCAAATCTGAAACACACTGAAAAAATGAAACCACCTTAAAGAAAAAAATCCACCCAAAGACACTGTTTTAAAATAACTGTTGTATTTGTGGGTAAATTTTATTGTTTGATAGTACTTTCTTCTCCCTGCAGATAACTGGCCAAATACAGAAGACCTGACATCATGTCAATCAGGATATTTTTTTAATGTAATGTCAGTTGAGGAAAATGCTTCAGCTATCTGAATCATCAATAGTTATGATCCTCCAGTTTTTATTAAGGGGCTTGCACTTCAAATTAAATTAAATTTGGCATATTCTCGAATTATATCAACAACTGCACACTTCTGGATACTTTTGCTGAGTAAAACCCCTTTAAATCTGGAACGGGGACCAATTTTAAATTATCCAAATAACATCCTCCTTGGAACAAACCCGCTGGTCTGTTCATTTAATGGTGTCCAGGCTGGATAAAACTTACAAGTAGTGGAAGAACAGAGCATGCAGAGATGTATGTGGCAGATAGAACTCCTAAAAGTTCCTAAAGTCAATAACCCCTATTAGTGCAGCAGATTAGTAAAACAAATCGTTCACTTTGGTATATAAGCATGAAGTTTGGCACAGAAACTCTCTAAGGGCCACTATTTTGGAAAAAGGCATTGGCCACTCAAAAATTCAATATGGTGGCCATTTTTCAAGATGGCCACCGAATATTAATTATTATTCTTATATAATTGCTATTCAATGCTTATTATATCAATTATTCAAACAGTGATCCAAGCATAACATTTTATACAAATACTCTCTAAAGGACATGTTAATGGAAAAAGATGCTTGTCCCTCAAAAATTCAAGATGGACACCATTTTTAAAGATGGCCATCGAATATTAATTATTTCAATTGTTCAAATGGTGATGCAAGCATAAAATTAGGTAGAAATACTCTTCAAGGAACACTCTTTTGGAAAAAGGTATGTGCCACTCAAAAATTCAGGATGGCCACAATTTCTGTCAAATAGTCATAATGTCTGCTTTATCTGCCTCCTCTCCTTTGACCTGTCTGGCTTAGTTCAATTTGCCAGGGATATAAAATCCCCACCGGCATAGCTCTCAGGTTCATTGTAATACACAAGCCTCTCCACCACAGCAAGGTGCAGTCCACAGAGAGGAAGGGCCACTGTTAGAAAAAGGAAGTGGCCAGTAAAAATTCAGGATGGAAACCATTTTTCAAGATGGCTGCCATTCCTGTCCTATGTTCATTGCCACTGTTTCCAAATAGTGATACAGAAAATATGCGACAAATATTGGAAAAATTAGATGGCTAATAAAAAATTCAAGATGGAGACCTTTTCCAAGATGGCCGTCATTCCGGTAGTATGTACACTGATGCACACATGCATGTTAGCAAAAATACTGTAACGGGCACACTTTTAGAAAAAGGCAATTGCAAAAATTCAAGATTCTTTTTTCAAGGTGGGTGTTGTTTTAATAGTGTACTCTGTTGGGACTGAGTTAAAAGGAAGGATTGAAAAAAAAAAAAACATAAGTTCTATTTAAATTTTTACCAGCTCAAAGGCCTTGTGGTTAGAGTGTCCAACCTGAGATTGAGAGGTTGTGCCCTGCCGAGTCATAAAGCCAATGCCTCCCTGCTTGGCATCTGGGCACGAAGTAACTTTGTGTTGTTGAACCGAAGTCGACAATTGTAGTTCCTTCTCAAAGTAGCTTCTATACCACCACCTTCATCCAGTTGTTCCAGGTCCAGGGTCCTTAGCATTTTGTTGATCTTGTGAAAGAGTGGAATGTTGGTGGCAATCATTTTATAGCCATCATGTTGAGAAACATGATGGGTAGGTGGTGATTGGAGGGGTGCCTTTGTGTCTGTCTGACAAAGACAACATTTCATCCAATCTGTTGGCGTCTTGGCTGACATGGGATTTTCATTTGCCATTTTGGGTGTTTATTGTCTGATTAAGGCCAAGTGGCTGTCCTTTTACCACCTCAATCATAGACATAGTACACTTTCAGGTATGGGATACAACTAGGTTCGGGTCACCGACACCTAGCCCGATCATTCATTCCGTGCCATTTAAGTCCTGTGTGATCTGTACACCTTCCAGGTAAGCATACATGAACAAGTCATGTGTTGCCCCGCTTACCCTTGGCTCGGCTCTCCCGCGTTAGCACAACCTGTCAATTCAGGTGCGGCTATCTAACTACATCTATTAGTAGCTAATTGATGAGGGGCTGTTAGACAGCATTTGAGACACTAAACTTAGCTATACTATTACTACTAGTCAAGAACTACTGTGTAAGTAAAACTAGATCAGCTGACACTGAACCCCATGCTGAGTTCCACAGCAGTGAAGTCACCAGTGTGCCCTGGTTGTGTAATGACGTTCACTCTATTAAACAAAACCTTCCTTAACGCATCAAATTGAGCTCTGACAGAAATTGTGGCCATCTTGAAAATGGTGGCCATCTTGAATTTTTTAGTGGCACACACCTTTTTCCATTAGAATGTCCGTTGAAGAATATTTATACCAAATTTGATGATAGCATCACCATTTGAAAAATTGATGTAAGGGACTTTTATTTTTATTTTTGAAAGACAAGCACCGTTTTCCAAAATGACATTCTTATGAGAGTATTTTCACAAAATCGTATGCCTACATCACTGTTTGAACGATTGACATAATGAGAATTTGACAGAAATAGCGTCCATCTTGAAAAAATGGGTGCCATAATGAATTTTTGGGTGGCCAATGCCTTTTTCCCAAAAAGTGACCCTTAGAGAGTATCTGTGCCATATTTCATGCTTGTATACCAATTTGAACAATTCTCTTGAAATATGCCATTAATCTGCTGCACTATATGTATTAGAACTAATAGAGTTTAACTAAAAACACAGAGCCCCAAATGGTTTACATATACTGTATGTAACCAAAGTGTTTGCACCTACTCCAGCTGAGGGTGTGCTGGAGGATATCAAAAAAGGTCTGTAGAATAAGTGACATATTGACATGTTCATCTGGCCATAGGCTTTCTACACCGCAACAATCAATGCACCAGCCCTATGTTTTTCTTTTTTGCAAATCCATGAACTCGCCTTGTCAAATAAACCAACTTCTATTTGGTTGAAAGTATACCGCCAGCCATATTGTTGTTATTAAAGCTGTTAGAGCTGCATCAAACTTTGTGCAACAAGTTCAGCCATGTTTCTGGAGGTTGTCACAAAGTATTGTGGGAAAAGTATTACCTTGCTGAACCATGTCGACATGGTCAAGGCAGTGAGTACGCCAAGAGGTCAGTCACAACACCTCATTTAGAAACCACACCAGCATCACAATTACTGATGATGTATAACAGTGTACATGTATCTAAGTATCTGAGGGTGGAATTTTTTCTTTATGGAGCTCACATTTAGCTGTTAGCCCTGGGTTGTGCCTCAGACATAGGTCAGCTCCATTAGGTAGCAATGATCTTGACCTCATGTGAAGCTAAATTTCATATCCAAGTCATTCTTTTCTGCAAAGAACCTGTGATGCAAATTCACAGAGTTTATATATAGTCTGTCTTTCATCAGCCTGCTATTCCCCGTTGCATTCCCAGTGGCTAAATGGAAAATGTGGACCAGCTGTGTGCTCATTCACACATGTGGACTTATTAGCATTGCCGGTGGCTAGTTTTTCTATTATTGCACATTGTCTTTTTACATACTTTCTTAAGTTCACTCTACAGTATTAATGTAATGCTCAGAGTTAAATGACCAAAGTTTACTCCCTTCTCTGCCTGTTTCCCACAGCATGTTTCTAAGGATGAAGCCAGTCTCATGGGATAGCCATGTTTTGTCTCCATGACAGCTATGTCACTCAGCCCTCTCGGCAGTGACCCCCTGCACAGCAAAGGATGCTGGGAAATAATGAGCACTTTTATCCCGGTCAGGATGACAAAGATGGGGAGGATGAGGAGGAGGAAGAGGAGCAGGGAAGAGAAAACAGAGAAGGGGAAGATGGACGTGACACGGAGAATGGAGGGTTAGAGGAGGAGAAGGAAATGACGGGAGGACGACAATCCTGGGAAGGGAAAGGTGGCGAGGTGGTGAAACCAGCAGCCATTGTGGTCGGTAGACAGAGAGCAGACCGACCACTGAGGCCGGGCAACCTGGTCAACCGGGGTATTGCATACATGTCCAATCAAGCCCTGCTACATCATCAACCAGCCAATAAGCAACAGCAGCATCTCATCGGAGCCAATCAGCAGCCTCATCACGCAGGCCTGAACGCGCTGCAGAAGAGACGAGCTCTCATGGAGCGCAGCATGACCACAGTGGCTCCCATGGACGACACTTTCCTGACCATGATGGTGTTCCGCATTGGAATTCCTGATATCAAACAAACAGTAAGTGCATGTTCTCATAAAAAAACACTACAGTTTATGCAAACATTTCATAAAACAAGCTACACACGGTTCTTCTTGACCCTTAATCTGACACTGATATAAATCTACAAAACCTGGAATCCAAAGATTCAGTAAAGTCGAGGAAGACAAAATTAATGTAGCACAGGTCAGTTCCTCATATCTAAAATTTGTGAGAATAAGTAAATATAAGTAAAAAAAATAAGTAAAAATGTTGTCGAGCTCAATCAAAATCTAACATTTAAAAGAAAAAAAAGTCTCCCTTGCAAACAGGGCACTGACTGGAGGTCTTTCCAAATGAGGAAGTAGTTCAAGCCAATTCTCTGTGGTATAACTGCCTCAGAGAGAGAGAGAGAGAGATAACTTAAATTCGACAAACTGAATTTCTCTACAAATTAAGGATAGCTCAGGCTACTTTACAATGTTAAGGCAATGATGCATTTGTAAGCTTTACCGATTCTCATCTTTGTGCAAGTACAGACAAAACCAAACTTTTTTTCAATAATTTTACTGCAGTGTTTTCCTCTTCATCTGTTTCAAATTAGTTGCCGAGAAGAACCCATGGGTGCTTGCTACATACGGTACATTTTATTTTACGTCAGGCAAATAGTTTGCACAAATGTACAAACACATCTCTCATTTCAAAGCATTTTCATTCCAGTCATACAGGGGATTAATCCCAAAAGGAAATAGGAAAAAACACAGAGCTTGACTTGTGTTGAGCAACCTGCCAGGGCAGACATTCAGTCAACACCATGTAAGCATCTACCTTGGGTCAGGTATGGTCATAATTAGTTTCCAAAACTGAAGTCCGTATCAATTCACACTTACGGCAGCTTTCCGCTGTACTGCAGTGACAGGTGAGAATTGGCCCGCCCACACACGCCATATCCAGGTGAGAATGATAAATGGACAATCTTCCTTTCTCCATTTTCAACTCCCTGAACATGCTGACTGTTCTACATGTCAGCTAATCTGCCCTCAATATAACAGTAATTGCTAATTATCTAATAGGTTTTTAATGAGTTTGGGGAGAACTGGGGAAGTGAGAGACTCTGGGAAAGAAGGGATATGTGGGAGGCATATGTGTTGCTCCTAGGTCTCCATCAGCCACAGGCATCATATTCAGCTCTGCAAACCACTGACAAACAGACCTTGCAGCTGAAATAATATTGAGCTGAATTAGGCGAGATGAAGAGAGGGAGAGAGTATTAGGAGCTTGTAAAGAGAGTGAGAGGGGGAAATAAATGCTCTGAAGAGAGAGATGGGGAATGAATAAGCAACAAGGAAGATATATGCATTTACAAAAACCATAATACTGCACGGTGAAGGTCCAAATAACTCTCCTGAGTGGGGACAACTACTGCCAGAAAATCCTTGATTGTATAAAACGGAACGATGGGGAAAAGTTTCACTGTAATATACAGTGTACATTACATTAGACTTCTCTCCCAATGATTAGCCACTCAATGTCTCTTTCTAACACACGCACGCACATACACACACACACACGCACACACACACACATACACACGCACGCACGCACGCACATCCTCATCATGTGGTCTACCTCCCAGGGACCACGAAGACATTGCTACGGCAACGGGTGCCTGCCTTCACTAATGAACTGGTTGCCATGCCAATAGAGTTGGCAACACTATTAAATAGTGCAACCTAGCGGGGGGTGTGGGCTCGAGGGGGCAAAAGGGACATGAAAGTGTGCTGAGCTGTGCAATTTTACTTACAGTTCTCTGAAATGGAACAATAGCATTGATGCATACATCTCATTCAGACCTCCCAGGCCTGTTGTTAAAGCCCTACCCCCGGTCAACTCTGTCCTCGGGCTCCAGACTTTAATAAGAAAAGGACAGAAAAGATGGTCTTCCTGTGTAAATGCAAGAAAATGTAATCATATGAGGAAATGGGCAGTGCACAAATCAGCGTGAAATCTAGTTAGACATACCACATACACATGATACAGCCAAGGTATTTTTTTCATTGAGGCCAGTGAGCCTCTGGTGTATCACACACAGACATATAGTAAGAGGCGAGGGAGCTTTTCTCTTCAAGGTTTTGTTTGTTCTTTCTCTTCTGGATTGTGGCGCAAATTTGACATTATGCATGCAGAGATCAAAGAAGAAAAACACGAAAGGGAAATATTTATTCCGGTATAGAATATTTACTTCTTCATTACGGGTAAAAAGAAAAAGTGATGTGAACATAAATAGACCTGAATATCCTGATAGCACAGACCGTAAGGACAGCATAAGTCATCTTATTTCCACGAATGTGGCAGATGATTAATTATTTAAAAGTAATGCATTCATATTCTGCACACGCCACATTCTCATGCGTTCATCATTCACCAACTGATGTTAATGCTACATTATTAATCCATAGTAATAAAATGCCATTGGCCAGCTATTTAACAAAACTGACTACATATAGCTAAATTGTGTGTATTAATATACTTGTGTGCACGCTCAGGCAGTGGTGGAAGAAGTATTCAGATCCTTTACTTAAGTAGAAGTACTAATACTACACAGTAAAAGTACTTAAGTAAAAGTTTGTAAGTATCATCAGGAAAATGTACTTAAAGTATTAAAAGTAAAAGTACTCAATGCAGAAAGATCCTCACATTTTAGAAACTGGAAACGATCAAAATTTTTTTTTTGATTTGTAGGCCTATATAATGTTGGGTAGTTTAATTGATAATAAAGCATTGTATTTTTATTTTGTGTTTTGTGTGCAAAAATCTTAATTTGTAAAGCAATTAGTAACTAAAGCTGTCAGATTAATGTAGTGGAGTAAAAGGTCCAATATTTCTCTCTGAAATGTAGTGGAGTAGAAGTAGAAAGTGGCATGAAAAGAAAAGACTCAAGTAAATAAACGTACTTCAACTTTGTACTTAAGTATAGTACTTGAGTAAATCTACTTAGTAACATTCCACCACTGCACTCAGGTTTGCACACACACACACACACACACACACACACACACACACACACACACACACACAACCATTAAATGAGTTTTAATGATACTGACTCTCTCAGGGTAAGAGCTGTTTAATTTTTGAGAAAAAAAAAACAAGTAGACTAAGCTCAGAGAAATAGTGTTAGACTAAGAAAGATTATAGCTTCTATTATGAAGCCTGGCACTTAGAAGCAGAGTCGCCAACCGGGGGGGAACACTGGGTCTGCTGTCCCGGGCCCTGGGTCTAAATAATTTGCTGGGGGGGCCGAACACGAACTCCTGGGCTCGAGCAAGAGACATGAAGGCCCTGCTAAGTAGTATTCAAACTCTTGACTTAAGTAAAAGTAGAAATACCACGATATAAAAAATACTCTATTACAAGCAAAAGTCCTGCTTTTAAAGCTTCACTGAAGATAAAGTAGGGGAGAGCAGGGTAAGTTGTCACACTGCTCATGACCAGAGGTGTGAGACCCATACTTGAGTAAAAGTAAGTGTTCTATCAAAAAAGTGACTTGAGTAGAAGTTGAAGTGCTCTTTAAGCACCCCACTTAAATGGAAGTACTAAAGTATTCAACATTTTTTGTACTTAAGTATTGCAAGTAGTTTATTTTAAAATGTACTACTCAAGTACTAAAAGTAAAAGTACAAGTATTGTGTTATGTAGTTATTAAAGAAAGCAGTCAAATTTTGAATATCATATTGTTGGAGTTCAACTTTTTACTTGGTATTAAGGTAGTCACAAGCTGTACATTGCTGGATATGAAGGAAGTTTCTGAAATAAACCCCAAAAGGTACATTAATGTCACAGCTGTTATAACTACTATTATCTGATATAACAGTGGGTTATTAATCACTTATTAACAAATACTGAAATAAAATGTGTGATGTAGTGGAAAGTTAGCAAGCTAGCAAAATACAGAGAAACTAGCAGCTTCACATCACAGGGTCAAACGGTTAACATTCAGGACTCACTGCAGACTGAAACAACTCAGGAATAGCTTCATCTGCTGCAACAACAGCTAAATAGAAAAAGTACTAACTTACATCATCTCTGACTTCTGAACAGGCGATCGCCGTAATAAAAAGAATTTTCTTATTTTTCTGCTTAAAAAGTAAAAAATTTGCACTTTAAATTTTATGCGACTTTGTTAGGTATGAATGTTAAAAATAATTATTTTGCACAAAATAGAGGAGACAATAACGTGTCTTTTGATAGCCTACTTTAGCTGAAGTGCTATATTGAGCTAACCTTGAGATTAAGCCAACATTAGCACACATGTCAGTTTGGGGCAAGTTGTCTCATTGACTTTGGGGCAAGTTGTCACATGTGACCAGCCAGCAAAGGACGAAAACGACGCAAATAAGCAATTCTTACTGACATGCCAGTGAAGCAGCAACTAGAAATAGAAAAGAATAAGGCTCAATCTTGCAAAAAGCTGTTTCAAAAGTAAGGGAAAATCTGGACCTACGAGGACTAAAGCAGCTAAAAGAAGAAAAATTATCAGATGATGAAGAATGCTTCTGCCTCGTCTGTGTGGAGCCATTTTCAAACAGTCGTCCAAAAGAGACCTGGGTAAAATGTGTAAAATTAAAACTATGGGCCCATGATGCTTGCACCTTGGGCCAGGCAATTTATGTGTGCCAGAA
Source organism: Perca fluviatilis (assembly GCF_010015445.1). Classification (NCBI taxonomy): domain Eukaryota; kingdom Metazoa; phylum Chordata; class Actinopteri; order Perciformes; family Percidae; genus Perca; species Perca fluviatilis. Next base: position 18,364,786 of record NC_053132.1, on the reverse strand, counting down.
TTGTGACTCTGAAGATGAGTCTGATTAGTCAAATACAAGGCATCTGTTTAGTTCAGGTTAAACATGTTAAGTTAAGCAAGTTATCTGCAGCATTTAGTTTAAAGTTTTAAGTAAAGTGATCTTGCCACTTAATGTGTTTTTATTGAAATGTGTATTGTTTTTCCAGATTCTCTAGGCATGATTGTTTATATTTCCAGTTCTGGAAATCAATATTCACAAATTAGTTGTGTTTTTATTTTTAGATAATCTAGTGTGACAATTTACCCACCGATGGGGTAAATTGTCCAAGTGCACATTCTTTATTCAACAGTCTACAACTCTGTAATGAGATAAGATATGAAAATGTTATGAATACAACATATGTTCCCAAGACTTCCTTCTTTCATTTGGTATGACATTTATACCATTGTGATGTATGGTGCTCAGTAAATGTTAGACTGTGTGTAAAGTGTGACAACATACCCCGCTCTCCCCTACAGAAGTATTATCAGCAAAATATACAAAAAGTATCAAAAGTAGATGTCATCCTTTAACTCATTATGCAGAATGGCCTCTGTTATATTATCATATGTGATTAGTTTAATATTCCTGATGTATGAACATCCATTAGCCGATTAGCTACTTGGTTAGCCAGCTGATTCTGTGTAACTATGGTTAGAAAAATACATTGTCATCTCTATTTTGACTTTTTGGGGTGAACCGACCCTTTCATTTTGATACGTGGCATTTTGTCCTTTAAAAACTGACATTATTAACCATTATTATTTCCAACCCGGAGCAGGTGTGTAGATGAGAGAAACATTAGCTTCCTGCTGCCATGTGCTCTCTGTGTGTCTATCAGAGGTGTCTCCAGTTTGACCCGGACTGCACGGTGTGGAGCGCTAAGCAGCAAATCATCTGCTCCCTCAGCGAGTCGTTGTGGGACACTTACAACTATGGCCTCTTCCAGCCGGCTGGAGATGGACGGGACGCCAAGTTCCTGGAAGAGGAGCGGGCTCTGCGAGACTACCAACAGACCTTTGAGAAAGGGGTGCCTTACCTGGAGGTATGGTCGGAGGTGGAAATAAAAAAAATGACTCAGTGCAGGGGTCATAGCCAGGATTTTAGATTTACTGTAGTCATGAGTCCAAGTATCCACGTAGCACCAACACCCCCGGGAAGATTCTGACTAGATGCTAAACATGAAGATTCTTAACTTTTACAGTTAACTTTTCAGTTACATTGCCTATCAATTTTATTTCCCAAAATGAAAATCTAAATGCTGTTTCTCCACAATCTGGTGAGAAAATACTTGATGCATGTACTTGTTGGCCTAAAGGTTGTCAAATTTAAGTATACTAAGTCTAAAGAAATACTTAGAATCAGAATCATCATAAAATATCCAAAAAGTGTTGCTACAACCCCCCAAATTCCCACAAAAGATACAGAGGACATGACTACTGCCCTGACTAAGTGCACTCTATTACTGACCACAAAATACAGCATTGTTGTCAACACCAAATTCCATACAGGAAAAAAAACAAAAAAAAAAGCTTTTTGTGTGCACCTTTCCTCTTTTGCCACGTCTGTAGTTTGATGACATTAACTATTGCACTGCATCATAGTTTGAAAACGTTATTGCTCATAACTAAGTAAAAACCATAGGAATGTTCTACAATTGCAGACAAATAACTCAAAAGTTCACTTTTATTATTAGAATTCCCTTGTTCAACACAGTAAATGAATGAATCTTGACAAAAATAATATCCAACCCATGGATTTAATTTCATTCTGTGTTTTATGTAACCTACAAATTATATTATATTTCTCCACTTTTTAGGAAGTGGGCTGTGAGATGACATCAATGCGAAGTTGTCATGCTGTGATACAATTATCTCACAGTGCCCTCTGGTGGTCCAGCTGCTGTAAATGTTGATGTTGCTGGGTGGGGCTGACAGAGTATCCCGCACTCAGGGTTTGGCTTCAAACCAGAGTGTTTACATTCCTGATGAGGCCTTGTAACTAAATTCTACGCCACAGCAGAATGTATCTCGCAGCTTCATGAGTGTATGTATTTATAACACGAGTAATGCCATTTTGAATCACGTCAGTGCTTGAATTGGACCAGTATTCACGAGTACAGAGTAGTTTCTGTTAGTTTTAACTGTGTGCAACTACTTACTAATACATATATTGCATTTATTTTAATCTTCAGTATTAGGCCAGATTGCTGCTTTTATCCTGGCCAAATACACTTCTGATGCATGAAATATGCAGCGGTATTCTGGCTGTCTGAGGTGCAGTATGTGATTCAGTTGAGCTGTCAGCTGCCAGATAGTTTGCGATCCCAGTATGGTACTGATGTGGAGAAAGCACATCCGGTCAGGTGTTTTTCTTTGACATGGTCTCTCATTCAGAGAAAGCGGAAGGCAAACCCACCTAAACACAGCACATTCACCTTTTGAAAGATGTTGTGTTTATGATTCTATGGGGTTTTTGAAGACAGATTCTCTAGAACAATTTTTTTAATTTCACCACCTCATTAAACCATAGTATACAGTAGGTTTTAAAATAGACGTATTATCAGTGAGTGCATTATATTTTGATTTATGTTAGATCCTATGATATATACATTTTATTTAGACTATCTCTGTAGGGAACCTTTCCATAATGTCAGACACTTAGAATAACAATCTCAGTCAGTGGCTCATGTAGTTTTTTGCTGTGGTTAAAAGAAAACTGCCCAAGATACTGTCTGTAAAATAGATTTTATGACTATTAGTATACATAATCAACATTAAGTCTCTTTTATTGAGCAATTATCTTTTTTTTTTAGCATTGACACTTTCAGGCATTTCCAGTGCAGCTTCACATGCGATTATATAAGCTTTTGCCAAGAAAAAGACAACCAAATCTGACTTCATATTTTAAAGAAATAACTCATGGAGCTGTTCCAATGACTTTGACTGGGAGAGTGAATTTCTCGGAACAGTGAGAGAGTTTAGCTGCAGTTAACAAAAGTAATGGTGTTTTAAAGCTACATTGCTGAAATTAACTACATTCAATGATTTGCTCAAAAAGCACAGGCCATCTATCATTCAACAAATCCCCCCCCAAAAACTATTTTAATAAAATTTCGATTCCCAGCTTTGCTTCTCTGCTTTAAATAAAACTTTCAAATTGTAAAACACCATCTGAAGTACAGATTAACAGCAAAAAAGAATACTCTTTTTGTTATTTCTACTATGTACACTATCACTGATAAACTGATGAATCATATTTTTCACACACATCTTTTTCTGGTTCTCAGTTTAGGTACAAAACCAGAGTTTATAAACAGACGAATCTGGATGAAAAGGCGCTCTCCAAACTCAGCACAAAGGTATTTCTTCTTGTGTGTCTATTGACTATTGCTGGTGCACATCATTTCCACTCAGACATTCTTTTCCTTCCTCTTCTTCCCCTCTCAGGCCAGTCTGAAGAAGTTCCTGGATTACATTCAGACTGGAGCAATAGAGAAAATGGCAAAAGTCCTCGATAAAGGTCTTGATCCAAATTTTCATGACCCTGACAATGGAGGTGAGTTTGTCGCAACCTTGTGTGTGTGCTGACTCACACAGTGGAACTCACATTTCTTGACTAGATTCATTCTTTGATTTCAAATAAATAATTTTATAAGTGGTATTGAGCATATGAAATACTATAAGAGTAGTAAGTAAGAGAGGGTGGAATTTCACTTACACCTTTCCTTCCTGACCCCTTCCCTCTTCTGTGGGTCAGAGACCCCGCTCTCTGTGGCCATGCAGTCAGGCCTGCAGGTGGAAGGCATCAGGTTGCTGGTTCAGGGCGGTGCTCATTTGGACTTTAGGAGCAGAGATGGCTTCACACCGGTGCACAAAGCTGTTAGGGCTCACAATCACGCTGGGCTGCTGGTAAGGACTTTGAATTAAAGTCACATACATATTGCAAGCACACTCAAGTAGGACAGGCGAAGTGGACACAATAAATCAAATGATTATTTTACGAATTTACAGGGTTTAGGCAAAGTCACATAAACATCTTATATAAAAAGTATTTAATGTTGCAGTGAATACTAGATTGCAAATGCTGCGTCAAATGTGGGAGGGCATTAGATTGTAAGATGATTTGAAGTATTTGACAGTTCCCTAAATACTGTAGGCATAACACTATTGGTTAGTTTAAAGTTGTGACTGCTGTTTCCTTTAAACAATGCACTTGCAATTGGGAACAGACAAGTTTGCCTTTTTGCAGCTCTGGCTGCCTCATGTTGCTTTCAAACACCATGTTAGAGCCACTTTTTTAGGTGACAACTGCTAAACATGACCCACCTTTGTAAACGTGTTTCTTTGCCAGGAAATTATTTAATTTGAATATCCCTGCTGCAGCTTCAACATGCAGTATCACACTATCTGGTAGTATATGAGATATCAGATGTTAAATAATCACTCTATATGATTATTATATAGAGACTTATGCTAAGGTATATAATAGGAAATGTAGTAATTATTTATATATATATAATTGACTTAGGCATGAAAATGTTGCAATTGTATTGATCAGCAGCAGCATCACAAATACAATAAGGGCCCAGCAATACACCCAATTCTTTTTTCTTTGCCCTTTTTCTTTTATTTCTTTCTTTCTTTTTCTTTTCTTTTGTCTCTCCATGCAAGGCTCTCTTGTCCCTCGGCGCATCTCCAAACTACAAAGACCGCTGTGGCCTGACCCCGCTGTACCACACTGTACTGACAGGGGGCGACACCTCCTGCTGCGAGACCTTGCTGTATTACAGGGCCAGGCTGGGGACGAGGGACGAGAACGGCTGGGACGAGTCCCATCAGGTACCACTGGACAGTTTAATATTACAAATCTATCTATCTGTCCATCCATTGATTACCATGTGGTTTCATAATTTCCTTCTTTATTTATATGTTAAGCATCTCTGGTCTTTGTCTCTCTTCATGTAAACTTAAGCAATGCACCAACATGTCCATGTCTGATCTCTGTGTTTGATGTCATGTACCATCGCCCTCAGTCTCTTTCAGCATTTTCTCACACCCCTCTCCTCTCAGCCTTCCTCACTCGTCTCTCCATTCTCTCTCCTTCCTTCTCTCTTTCCATAGCACAGGGATGAAGAGGAGTTTGGAATGGAAGAAATACATAAGGTACCCTTCTTCCTACCATCTCATCTTCCCCACCAGACTTTCAGAGGCAAAGGCACTGAGAATCGTGATGTGATATAAAATGCAGATAAACTGAATCAAGTGACATCGTTTTCCTAATCTGTTCAAATCTGGGCCATCTCAAGCTGAGTCCAGTTCAGAAAGAGCATTGGTACTATCTCTTTCTTACTGTAGATATGGGTGCATTGCCTACATTATCTGTCTCTGTGACATTCTGGTAAATTTGCGTTTGTGCTGCGAGCTGGTTGTCATGGTATTTTATTTTGGTTTTGCCGTGCTCTGTGTTTTCTTTTACTTTGTACGTATCTTGTGATATTTTAGTCCCTGCAGAAAAATATCAGGACACATCTCCGACTGCAGAAGGCTCATTTCTGTTGTTTTAATGATTTTTTTATTCCTTTCTTTTCACCGTGGTGCAATGTAATTGCCTCTGACCTGTTTTTCTATAAGAGTAATTATGGATCTAAATGTAAATGCAACACATATTATCACCTATCATCTTTCTCTTTGTTTCTCTTTTGCAATATATATATATATATATTTTGTTTTGTGCCTAATTTTATTCTACTGAAACAGTCCTGTATGAACTCACCCACTTCTGTCTCTTCCTATACTTTCCAAATCTAACAATTTGTGGATATTTCTATCACACTCTTGACACTGAAAGGCTTGCCAGAATGGCTTTGCCCAGCATTTGGAGCATCTGCTGTTTTATGGGGCAGACCCCTCTTCTCAAAATGCCTCAGGGAATACTGCACTTCACATTTCTGCCCTGTACAACAAGGCAAGTATGGTAACAGATTCCCTTTTATGAAATCATTATTACCATAATTACTACTGCTGGTTTTTTTAAAGGTGTTAACTCATCACTTTCCCTCTCTGAATGATCAGGAAAGCTGTATCCGCGTTCTTCTGTACAGGGGAGCAAACAGGGAGGCAAAGAACAAGCATGGTCAGACCCCTTTTCAGGTAAATGGTTTAACTATCAATTCAAACTACGCATTTTTTAAATCATGTTTGCGAAGTGAAATTGCATTTGTAGAGTACCTTTGACCAACAGTTTTGTCCAAAACTAAAAGAGAAAAAAGGAGACAACACAATGAAAGAAGAAAAAGCAATAGCTGGAATAATTAAATGTTTTTTTGTATTTGCAGCTAGCTATAATGTCTGGTCACTTTGAACTCGGGGAAATCATCAAAAACCACAAAGATTCTGACGTAGGTAAGCTTTTGTACAAAACTGTCTCTCCTGAGGAGGCTATCGAGTGTTACAATCAGTTCCCAACACCTGCTTTTTTGTACTTTCCTGAATCTATCATGTATTTGCCCTTACAATCTCCCTTTTTTCCCCCCTAACAATCTACTGAATTTCTCCCTCCATTTCATCCTGTCACATCAAACCCCACTGCCCTTCCTCACTTCTTACTCCTTCTTACACTTCACCTGTGATCACTCACCCGTAAACCTCACACCCCCATCTTCAGTGCCCTTTTTGGAATCGCCAAAGTATGTACCCAAGCGAAAAGAGAGCGCCCACACTCTGCCTCTCCCCTCACTTCATTCCCACCCCCTACTGCGCGCTAACAGCGATAACTCCATGACCCAGTCTGACCCTCTGGCCCTACCCATCAAGGCTGCAACCAATCCCAACCTGGGACAGGTACTGAGGACCATTAGGTGGATGCTCATCTGCTGGCTCTTTGTGATATTAGATATGCTTTGCTGATGTTACATTTCTTTCTCAGTCTTTGACTCCTAGTAAGTTACAGGATCAGCTTTGACGATCTGTCTTTATGGGACTTGGTGTGTTTCTGCAGGGTCAGCGCAGAGCCTCCATTGGTGTGAGAAGCTCCAGCAGCCCCAGAACTCGTACCCGCTCCCCATCCAGAGGGAGAGGAGGCCAAAGTGACACAGAGGAGAGGCACCGGCAGCCAAGAGGCAGACAGGGGTAAGGAGCCTGTGGAGGGTCACGAAGAGAGGGAGAGTGCTGGGTTCTTATTCTGAACAGGTCCTTTAAGGCCATCTACTAACAGGGTCATTCAATCTCCAGTTACCATCAGCTTTATGCAGGACAATTACTATTTGTGTCTCAGAAGCATTATGTGTACTATTTTTAACTGCAAGAATGTCAACTATTTTAAGTGTGGTATTGATGGACATTTTGTTGTTCTGCAAGGCAACGTTAATGGAGGAGCTAGTCAAGGCCTGTAAAACACAGTCTACAGTCCACAGCCATGCTCTGTGAGGCTGTACAATGGTGCTTACAATGACAAATGTTAACATGCTGTTGTTTACCATGTTCACCATCATGGTTTAGCATGTTAGCATGCTAACATTAGCTAATTAAGACTAAACATAAAGTACAGCTGAGGCTGATGGGAAGGTTATTTGTTTAGCAGGTGTAAACCAAAGTATTGCACAAATGAAAAGGAAGATTTTGACAAGATGATGTCGCTAGGTACGCCAGATCACCAAAGTCATTCATCGTTTAGGAACTATGTATGTACCAATTGTCCTGATCCATTCAAAAGTTGTTGAGAGACTTCAGTCTGGATCAAAGTGGGGGACTGACCGACAGACTGGCTTGCCATCTCTTCTAGTTCTTCTAGTGTGTGTGTGTGTGTGTGTGTGTGTGTGTGTGTGTGTGTGTGTGTGTGTGTGTGTGTGTGTGTGTGTGTGTGTGTGTGTGTGTGTGTGTGTGTAAAAAAATACATAAAAACATAAAAGAAATCCACAGACATTTTCAAATTTAAAACGCTAATTCCTTATGTACTAAATTGCATTAATTTCTACCCTACATTAATTTCTTGTATACTAACTGCCAAAAGAGTATGCACTTTAGAGCACAGAAGTGAGGCACTTAGTCAATACAAGATTGCGGCATACATTCTTACTGTTGGTGTGACTGATTAGTATGACTCAACTACTGACTGTCACTGACAAGCTGTATGTTGTCACACTTTGTCTCACTTGTTTTTCCACAGAGTGCGATACAGTCTTAACTCTTGGTTTTGTAAGAGTCTCTCTCTCTCTCTTTCTCTCTCTCTCTGTCTCCCTCTGTAGTGCAACCTCAGCGGGTAGTGGGGGAGGTCAGATGAAGCGTATGTACAGCGCAGTGCCAGGGCGGGTTTACGTGGCCACTCGTGCCCATTCTGCTAGTGGAGACCGAGAGCTCTCACTTAACAAAGGCGACAAAGTTAAAGGTGAGATGGAGGCAAAACTTACAAATGGTGATTTATGAGGAGAAAATGTAGACTACATGTAATTTTAATCATGTTGTTTGACAGATAATTAACGAAACATTCTCCACTGCAGATGATTTTGTGGATTGTTGAGATACTTCACAGTGCAGCTGCAATACAGTCTGATTCTGAAAAATATTTAAGCTATTGCCCCTAAAACATCAACAGCGAGGAGATGTACATGAGGAAAAAGTGGATTGTAAACAAGAGAAATGAGAAGCACAAGCAGACACATTCAGTCATCACAACGCAATACATTTTCTTTGGCATTTCTCAGTGGATCTTACAATGTAATAATTAAAAAGTTAGCTTAAGGTAAACAAGGAAGGTTCAGGTAAAGATATATAACAGTATAAGAGTTTGTGATAGTACTACTACCCAAATCACAAGATATCCATGTATCTATGCTATTCATGTCTCATCTGTTTTTCTATCTGTCTCAGTGTTAAGTGTAGGAGAGGGGGGATACTGGGAGGGAACAGCGAAAGGTCGCACTGGCTGGTTTCCTTCAGACTGCGTGGAAGAGGTGGCGGCTCTGAGCAAAGACAGTCGACCAGGTAAGACAAAACTAGCTGGAACTTCATCTCACTTTGGAATTCAAAAAAAAAATGATTCTGTTGACGGCAAAATGTGTAGCCTTTTGGGTTTTGCGGTAATCTATTGAGAGACGGATTTAGCAGCTGACCTACGGTTAAGTTTCATATAAAAAAAAATTTTTTTCTTTTTTTTTATCATTCATGTATAAATTAAAAGAAATGTGTTATGGATAGTTGTGAGATAACTCATACATTTAACAAGACACTTACAGTAATAAGAAATAGCACATAGATTGTAGAAAGGTAATGCTGAAAAATGGGTTACATACTCCCTCAGGCTGGAATTATCCTTTAAGTCACTGTAACACCCAGCACATGTCACACTCATGTTAACCAGCAGGCCCTTTTGCAGCAGACAGTAAGTGACACATGTACAGCACAGACACTTACTTTTCTCCTATTTTCACAGCTGTACTATTCACGCAGCAAGCAAACCATATGCCACATAGAAGACACACAAATAAATATATTTGATTCGTTTTGTGTGTCCGCCAAAGACACAACACTTCTACAAAAAGACAGAGAAGGTGTCATGACAGAAGCTGAAGGTTTAAATTCAGCATGTGTTTTTCCTGCACGTGCCTTGCAGAGACGCGCAGTGAGAAAGCCAAGAGGAAGCTTTTCCGTAACGTCACTGTCGGAGCCTACGATGGCACTGACGGGCCAAGGTAAGAAAAGTTGCTATGATCTTTAACAATCTGTGATCAGTTGATAAGTACGTTGGGAAAGTTTAAACTGCTGCAAAAGTGTAAATGTGAGGGTGATTGTCTTTGTCTTCCCTGGGATGTATCAAGCTATCCCCAACTTTTCTCGCAACCCTGAACAGGATAGGCCTACCAGTTTAGAGAATAGATGGACCAATAAAATAATAAACCTGATTGGCTGCAGCCGCTGATATAGCTCTAGCTGTGGATTGTGGATCACATGAGTGTGGGCAGCAACTGAATTGTCTGCTCTCTGGTTAATTAATGTAAGGAAAGACTGTGAGACCAGTCATGGTGATTGAAATAGTTGACAGACTCTTACAGGAGGTTTGTGTGTGTGTGTGTGTGTGTGTGTGTGTGTGTGTGTGTGTGTGTGTGTGTGTGTGTGTGTGTGTGTGTGCGTGCGTGCTCACTTTTTTCACCTATTGTGCTTTCATGTCTTCCCGTGTGTCTGTTTTCTGCTGATCCTGAACAGAGCTAGTTCTCTATTGTTTTGCTGCGCAAACACGTCAGCGCTGAATGCACAAAGAGCAGCCATGTCATTTTCGGCTCTGCCCCTTTTGGCTGCCCCTGGGTGGAGGGGGGGTAGTTCTCCTCCTCCATGGCATCTGGCTGAGGCGGCTCAGCCCAGGGCAACTGTGGCTGTGTATTATAAAGCTATGCATGTTTGATTGAGAGTTAGTGTGTGTCTTGTGCATGTTTATTCGTCATCCTGCTGATGAGTCATGAGAAGGCTGAGACACCAAGCGTTGGTTAGGTCCCTGGGCTAGTAAGAAGGACTTACCAGTCGCCACCCCAGGGTTTCACAGCCTTTTACACATTGGAACTGACATTACCCTTGTGCTGAGCCACTCTCACTGTCATTCGAAAAAGGCATTCACTTTAATGCAGCTGCGGTTGTGTTCTAAATGGATATAGCAGCCACTGGGGTTATATTACCTGTGGTAAGCTGGTTAAGAGTAATTGCAGCACCGTGGTGAAGTGGTGCTCAATTAAGAGCAAGGTGATTCGGAGCATGTTCCCTCAGTGCAGCTAGGCAATTGGGAGAATGTCAATTACTATTTCAGAGAGAGATAGAGAGAGGAAGAGTGTTTGTTAGCCTGTGTGATGATGACAGCTCTGCTCTAGAGGAGAAGTGGTAGCGAGAGGAAAGTTTGCATGTGTGTGTGTGTGTGTGTATGTAAATCCAGGGAGAGAATCAGCTGTTAGTATATCTGTGATACACCAGTCAGTGGATGTGCAAATGCACTGTCTCTCCCTTTGTCGCCTTACATTTATACCCATCCCCCGCATCCTCACACCGCAAGTTCAGCTCTCCATCTCCCCTATTTTGCAACCGAACCGTCTTCCTGTCATGTACCAGCAGACACACATGCACCATGCACTCTCTCCCTGTTGAGATAATCGCTGGTATTCTCTCTCTTCTTTCCTTCACATTGTCTTTCTCTTGTCTGAACTATGTGGGGTGCACCCCACCTCTCTCTCTCTCTCCTCCACTCTCGCGGCTCTCTCCGGCTGAGCTCTCGCTGGAAGACCGGGAGGAGGGAGGAGGAGGTGGTGGTGGAGGAGAGAGCGTGCGCGAGAGAGGAGGGGGGGACATGGCAATGGGGGGATGCGGAGAGAGAGAAATCTCTCTCTCCCTCTCTTCTTCGTGGCCGTCACTGGGCCCCAGAAACAGGAGCGTGTGGTTCATTTACAGGTAGCGGCTGTTTCCTCATTCATTGGCTGGCTATGGATGTGAGGAGAGGACAATGGAGAGAGGGGAGAGGTAGATGATGCTATTGAAAGGCCGTGCCTTTTCAAAGACAGACTAATAAGCTATGTATTCTGTGCGTGCGTGTGTGCGTGCGTGTGTCTGTGTGTGTCTCTGACTGTGCGTGTGTATATGTGCGTATGTCTTTTGTATTTTTCCTTTGCATGTGAATATCAGAAGTGGCTATGGAGACTGCAGCATGTTTATTTCAGTTTTTTCCTCCTGTGTGTCTTTGAACGCTGTGTGCGTGTCTGTTAGTGCATGAAAGGGAGCACATATTGATGCATTTCAGTCAGACAGTGTGGGTGTATTTCATTCTCTTTGAGTCATGATTTCTTTAAGCAGATATTTTCCATTCACCAGGACTTCCCATTTATTCCTGTTCCGTTGAAAATGCTATTGTCACATCCCATATTTGTATATGTATCCTAGTTTGCGGTTTGTCAGTTCTTTTCGAGCTCTAATTCGAGATACCGGTCATTTCTGTGCATGTGTGTGTGTGTGTGTGTGTGTGTACATGCATTTGTGTTTATGTATGTGTGCATGCGATTATATACACTGAATGAAATATCTGTGGTTTTCACATATAAATGTATACGTCATAGTGTTAGATTGCTGTGGGAGTATCTCTCCTGTACATACAGTATATTTATGTATATGTACTGTATCTACAACGTCTCCATCCACAGTGTGTGTCACTGACATCCGTCAAGTGCTTCACTTGTGGTGTGTGGGTATTGTCCCCACATAGCCATGTACGTTCAGCAGGTGAATGGTTAAAAAGCTGCCTTTTTCTCAGTAATTGTGGATAGAAGAGGATGACTCAGGAGGGTACATAATAACTCTAGTCCCTAGTAGGCTTACAGCTTCATTGCAGAGAGACTGTGTCCTACTAGCCAACAGGGATTAACCAGGGACTTTTTTTTTAATGGCCCAAATTGGCCAGGCATTCGTGGTCAATGTGGTGACAGATAAGTTGAATAGCTTTAAATATGTAAAGGACATCAGGTGTGTTACTGCGAGCCAGCAACACAACTTAAAACCACCTGGAGGACCAACGCAGGCCATGTTTCCCCATTGTAGAAGTGGAGGGATGAAGAGCCCAATGGATCCGTCCACCCACTCCTTGCTACTTTGATCCTCAGAGAGGGAAAGCATGGTGGAGGACAGGGTGAGAGAAAAAAGGAATGAGGTGTGAGGAGCAGATGGCTGGAAGGCGGCTGTGCGTTGGCGAAACAGTAACATTGATGGAGAACACACAAGGGATGGACCTCAGTAGGGGAAACTAGCATTCGTCTGTTCAGTGCTAAAGTTACGACTTGGTGTCGAAGTCTGGATCTTCAGGCCTGGAGGCCAATGCTCATGACTCTGCTGTACCTCTGTGATTCCACAGCCAAACTTTATTACATGCTCTGCCAGATTAAGTACACAAAACCTTGCTGGGTCTGTGCTGTAAGAGACGGTGTGGAATACAATATTACTGTTATTGTTATTTTAGGACCAGCATACACATGGGTGTTTCAAGAGTGGCGGAGGCAGAATGAAGTTGGAGTGATGAGGTCCTCTGCCAGACAGAAAAAAAATCAAGTCTGCTGCCTAAAACCTAAAAGTAAATCAAAATGTTGGCATTTTTTGCATGTGTTTGTCTAAATGGTTACAAGTTACCCTGCAAACCTGATTGTCTGGCAGCCAGTCAAAGGGTTGTATTTCAGTTTAGGTTACAGATAGTTCAGGTTGGATTCAGCGCCACGGTTTTGTGTCTGCTGACTCAAGTGAAAGAGAATTCTAATTGAGAATTTGTATGCAGTCTGAGAGTAAGCAGTGCCTGACATATTTTGCTTGAAAAATCACATTTATGTTCACAACTTCTCATAAAGGTCCAAGTGTGAACCCACATATAATTCACCCAAACTTCCCATTTAAAAGGGGGAGGGACAACAAACCTGTATTCCCAGTGGAAATGGTGTCCTTGAGTATACCAGGGCATTTTCACTGCATTGTTTTGGCAGTCAAGCTATCACTATAAATAAAGACAATTCTTCGACCAGCCTACTCATCCTGTTCACTCACAGTTCATCCCTTCTAGGAAATCAAACCCTTTGATTTCATTTCAGTTGAATTGTCAGTTTGAGTTAAGTTGAGAAGCACAAACTAACACAGAAATGAGCAGCCTAGGAAAAAAATATCTGGAATTCCTCTTAAATCGTACAGCTCAGCTTAAGCCCCGGGCTCTCTAACAGAACCAGGGTGAATTGACATTGTTAGAAAGTCAAGTCCAGAAATGAGTCATGAGATGCGGCTGTGTGTGGCAGTGTGGAGTCCATTTAACCTGTCCAATATTAGAGAAAGGATTGTAAAGCAACTTTGCCAAAAGTCCCAGACATTGTAATAGAATAATGAAGGAGCTTGCTAGGCCAGCTGTTACACTACGCCAACAGTCTTATAATAGGATTGCATCACTGATGTCTGTGAACATTTCTGCCCCCCGAGGCTGTGGTCTTTGAGCAAGAGGAGCTGTTTGTGGAAGAAAATTGGAGACCTGTCCAACTTCTTCTGGTGCATAATTTGAAGCGTCATGTATGACCGGTAGTGGTGCGCTGGAGTCGGTAAAACAGTATCCCTGCAAAAGCTGCCAGAAGCAGTGAAAGCTAATGCAGCGATTTAGGTGCATTTGGAAGTTTCCATTATCAGTGAAGTGTATGTGCACATTTTTGTAATGTGCCCCCCCAGGCCCAGTGCTTGTCAGCTCTAGCTGGATTAGTCCATAGTACGGAATGTCATCTCATATACACTTCCTCCCATTGTGACACTAACTGTATCCCTGCCATCAACCCTTTTGTGCACCAGTGCTTTTTGTATGACATTCTCAAGCCAACCTATCTTTTGCTGCAGTGTGATTTCATAATGTGATGCAGTATAGCTGTTTTCCACATTCAGAAAATGCTTTATTTGCATGACAATATGACTTTTCTTTTGCTATAGAAGTCATATAGCTCTCTTCCAATCCAATGCTCTCTTTCTCCCTGTCTCTCTCCATCCCCCTTTCCCCTTCCCCTCTGCTCCCTCGTTACTCTCTCTAAGTGACTACATCATTAAGGAGAAGACAGTGCTCCTACAGAAGAAAGACAATGAGGGCTTTGGCTTTGTGCTTAGGGGAGCCAAAGGTGAGACTCTTCTCCCAAATTTACCTCATATTTTTCTGTCTCAGCCTCATATGCTCCTTTTCTCTCTTTTTTAATATCTTGATATCCCTCCCTCATTTTGCGGCCATGTTCTTGTTATCTGTGTCCACTCATGCTCATCCTTTTTGTCTTGTCCTCTGTAGCTCAGACTCCCATAGAGGAGTTCACTCCAACGCCAGCGTTCCCCGCGCTGCAGTACCTAGAGTCTGTCGATGAGGGGGGCGTGGCCTGGAGGGCGGGCCTGAGGATGGGGGATTTCCTCATCGAGGTAAGAACAAGATGCATTTTGGACTAACACACAAACTGAACCCAGCGTGACTTAACTGTAAACCAGAGATGGGAAAAGTATTCACTTCCCGTACTCAAGTAGAAGTACAGATACTTGTGTTAAAAAATACTCTGGTAAAAGTAGAAGTACTGATTTGTTACTTTTACTTTTACTCAAGTAAAAGTAACAAAGTACAAAAATAAATAGTAAAGTAAAAATATCTGAAAAATCTACTTGAGTATTTGTACTTCGTTACTTCCCCATCTCTGTCGTAAACCTTGTCTAAGGTCCTGAGTTTAACTAAAAAAACACTAGTCTAGTCAAATATAAGAATTCATGAAACATACAGCAATAACTACATAGTAAGACAGACACTTCAAATGTTCCCACTAACAGAGCTATACAACAAGTACAACAACCAACAGAAAACACAATATTATGCTTTAGTGAAGGATTACATTTTACTGTCACTAGTGCATTTTCCAATAATGAATGCAACAAGTGCAGGGGAGTGTCACAACTCCATCTGGGAAATGTAGGAAATAAAGACATAGACAGGCTTAAGAAAAGTGGGTACACCAAAAAAAACTTCACTACACTTCATTTCAAAGAAACTTTTGGGATGCACTGAAACAAACATCACAGATCGATGATACTGTATCTGCGAGCTGGACTACAGAAACACCTTGCAGTAAATATCAATTTATAAGGTACAAGGTACGCACGGCACAGGAGGGAGCGAGAGAGGAGAGGTGTTGATGTAGATGTTACTGCTGAGGTAAATGCAACCAAACGCACACCAAAAAGAGAACAAAAGGTTATTTGCAGTCTGTAGTGATTTTACAGTTGGTTGATGGTCAAGTTCATATTCAAACCACAACATTCGTCCACCATATGTTTGCATTAGATATTGTGTTAATTAATAATAGCCTAATTTGTTTCTAATAGTCAGTCGCCTAATAGTCATTCTATAGTTGTTATACTGTGTCTAAGTATATATGTTGTGCATTTTAGTGACAGTTGGTGAGGGGTTGCTGTACTTGTGACTGCTGTTCCTTGATGAAGAAAAACTCAGTTTTTAAAAATGGTGATTGTCATACCGTTATTAATGCTGACAGAAACTGCTGATTAGTATTCAACCTAATATGAGTCACTTATGTAGCTGCCCAAGCCTTTGTAACTGTGATTTACTGTAGTCGCTGCCTGAATCGCTGGTGCACTCGTTCAAAGCTCTGCAAAATTCTTTAGGTTTCAAGTTACAGAATTTTGTAACTTACTGTGGCAATACACCTTTTTCTCATTCTGATTCTGCAACAACATATGCCAAACCTGGGAAAGCTGCATTACGAAAGTGAACCAGTGGTCACAAGACCCTTATTATCTCTGTAAAGAGTGTTTGAATTTTTGTGTCCACTCCCCTATTTTTTTTCATTTAAATGGATCAGCTTATTCTGCATTCAGTCCTTCCGTGTCTGTGTATCTGCTAGGTGAATGGCCAAAATGTGGTGAAGGTTGGCCACCGGCAGGTGGTCAACATGATCCGACAAGGCGGCAACAGTCTCATGGTGAAAGTTGTGATGGTTGCTCGAAACCCTGAACTAGAAGACACTGCTCGGAAGAGAGGTAAGAGTCAAACTTTCCTCGTATGTCATTACCAACCTGTGTTTGTGATGATGACGATAAAGCTGATTGCGTGTTTACTTCACTCTAAAAGCCTGTTGCAATGTGGTTGTCATTGGTGACTGCATGTTTATACGAGAATACTAAACATTAAGTCTGCATTTGGCTGGCTTCCCTTGGCAGCCCCACAACAGACTAAAAGACTGACTCCTCCTGCCATTGCCCTGCGCTCCAAGTCAATGACATCAGAGCTGGAAGACATGGGTAAGATGATACAGGGGACAAAGGACTGAATGCAAAGAATAAAGACGAGGGGAGGTCTGGAAAGAACATGTAAAAAAAAAAAATTAGATTTGAGTCCCTCACATTTTTTTTCACATTTGAAATAGCTTTTAGGTGATGACGATGATGATGATGATGATGATAGTACAGTACCATGGCAGTATTAGGGAAACGCAGCATTAAATATTAAACGACTTGATACAGAGAGCCAAGACAATTATCCAATACAGGTGCGATTTCATTTTTTAAAATTAACAATAGTTTGGGAAAGGAGCTTTTTGATGAATTTGCACTTCTGATATTACCTGTAAAGGAGAAAGGTTATAATTAAACAGGTTGTGAAATGATGCTCGTCTGGTGCCGTCAGTCACAAACTGCTTTGTGTTTCTTTGTCTTTTGATCCGAATGCGCTGCATACAGTGGACAAAGGTGGGAGAATCATGGATTTCTGTGCTCTCATCATCATTTCCGTCCCCCCCATCACCATCACCATCCCTCTCATCACATCCGTATTCACACCATCACGTGTCTGAGTATGTATTTCATCCTTTCATCTGCTTAATACACATGACTACACAGCAGTTCTAGTCACACCTAATTTCTGTTTTCCCGAATTATGTATGCCACAGCTGCCTCTCCATGGAAAAAGAAAGCAGGTGAATATCAGCCTTAATCATTACCCCTATCAGCCCCTGAGCTTTAATTAAAAGTCAGCCTGTTTGATGCTTTTTTTTCTCCTCTTTTTTTCAGAATACGAGTCCTCTCTGGGTCCTGATAAGAAGAGGACAGTCTATCAGATGGCACTAAGTAATACATCACTCTTACCTCTCTTGGCATACTGTAAAAGGGTGTTTTTAAACCTTGAGGGGAAGGGAGGGGGCTCACTGAAATCCTCCTTTTTATGGTTATTTCTTTATTTTATTCTCCCTCTCACTACCTCTCTACATTTCTTCTCTGCCCTGCTCTGTCTTTGTTTTAGATAAACTGGATGAGATCTTGGCTGCTGCCCAACACACCATTACATCAGACAACCAGGGCCAGAGGGGTCATGGAGGCAAGAGGGACCGGAGCAAGAGTATTGTTCCCAACGTCTCCAATGAGGTACTGTTGGGAACTGAAAGGAAATGGTCCTAGTTTTGGTCGTTACAATAACTTGGGTTCCTGCTGGCTTTTTAGAATCAATTTATGTATCTACAAAATATTAACAAATACTGAACAGTTATGAACCTCTCTCCCAGTCCTGCCATACCAGATTCACATATACAACAAAGCTTCTCCACTGCTTTAGGATGTAGCAGATATTTAGTCATGGTGACAAATGACTAATGCTAGCAAATGTTTCCTATCTTTAAAGCAGCTTGGTCTTTAGCTTTTTTTTTTTTTAGCTGTGTGTGTTTTCACTGCCCTCACTGCACTTTACAGAAAATGATTGACAATGCACCACCCACACCAAACCATTTGTTTAAGTGTGAGTCAGGTTGCGTCCATTCATCCATGCTCTGTTGCCTGATACTCTTAATACTCGGACTGGCTGGTTCTTCTGTATTGCATTATACTGTTTATCAAATCAATATCAACTTAACAGCCAACATCAGTTTGATTTAATTATATCTGAGTAAATGTGTCCTCTCCTCTCTTTACTCCCTCCTTCCTTTTAAATTCTCTTTTGCTCCTTTTTTAAACTGGGTTTCGACACCTGAAGCAACCCTATGAGCAGCAGTCATCAGTGAGTATGGTGCAGCCCGGACCAGGTTTTGGCTACAATCAAGCTCATTTTCAACCAGGCCACGCTCAGCATGCAGTCATGATGCGTCAAAAATCAATTGGTAACGCCAGTTGTCATGGAAAGATTTCTGCCCAATAGTTTATTTTTAAGTGTCTGTTTGTAAGCACCTGTGTCCTCGTTCTCAGGTGTAACAGAAGAGGAAAGGCAGTATCTTCACCCACCCGCCATGAAGCTGGCTCGCAGCCTGTCAGTGCCGGGACCAGAGGAAATCCCCCCACCCCCTAACACATCTGCCCCAGAACCGCCTTTATCAGCAGGCCCTCATCCTGTGAGAGGACCTGCTATGCCCATACCCCCTGTATCTCAAGCCCACTACCAGCTCCAATCCCAGCCAGGGCATGCTACTCAAGCAGGCTGGGAGAGGGGAGGGCCTGGTGGGATGAACCAGCAGGGCATGGTCCCCACCCTCCGCAGACAGTCTGAAGGACTGTGTATCCGAGAGCCAGAGGTGCCCAGGAGAGGTGGTGGCAAGATGGGAGGGTTGAGGAAAGGCTACAGCAGTGCTACACCACCAACAAGTGCTAAGCCTAAGGCCCAGCAAGCGCCGCAACATCACCCGCACGTGGCCAACCGGGAGCAGGGTGGAGGTGTTGGCAGGGGGACAGCCAGGAGGGGTGGTCGAGGAGCTCTGATGAAGCAGTCAAAAGTGGAAGATGGGCTGAGACAGCAGCACAGAGGAAAAGGAGTAGCAGCCAAAGAGAAGAGCTCCATCCCCATCCCCACCATCATTGTCAAAGCGCCCTCCACCAGCAGCAGCGGCCGAAGCAGCCAGGGTAGCAGCGTGGAAGCTGAGCCCCCCCAGGGTGTAGAAGACAACACCTCAGCAGATACAACCTCAGACAGCCCCAACACCAGTCTACCCTCACCACTCACCCCCTTGCCACCTCAGCCCCTTTCATCCACTTCCATGCCTTCATCAACTGCTGCCCCGTCTGTTCCCTCGCAGCAAAACCTGGAAAACTTGGATTACACGTCGACATATGTTACGACCTTCGGAGGAGGAGGAGCAGGAGGAGGAGGGGCGCGCAGGGAAAGGGAACGTTTCCGAGATATGAGAAGAAAGAGTGCTTCTTTCTTCCTCTCATCTGAGGAGGACATACAAGGAGAGGCCGGAGGAGGAGCAGGGCAGGGAGGAGGAGCATTAGGGATGAGAACTCAGCCTTTACAGGGCTCTCAAATGGAAGTGCCCACCCCTCGTCTACGGCCTTCCAAGTCTATAGATGAGGGCATGTTTTCTGGAGACAACTATGTCAACTATTCCAGCAGCATGCCCCCAGCCTTTGGCCTGCCTGAGTATTCTTCCCCTGTCCTCGGTCAGGATGGCCAGCCCAAGTCAGCTCCCTCGATGTACGGCATCCAGGCCACTACTACCTTCATCCACCCACTTACAGGGAAAGTTCTGGACCCCTCGTCCCCACTTGGCCTGGCCCTCGCTGCCAGAGAGAGGGCTCTAAAGGACGACCGCAGGACACGCAGAGAGGAGAGACACTTTGGCCGGCAGCTGTCCACAGTAGGAACATTCCCTACCCCTGTTCAGACCCCAACTCCTTCTCTTTTTGCAACCCCTACACAATCGGCCTACACTTCCCCAGTGTCCGTCCACCTAAGCTCCCCCACCGCCACCACCTCACCTGCATCTATGAGCCGGCCACAGTCACCAAGGATATTACGTTTGGGAGGAGGAGGTGGGGAGAGGATGGAGAGAGAAAAGGAGGGAGGACCCAGGGAAGGTCTCAGAGTTCGCTTCTCAGAGGACAGAAGCAGTCAGTATTCAACCCAGTATTACCCACAGAGCCCCAGGGAGAGAGAAAGAGAAAAGGAGGTGTATGACAGCAGGCCTGCTCCACCAATGCAGCCTCCTCCACCGCCAGTTCAACCCGCACCCCGCAGACCTTCCTTTTTGCAGATGGATAGCACTCCCAACACCAGCTACATCCCTCAGTATACTGTCCCTACAGCCTCTTCACAAACACATGAAACTATGGGAGAAGCAGGAGCAGGGGCGGGTGGAGGTCTAGGACTGATGGTTCTCCCTCCACCAGCTCCCTCAATAGATGTAGATGACGAGTTTGTCTTTGTAGATCCCTTGCCCCCTCCTATACAGTTTGCTAATGGTAAGAAGGAGAGAGTCCAGGAGTGTCCTCAGCAGTATCAACAACGGAGTCAACACCCTGCCGCTTTTGCACCACCTCCTCCGCCCCCTCTTCCATCTACCAAGCCCTCAAATGCACCCCAACCCTCTCCACAGGGTGGTGACTCTGCTGCCTCCAGCCTTACCTCCTACGACAGCGAGGTGGCCAACCTTACACAGTCGGCTCTCTCTCCATCTTATCCGTCCGCACAGATATTTCCCCCTCCCTCCGCCAACACCACCTCTGCTGCGGCTTTGCCTGCCACGTCACTACACAGACCCCAGCCCATGTCTCATTCTCACCCCTATTACAGCGGCTCTAACGACCCCTCATTAGGGGGTCACACCCCGGGCCAGGACAGAGGCACAGCCGCCCTCACAGCCACAATGACCTATGCTACCACTACCATGACAGCCACGGCCGCCGCCGCCACCACCACAACAACCTCACCGGCGTCTTCTGACTACAGCATGACCATGGCCGGGCCCAAGGCTGGCCTCAGCACAGGGGTCAAAGCTGCTGAGCACACTCATCACCCTACTATTATATCCAAGAGCGGAGACTGGCAAGATGCTGTGGTGGATTCTGGGATTGAGGAGCTGGACAGTCACAGCAGTAGCGACCACCATTTAGAAATGCTGGGATTGAGTGGGCTGAGAGGAGAGAGGGGAGGCATTGGAGGAGAGGGAGAGAGAGGAGGTGAGCATCAGGATCCTTGCACAACCTACTCAGGTGGGCAAACATTTGAGGTGCACAGCGCCAAACTGGCAAACCCTGTGTTTCCAAAGATGACTCATTACAAGGAAGGAGGAGGGAGGGGCATGCCTGTAGCACTACGTAGGCAGAACAGCACCAACCCTGCTCCTTTGCATTTGCAGAGACAAACTAACCCAGAAGATGTCAGGTTAGATGGAGCGTTTGCAGATGAAAGGAAGCGCAAGCAGAGTAGATCCAAAATGGAGGATGGCTTCAACACCGCTCTGGCTGCCTGCTTAGAGAGGCCCATGGACACTCGGTCGGTGGGCTGGGTTGAGGTCGGGGAGCATGAACAAGGTGGAGACGGAGTGCAGAGAGGTGGTATGGTTTTAGAGGGCCACAGAATTCACTCACCTCTTTCAGGTGTGAAGGCGAGCATCATCAATGAGCTGAGCTCCAAGCTGCAACAGATGAGTAGCATGAAGAGCATGGATGACTGGAGCCACACTCCAAAGTCACCCACCATGCATAGGTTTGTTTGTTTTCATCAACCGGCCTTTGATATTAAAATGAAAGTTTTCATATCTGCTTATTTTAACTAAAGTTTGTTGTCTGTGTGTCTCTCAGGTATTCGGCAGATTTCACTGACGTATTTCACAGCCCCCCTTCTGGCCATTCCATCTCGCCATTACCCACCTCCTCTCCACAGCATCGTCAGATCCTGACACCAAATCTGGCGGCCACCCCGTCTGTCTCCCCTTCCTCTCAAGTCCCAATTCAGCGCAACTGGACCCGCTCCCCATCTCCACAGATTTCTACCTCCCCAGTTCATTCACACCCTCCCGTTTCCCCGACCTACTGCCCATACCCAACGTCACCGAAGCATCGGTCCAAGATGCGCAGACAGACTTTTGATTTTCAGTGCAGTCCCACTAAGGAGATGCGGTCTTCAGTGTCACGGCGGCGGGCTCCCAGCCCTCTCATCTATAGCACTGAACAGCCAAACCCCACCCCTCCCAGGCCTTCCTCTCTCCCCATCCTTCCCAGTACACCCGTCTACAACAACCCCTTTGACTTCCCCGGGCCCCTCACTCCTCCTTCGCCTGGCCATCCTCTAGGAGATCCCTACAAGACTTCAACTCCTCCACTGTTCTCTCCATCTGCTGTGCCAAGTACAAACCCACTACTTGTCTCGCGCTCTCTCTCACCCACCCATTTTCTCTCTGGAGCCTCCTCCCCCATGCATTTGCCCCCCAGCCCATCCTGCCTCAACTATCCCCATCTCACCCCTCCTCCGCCAGCCAAACCCTTTGCCGTCAAGCCCCTGCCCTACTGGACCAAGTACGACGTGGCCGACTGGCTGGCTTACCTAAACCTGGGGGAACACAGAGAGCGTTTTATAGACAATGAGATAGATGGATCGCATCTGCCTTCGCTCACCAAGGATGATTTCTTGGACCTGGGAGTGACACGTGTGGGACACCGAATGAACATCGAGAGGGCACTGAAGAAACTCACCGACAGGTGAGGGAGGACTAATAGACTCGGGGAGACGTAGAGGCAACAGGTTCAAAGGTCAAAAAGGAAGCACCGGATGGTGAAGGAAAGTCAAAGTGTCTCATTCCTTCCATGCAAGTTAGCTTGGCCATCCTGTTTCTTCATTAGATGAATATCGTTTGGTTATCTGGTTATCTCATCTTCCCTCCATTCCTTTCTCTTTATTAACCTGTCTTATCAACCCTATTTAGTTTGCTCCGTCTTTATCTCCCATTCTTATTCTTTGATTTGCCTTCCTTCTCTCCCCAGGCGGCTTTCCTCTCCTTTGCATGTCACTACTTCTCCCCGAGACACAGACTGAGAGAGTGAAGGGGTGATTCAAAGATGAAAGAAAGGGAGAGAAACAAATTGACAGAGATGGACAATAACAGAGTTATGTGCACGGGAAGAACAGTGGACATCAATAGGTTGTGTTGAGCTAAGACTAAGGGCTGGATGTGTGTGTGTGTGGGGGTGGGAGTGTTTTCTTGCAGATTTGCTGCACATTTAGAGAATACTGTTGACATTTGTGGAATGACTTTTGTTCAACAAAGGGTATGAGAAAGTTAAGAATATAATGAAAATGATGCTCTTCAACTGAAAATATACTTTAAAACTTTTGATGGACACGCATTTAATTAACACACCATTTTGTGCTGTAAAAGACAAACACATACATACACACGCTCCTATTCTCACACACACTGGCAGATGGATTCTCACACCATCTGCTGCTTAGCAGCACTGAGAAAACTTCAGTCTGAGTTCAAAGAAAAATTGAAAAGTTGCTGCTTAAAGGGTAGACCCCGATAAAAAACAATCACATTCTAACATCAGTTTTGTAGCTTTAAGCAGATCAGAGTATCAAACGGCAAAGTACAGGAGCCAAAGTCAGAATATGAGAGAAAGGGTTTTGTTTGTAAATGTTGATAGAAGAAAATGGTAGACAACAATAGAATATTTTTTTTTTTGCCATATTCCCCCAAAGGATGCCCCAATAAGCTTTGTATGTATGTACTTTGCGAGCACTAAATAATCTTACATGTTAAACGGGATTCACTATTAATAGAACCATATGTTTTGTACAAAGTGCTGATCGCAATCATTGATTTCTAACTGGTCAGGGTATTTATAACTGTTGAATTGAAGTTGTGCATAATGAGGACGTATAAGTATTGAGAAGATATTGTTGTGAAATAGCCTTTTATTATTTTCCTGATTGTTCTATAGAAAGGAGAGGAATACATGAGAGGAATTGAGAAGGGTTTGCACATAACTTCAAACTGCAAATCATCTTTTCTTAGACTTTACTGGCGTTTATGGCCATAGCACAGGTCGAGATGGATCCGTCCTCTTTGATGCCATAATGTTGACCGCTCTCTCTCACACAGCAGGTGCAGTGATCAAAAAGGGCTTTTTACTGCTTCTCTGTCTGCCTGACTTCCTCAACCTTTAGCCTTTGTGAGTCTGTGTGTCTGATTTTGTGTGTGAGTGTTCGTCAGCCTGCGTAAGTGGCCAAATGCTTTTCCTGACCTACACCTCTCTGTTTCTAATGCCTTTTCCAAAACATATTTATAATAGTCAAAAAACTTTTTTCTCACTAGTTGACAATCCCGATGTTTCCCCGTTCCACACATAACCCTCAAAAAGAAACACTCTGACCCACTTTTCAAAAGGGTTTTTCAGAGTGATAAAGTAAATACCGTATATGTTGCGTAGAGATGAACAAGAATGCCCTGAATTTTTTTAACATGCCAGTTTAGCCATTTCCCTGCAGTGAATTTAACTGTAAGGCAAAACACATAATTTATAGATCTATATGTAATTATGATGACAATGATAACATAAACATATAGTATAATAAAGTTAATATTAAGTATGTAAACGTTTTTAAGAATCTCCGTCTTCCAAATAGTGTGGACAAAATCTTTGAAGCTTTGTTTTGTTTATGTTTCATTTTGGGTTTCCTGTAAATGCTTTCTATACTGCTCGCCCTGTGGTGACCCCAGTGAAGCTGACACATGTTAGTTAATGTGTTTTCTCTCTATGTGAGTTTAAATTTATGACTCTGTTTACTCATGCTGAGTTGCCTCAATGCTATCTCATGATGGACTATTCTGAGAAGTGAAAGGACTGAGCAGTAGTGTAGAAAGCATTACATACTATGATTTAAAAGAGTATTTTAGGTCTAGTGAAATGCATAATGAATATGACTACATACAGTATGAGCATAAGTATACAGAGATAAAAGGTATATATATATAAAAACAAATATATATATATATATATATATATATATATATATATATATATATAAAGTTTTGCTTTAAATAAAATAAAAGTATATACTGACAAACTATGATAGAGGTGCAACTAAGGTGTTGAAATAAATGCTAAAATAAACTATGGTCCTGTCGTGATTGTCATTTCTCCTTGAATTCCCTCTTCTGACAGATTCACATAATGATCCAATTTGAAGTGCTGTGTTTGAATTGAGTCATTTGGCAGCAGCTCGTCTCAGCCCTGCGGTGGTTGAACATAACATTGTTTTCAGGTCCAGGATTATATTCCCATCAGGCTCGGTGAGCTAATAGGACAAAAGAGTAGAGCTCACAGGGAGGGAGAAGATGAGATGGCTTAATTCAAAGCAAGCAGTGGCTGCAATCATGCAGCAAACAGAAAGACGCCTGTAAGGCATTAAAAAACAATAGAGAACAACTTGAACGAGACAAATGTGAGATTGTTCGCTAGCATGGTGGCCAGAGTGGGGTTCATGGTGGAACAATCTAAATATAATGCTATTGTTTTTTAATGTTTGTGCCAGTTTGTCCAGGTTGCCCCTTCTTTGTATTTCTCTATATGGAGTCTGCTCATAGTTGGCAAAATTACAGATGTCAGGGCTTGTTTTTCTCTGTGGGGGTAAAGCCACAAGCCAACATTTTTCTTCTCATGGTACAAAAAAAAAAACCGCTTCAGAGAAAAACAGGAGGGATTTTCACCGTTATTCTAAAAGATGTTCCTTCATTTAGTGTTTTGATGATGGTGGTGGAGAGCGTAGTCTGCTGTCTAACATGGTCCAAAATCTGTGTTCAAATGGGTTCAGATCTGTCGGCTGCGCAGGCCACAGCATATCATCAAGCAACTGCTTTAATTATGTTTTTCCACTCATTTGATCAGGTTTTTCCTTTTATTCGTCACCCATCTATATTTCAATGAAGGCTGTTGACAGCGTGGTTTGTGGAAAGTAAACAGGGGCACTGCTTTTTGAAACTGACGTTACTCTTGACATTTTCAAATGTCATTTTCAAATGCTGTAAGCAACACAAATTAAATTCCATTCACCTCTATTGAACTTGGACGAGGCAGAAGACTCAAAACCTGGGCACATGAAGCAGAACATGTCTGAATGACTACATACCGGCATCCCCGGGAGAAAATGTAAATCTCTGCCAGGACATACTGTAACTCTCTCAGTTACTTTAGTTTAGTTTGGTTTAGTTTAGTTTAGTTTAAGACACTTTATTTGTCCTCCATTTGCAGAGTCACATAGAGTAGTGCAGTAATACAATATAGGAAAAACATTTGTTTTAAATCTGTAAAAAATGCAAGGATAAGCTGTACACATTATGATAAGGATATAACAATAAGAATATTAGTGCAATACAAGTATGATAGTATATGTAAGTAGATTCAATAATATATAGGTGCATGGTGATTCGATAAACGTATAGATATAGATAGATAAGATAGATAGATAGATAGATAGATAGATAGATAGATAGATAGATAGATAGATAGATAGATAGATAGATAGATAACTGCATCAGTCCAAGCCATGTGCAAGTCACTGTGTGGGTGTGTGGGAGAGAAGTGTTCAGTGCATGAACCAAATCTAAAGTTTAGGTTAGTTGACATTGTTGGAAGGAAGACATTAAATAGCACATGCTGTAACTACAAACCATCTTGGATGACACTTATTTTCATTGCGGTCCTTGAGACATCAAACAAACCAATTGGCCATTTATTTAATTTTAACATGTAAAGGCAACTTGTTCCAATGTCTGTCATCATAGAGCCTAAAGGACCACATACCCTGGTTGCATTTATCGCAAAATAAACATGCTCTTTTTCTAGGCCTGACCACAGAGAGAAAGGCAGGTCACAAAGGGGCACAGGGCTAATGTGGCAGTTCATGGGACACCCACACTCCCCCTGCTGTCACACACACTCACTAATAAGCTCACATGACTCTGTGCCACACTGACAAGTTTCTGTGACAAGCGAACGTTCAAAATGAAGGTTCAACATCTCATTAGCACCATATTGAGAGAAACAGAGGGAGGGACGGGCATGGAGAGAGAGAGAGAGAGAGAAGGAGGGGGATTCTTCCAGCTGTTTTTGTTGAAAGTGAGAGGGTGCTAGTCAAAGAGCTGAACAGCCTAATAGGGAGTAAAGCCAGGGAGTTAAAGAAGCAAAGAATGGGGTTAAAGTAGGGAACAGAGCAGGAAGAGTTCATGACTGTGAACTAGAATACCACAGCTGACGGGGAAGGAAAGCAAGAAAGGTAAGTTTCTTCCTCCCTCTTTTGTTTGTCATGAAGCCAATTATCAGCAGAGTGATTACCATGCAAACGCTCTGATTTGTTTAATTTATTTTTTTGCTTGCATTGTCTCTGTGTCTCACGCCCACTTTCAGATCAACGTGTGTGTAACTTTAAGTGCAAAGGGAAAATTGGGTCAGTGAGAGAGGAGAGAGGGAGAGAAGCATGTGTTAGAGGAGGAGAAGCACACTCGGAAAGGGGGAGACGTACAGAGAAATGGAGAGAAAATCCTCAGCAGCCCTTGAACTACAGTAACAAGTGGTCACTTGAGTAATCACTGGTGATTCAGAGAGAAATGTAAGTGCTCCCAGGCATGACTGCTCTGTTGCCACTTCTTGATTCTTTTTGACTTCTGGATGGAGTTTTTTTTTAGCATTGAAATGCTTTGATATGAATGTTTCTGTGTGATAAAATGAGAGGATGAGCTGTTGAGTTTCAAACATCTTCCTTTCCTCTGCATGAGCAAGAACAGAATCAGAGAAAGTCAATAAAGTGAAATCTAAGTTGAGCCTTCATGAACTCCCCACCATGTTTCCACTTGCAGGAGCTCATAGTGAATAAAATATGATGAAATAACATGACAATATACGCATTAACACCAGCAAGCTGAGGAAAAAAAAGTCCTAGATGAGCCTGACTCTCTGTCATGCTCAGTCTTGTGATGAGGTGTGGTTAGTCACTTTCTTATTACTCAGCCAGCAATGTGGCAACGTGTTACCAAGACAGAAATAGGCCCGAATGTGCCTGCACCTTTTGCGTGTTTGTGCATGCATCTCCCTTGTTTTGTTCAATCTCCCTCCAATGTATGTGCCACTTGTGCTTTGCTTTACATGCTGTGCAAAAATGTCTGCTATCTGGACGTGTTATTCCTTTTAAATCCTGCATTCTTGTTTGTTTGCCAGAGCAGAAATCTTGCACTTGTGGTCATGATCTCCAAATCGAATGGCAGAGTGGGAGACACAGTTGGTTCTAATAGGGCCTTGTATTAGTCAGAGCAAAGGGAAAGATGACCTTTCCCTGCTGTTTATTTTGGGAAGGCAACAGGAAGAATGCCGGAGCAGCTGTTCTATTCCTACTGGCAGATCCCACCCCTGTGGATTCCAGTCTGCCACTGCATGACCCCCCCTCCCCTCACGCAGGGGGCTTCTTGGATGTATCCAAGCACTGTACAGTGTAAATAAACCCTCGTCAGAATCGTCAAAGTTGTTATGGCAATACGCTCAGCAACACACACACACACACACACACACACACACACACACACACACACACACACACACACACACACACACTGCAAGGTCTCAACCGCCAATTATTTCCTATCAGACTTGCCTGCCATGCAGGGGGAACGGCTCTGTTCATGAGGAAGTCAGCCTGCTGTATGCACATTACATTCTGTAGACGTCCAACCTGTTGCATGATAATCAATGTCACCTGTCTGCCAATAAAAGCTCTCTTTCCCTACTCGTTTTGCATCCCAACCAGTCGAGCAACTCGCTCGTATAACACAAACAGCTATCTCTTGCTTTCTGAGACAGACACGTTCCCAATAATGGCGAGTCTTCCCAAAGAGCCAGCTCAGGATGCCAAGAAACAGAGCTTCTGGATGGTAAGGATTATATTTATGATCAAATCTAAGTAAACTACAACCCTAGGCATAGCTAGTTAATCCAAAACAGTAATAATGTGTGTTTATGAATGGACAACTTGAGTTCTGCAGGCCTGTTATTCTTACATATCATCATCTTTCCTCCTTCCAGCCGGGGAATTATGTGCGTACAGTGCACCGAACTGAAAAGTCCTTCCAGGCTTGCAACGACATTGTGGCCTGCTTCATGGAGAGAGCAAAAGTAGAAAAACAGTACGCCCAGCAGCTCAGCCAGTGGAGCAGCAAGTGGAAGACTATAGTGGATTCTCGTAAGTATGGGAAGCTGCATTATGTGGAGCCTAAAAACCGAGAGCATGCATTCCCAGGCCTTTTTTGATCATCTCAGCTGTCATTAAGTTAAAATTATCTCTTGATTCTTATTAAATGGCTGCATCTGTGCTTGAAACTTTACAAATGAGGGTCATTATTTCTCTATTGGTTCCATGACTCACCTATGTGCTCTGTGTTATTTCATTCCTCAGTCTGTCTTTTTTTTCTCCTTGCCCAGGGCCACTTTATGGCTCCCTCATGAGAGCGTGGCAATGTTTCTTCACCTCCACCGAGCGTTTGTCCGCCCTCCACTCCTCTATCTCCCAGTCACTCATGGCGGAGGAAGGGACCCGGGTGAAGACCTGGCAGAAGGAGATATTTCCAAAGAAACTCTTCTGTGGGTTCAGGGAGAGTCACGACAACAACACAAGTTTTTCTCGTGCGCAGAAACCTTGGTCTAAAAAGACGATGAAGGTGTGTGTCTGCACATGCTTGTCATGGTGGTCATATGTAGTAATGGAAGTTCGACACCAACTCTTTACTCCTCTTTTTTGTTCACTTGCTAGCTTTTTTAAATAGCTTTCATTGTCTATATTAGCAAATGGAGTTTGTGAACTGCCTTAATTAGCAACTCCATCTACTGAGAGTCATCCACAAGATGTGGTTTAAAGCTCAGAAAAAAGCTAGCAAGTGAACCTTGAAGCACGGATACATTTTTTTTTGTTTTTTGTCAAACTATTATTTCAAAGGTCTTAAAATGCACAACAACAACAACAACAACAACAACAACAACAACAACCGTTTTTAAGTATGCTTTGAAGTAATAGTTCGACATTTTGGAAAATACACTTTTTTGCTTTCTTGCCAAGGGTTAGATGAGAAGATCATTATCACTCTCAAGTCTTTACGGTTAATATGAAGCTATAGCCAGGAGACAGTTAGCTACACTTAGCATAAACAGCTAGTCTGGCTCTGCCCTTTTTTTTCAGTCACTGGCTCTGCCCTACCAGCACCTCAAAAGCTTACTAATTAACACGTTGTATCTTGTTTGTTTAATCCATACAAAAGCAAAAGTGTAAATCGACACGTTGTGGTTTTATGGGTGTTTAGTGCCGGACTATTTCTTGTCCAAGAAATAGTCCACCACATAAGCCCCCTGTCAAGCTAAGCTAACGAACTGTATTGAATGTATTTCCCAAAATGTCAAACTTTTCCTTTAAGTTATACATACACTTTTCTAGCCACGAAAAAAAATACATGTTAGCAATCAATTAAAACAAACTAAATTGACCAAAAACTTAAATCTAAACTTTGCAACTTTAACTGTCCCATATTGTAAAAAGTGAGATTTCCATGTCTTTTTTTGTTTATAAAGCAAGTTGAGGTGCTAAATACTGTGAATGTATTAAATATTCAGAAAGTGTGACTTTAAATGAGTCGTCAGGACTTCTGCACGAATGTCCAACAAATGAACATACAAACAAATAAGATATCACATTTTGATTACTGAGTTTAGAGGTGCTGATAGGCAGATGTACATTTTAACTTTGTACAGAGCCAGGCTAGCTGTTTCCAGTCTTTGTGTTAAGCTAAGCTAACCATCTCCTAGCCACAGCTTCATATTTAACTCTCGACAAGAAAGCTAATAAGCAAATTTCCCCAAAATGTCAAACTTTTCCCTTAAATAAACAACATGCATGTGTGCAAATTTGTATTCAACAGCTGGAGAAGGCCCGAGTTGCATATCACAAGTCCTGTCAGAGGGAGCAAACAGCCCTCGACAAAGAGAAACAAGCAAATGGAAACACTGAGATGAGTCCAGAGAAAAAGCAGAAAATCACGGAGGCCAGAGAGAAGATCACAGAGGAGAAAGAAAAGGTGAAGAGGGATGTCAACACACTGCACCAATTCATTCCAGATAGGCTAAGTCATGCGTGTTGAATAAGGGCTACATTTAAATTCACATCCCCTGATTCATGACATGCCACACAGTTAAACATGTTGCATTCCAGGAAAATTTTGTTTGCCTGCTGCATGCAGTGATTCACTATCAACTCTTAGTACGAGCCCCAGCCTTAAACTTCTGTTCCAAGCATTTCCCTTGTATGGAGATGTGTTATTGTTACACTGCTCAGTGTTTATGGAGCCCAGCATGGGAACGGCAAAAAGCACCAGATGATTTATAGATTTTAGATTGTCCTCCATTAAAGAAACACAGTAGATGTTCTGAATCCTCACGGAGCAACTTTTGCTTTTTTCCTTTTGCCTGCAGAGTAGAGACCGCTACGAGAAAATGCTGGAGGACGTGACGTCCTACACACCTCGCTACATGGAGGAGATGGAAGCCATTTTTGAACTGTCACAGGAGGAGGAGAGGAAGAGGATCAGCTTTCTGAAGCAGACTTTCCTCTCCATCCACAGACATCTTGACATCACCAACAATGAGAGGTGAGCAGCCATCAGAAGACTGGGTGTGAGTATAATTTGTGAGGGGTTAATGCAGAGCAAGTGTTTCTGTGTATTTACTGTGTCCTTGTGTCAGTGTGAAGGTGGTCTACAGTGAGCTTCACAACACTCTGATGTCCATCAGTGAGCAAGATGATCTTAAATGGTGGAAGAACAACCATGGTCCTGGCATGCCCACCGACTGGCCAAAGATTGAAGTATGTTACAAAGTTTCACTCACAATATACAGAGGGGAAAAATACAGTACATGAACTCCCAGGATGACCAAATTACAATAAATACAGTAAAGGCCAAAAGTTTGGACACACCTTCTCATTCAATGCGTTTTCTTTATTTTCATGACTATTTACATTGTAGATTCTCACTGAAGGCATCAAAACTATGAATAAACACATATGGAATTATGTACTTAACAAAAAAGTGTGAAATAACTGAAAACATGTCTTATATTTTAGATTTCTCAAAGTAGCCACCCTTTGCTTTTTTGATAGCACTGCAAACCCTTGGTGTTCTCTCAATGAGCTTCATGAGGTAGTCACCTGAAATGGTTTTCACTTCACAGTAGGGATGTTCCGATACCGATACCAGTATCGGTATCGGCTCCGATACTGCCTAAAACGCTGGTATCGGTATCGGGAAGTACTGGAGTTTATGCACCGATCCGATACCACGTAATGAAGCCCTAAAGAAAATCTACGTTAAAGTAGTTTATTTATGTTCTTTTTCATTATAACTATAAAAGAAAGTTCTGGGGCATTCCTTGTTTGCGTTTGTTCATGTTTCACAAAGAGTTTAACCTGAGCCAGACCGACAACAAAGAAAGAAATCATATCACATCCATACAGAGATAGTAGTATACAGATGTTAAAACATAATGAAATATATGACTCACTGGTATCGGATCGGTACTCGGTATCGGCCGATACGCAAGTTCAGGTATCGGAATCGGTATCGGGAAGCAAAAAAGTGGTATCGGACCATCTCTACTTCACAGGTGTGCCTTGTCAGGGTTAATTTATGGAATTCTTTCCCTTATTAATGGGGTTGGGACCATCAGTTGTGTTGTGCAGAAGTCAGGTTGATACACAGCCGACAGCCCTATTGGACAACTGTTAGAATTCATATTATGGCAAGAACCAATCAGCTAAGTAAAGAGAAACGAGTGGCCATCATTACTTTAACAAATGAAGGTCAATTGCGAAAACTTTGAATGTGTCCCCAAGTGCAGTCGCAAAAACCGTCAAGCGCTACAACGAAACTGGCTCACATGAGGACCGCCCCAGGAAAGGAAGACCAAGAGTCACCTCTGCTGCTGAGGATAAGTTCATCCAAGTCACCAGCCTCAGAAATCGCAAGTTAACAGCAGCTCAGATTAGAGACCAGATGAATGCCACACAGAGTTCTAGCAGCAGACACATCTCTAGAACAGCTGTTAAGAGGAGACTGCGCGAATCAGGCCTTCATGGTCAAGTAGCTGCTAGGAAACCACTGCTAAGGAGAGGCAACAAGCAGAAGAGATTTGTTTGGGCCAAGAAACACAAGGAATGGACATTAGACCAGTGGAAATCTGTGCTTTGGTCTGATGAGTCCAAATTTGAGATCTTTGGTTCCAACTGCCGTGTCTTTGTGCGACGCAGAAAAGGTGAACGGATGGATTCTACATGCCTGGTTCCCACTGTGAAGCATGGAGGAGGAGGTGTGATGGTGTGGGGGTGCTTTGATGGTGACACTGTTGGGGATTTATTCAAAATTTAAGGCATACTGAACTCACACTTTTTTGTTAAGTACATAATTCCACATGTGTTCATTCATAGTTTTGATGCCTTCAGTGAGAATCTACAATGTAAATAGTCATGAAAATAAAGAAAACGCATTGAATGAGAAGGTGTGTCCAAACTTTTGGCCTGTACTGTATAAAAGTACAATATGTTTTTACAGTATTTAGCAGAACAAAATACTACTTTTTTGGAGTCTTACATTAGAACCATCATGACTAAAGGTGGCAATATCTTCTCAAATGAATATGAAAAATTATGTTTTTGTGTGCAAACCTTGTTGTATTAGTGTTTTTTTGTTCTAACCTCAGTTAAAGAAATTAATGGTCTCACACAGTATCTCAAACTCACATAAACAAGACCTTTTTTGTTGGAATATTAATGTATATATAGCTGTTTTACTTGACCAAAATGTTGATATATTTGAACACAAACTTCACTACACTCTTCCATCAGGAATGGGTCCCACCAGTAAAAAAACTAAATAGAAAGAAGAGAGACCAGAAAAGAAAAGAGGGCCAACCGTAAGTTTCCCAGTGAAGTGCTTTCAATCTATGATAACTATTTTTTTAAATAAAGAACAATGTACATTTTTATTCCAAGTCATATTTATGTTTTTTTCTGACTGTTCAAACATCCATGTCTTCTCCTGTTAGTGTGATGATTGGGGGTGTGAAGGTGCGAGCTTTGTACGACTACGTGGGAGAGGAGGGCGATGAGCTGTCCTTTAAAGCAGGTGACACATAAAGTGTGATATGACAACGCTCAAATGATATAGACAGAAGTGATATTCTCAATGTTTGAAAGCTACAATAGGTAAGCATTTTATACATTATTACAACCTTTGTATCAGTATAAATCTGAGTGGGAAGACAAGAAATGCATCCCATCCCTCTAAAATGATGCCGGACAGGCTGATGTTACATTACATTATTTCTGGGTACTAAAGTTCAAATATAATGTTTAAAGGCCAATTCTTTATGAAGTTTTATCTTTATCTGTAAGCTGTATGATAGTGCTGTAGTTTTATCAAAGTGTGGAAATAGATGTTTAATTCATATAGCTAGTTAAGTACAGAGCGTACAATTAAACAGCTCTAAACTTTAGTTTTGTGGCTAATATATTATTCACATCATCTTATAGCATTTTTTGCAATGGCTTTAACGTGCATTGTGCTGCTTTAGTTAAACTATAGAACAGTCAAAGTGTCAAATAATAAGTAAGGTGGTGAGTTAGAAAACTCCCATAAGATTGGTTGGTAGTAAAGTATACTTACTGATGTACTCTGTGTTTCATGACACACAACTTACTCTTCATTAAATCAAGTTTTTTTTATGTTGATGAACAGCCTTTTTTTTCTGTGGTAACAGGTGAAGTGTTCCTGAAGGTGGAGGAGGAGGACGACCAGGGCTGGTGTCGAGGAGTCCTGAGCGGAGGGAAGGAGGGCTTCTACCCAGCAAATTATGTTGAAGTTACAGAGTGACTTTCCCCTGTCTAATATACAATGTCCTAAACTTATTTATCACAGAAAGTTAGTTTTCAAATCTTCCAAAAAAAACAAACAATTATTATTATTATTATTATTATTATTATATGTTGTCACTGATTCTGAGTTAATGTCA
Source organism: Perca fluviatilis (assembly GCF_010015445.1). Lineage (NCBI taxonomy): Eukaryota > Metazoa > Chordata > Actinopteri > Perciformes > Percidae > Perca > Perca fluviatilis. The sequence goes on along the minus strand of NC_053132.1, from coordinate 18,329,426 downwards.
GATATAATCTGTTCCCAAGTATTTTATAAATATACAATTTGTTAAGACCTTAATATTCTAACCTACTTTGGTTTGAGTAGGCTAATTCTGCAAAATGAATTAACTTATCAAAGACTAAATGTACCGTTTGTTTGTGCAGGAGCTGTATGTGTATATGTGTGATTGCGTTTGTTTGTTTGTTTGCATGCATGTGTGCACATTAAAACGAAACAAAAGAGAACTAAAGAGGATATTTATTTACTGCCATCATGTCCTTAGATCACTGTAATGAAGAAAGCTGTTACATGAGCTTTTCCCAGGCACAGGTTTACAATGATGGGAGCACACAAAGTTAATGTTTACTTAATATGCATTATGTAGAAGCACATATAAGTTACTTTGACTGAGGGAAAGGATTTTCAAAATAAATGTGTAATTGTTTTGCCTCTAAACCATTTGGTTGACAACTTTTTGTTGCCATGCTAGCTGTGTGGGTCTATGGATGACAATGTTGGTCATTTGGTTGGTCTACCACTTTGGTCCAGACTGAAATATCTCAACAACTATCAAATTTATTGCTATGAAATTTTGACCAGTCATGCATAGTGCACCAAGGATGAACCCCAAAGACTCTAGTGATCCAATGACTTTATATCTAGCCCCACCAGCAGGTTAAAGTTAGTTTGGCGTGTTAGCATGCTTGTGGCAAAGATGGTGAACTATAACCTATCTCATGGCTGTAAACTCTTTTTCATATTTTAAGGCAAACACAAAAGACAAAATAACAGACGAAAAGCAAAAATATGTGTGAATATGTGCCACCATTTTCAAATAAATTTCAAATATTTCAATTGTATATAATGTTTTTTGTTTGTTTATTGTTTGTTTATTTTGCGATCAGGTACTTTATTTCACATATAAATTAATTTGATGACATGAATTAAACACAGGCCTATAGTAAGATACTGAGAGATAAATAAAAACAAAATGAATTGGTTTTGAATTGTTTTTTAGTTTAGGCATTCATTCCTTCTGTCCTCCGTTCTCCAGTACACAGAAGTCTTGGCATTCCTAAAAACAAATAAAATGACATGACAAATGCTATTATTTTAAGTGATAATAATATAATAGCATGACATAATATATATTTCACTAGCAAGATCTGTGTATATGAAAGAATATGTCAGGATAGTCTGTGTAGGCCAGGGTATTCTTTTACTTTGAAAGGCATATTAATAATCATCTTGACCTTCGACCTTTTACTGCCCTGTTTCTCAATAGGTCTTCTCTCCGTCCAGTTTTATTTACGTTCATGAAATGTTTAACTTGAGTTAGGCAGCATGCGATAAATGTCGCAGCTTTGTTCGCACACCACCCTGCGGTGTCACCCAGACTCTTTAGGATTAGCAGAGAAACCTGCTGGACAAGATGTCCGACGTCACACAGTAGAAACATTTGTGAGACCTGGGAAGGTTTCATGTTTACTGTAACTTGTACTGTAGGCTAGCTGGCAGCACTTGAAGGACTCTGCACGTGTAAGTACGTCTTGCTTATTTTGAGAGAATGTGTTCATTTTATATCGCAGGTACAAAAGGTACAAAAGGTGGATTCCGGTTTCAGTAGCGCTTAGGCGTGTCAACATCAGGAACTGAATGTCACATGTTCCCCAGAACAACATTGTCGCCTCTGCCACTGTAATTACTTTGGATTGGACCGTTTTTTTTTTTTTATGTGGTAAAGACGTTAATGTATCTTCTGTAATGTGTTATTAGGTCCTCTCTCTCACATGCAGGTGGAGTCATTATGGAATTTGCTTGTGGATTTGTTTATGTGCCGCCATCAGTGAGTCAGAAAGACGCCCCAGGATCCAACGTCATTAAGCGCTCAGGTGATTTATTTCAAACACTTCCAGACGTCAAAGAAAAATCCAAATTTACAACACTAATACTTGTTTAAAAATACATGTCATTTTTCTGGGTCCACTTTCCTGTTTAGTTTTCTCAATTCCACAGATCACTTGCCAGACACAGATTTTATTTTATTTTTTAATGCAGTTGCAATACAGTTTGACACGTGACAGAATTTCAACTATTTAAAACATCAACGGATTTTATTGTGGGGTGTGAACAAGGCAGCAAGGAAAAGAAAATAATAGATGATAACTTCCAGGCAAAGGTATCAGGTCCAAACAGAAGTAACTGAAAAACCACGTTAACAGGAAGTGATATTGTGAATCCCACTAAGGCCACGCCAAGACCCTTCAGTAGCATTTATTGGCCAGGTGTCCATGCTTACGCAAGGTAATGTAACCCCATTTGTTCAGGTCCTATCCCCTGACCAATCGCCTATCCTGACTTTAACCACTCAAGGTCAAATGCCTAACCACAACCAATCGAGCTGCTTCGTATGGCGGGTCTTGGAGTGGCCATAGTGGGATTTGTAATTTCGCTAACAGGAATGGGGCAGGAAAAGGGTGCAGGGAGGTAGAGATTCAGGTTCTGGGAGAAGAGGCTGGAGAGCAAAGGCAGTAAGCAGCCACTGACTTTGGAAAAGGGGCTGGTATACTGTATATACTGACAGGTTGATCGGAGGATGGGACACAGGTGAGCAGAAGGATTAGGGCATCAGAGTCCAAGGGCATCTGGTGGACAGGTGGAGAATGTCAATGACCGCAAAGCTTCACAGAAATGCAGGGCCTGGGGAAGTGGGAATGGGATGTGAAAAACAACTGAGGCAGCTGTCGTCACAGTCAGTCTCAGATTCAAATAGCTTCATTGTTGACTCACCAGTTTGAAGAAATCCACCAAAGAGACACAAAGCTTTCACTGTGCAGACACTATGCCTATCACCAACACGTCACTCCATTCTCTGCAGGATGGCAAAAAGCCTTTTTGGAAAATTTTGATTCAGTCATAAACTGAAGAATAAGAGAGAAAGATTTAAAAAAGTTAATTCCAATACAACTGCTAATTTATAAATCCAGAAGGTAGATTTTTCCTTTCATCACAGCTTTCTGTGTGACTGGTTGTTTAAGTACCATTATGTATTATGCAATCAGTGACACACACATCCTCTCCTGTCTATCTTAAAGGACACATTTCTTTCAGATACTTTGCTTTTCTCTGTAAAAGCCATCTGCCACCTGAGTCACATTTCCTTCACAGCACAAAGGTCTTCGCTGCACCAGTTGTTTTGTCTGCGCTCGCATTTCTCTTGCAAGACGCTGTTCTCAAATTAACAGCCACTGCATATTTATTTTTTATCTCTATGCTTTTCAGCTCTTCTCCCTCCTGTTAACCGGATCCGTCCTCGCACTCCTCCCCCTCCTCCTCCTTCAACAAACTCTGCAGAAGCCAAATCACCGAAATCCCTCCAATCTCCCTCCAAGGTTATTGAACAGTTGGAAAAGAGCAAGGAGGTGAAGAAGGCTGTGAAGCCCACTGTCCTCTATGAAAATCAAGAATTTTACAATAAACCGGAGGCAGCTACTTCCAGCAGTACAACTCCTCAGCAGACACCTCGAAAAACAGGTACTGTGAATGTGGCTGAATAAGTTTAGTTTCTGTACTGTAGTAGTATTTACCCAAATAACTTAGATTTATTAGTGTTATCCTCTGAGTCACAGTCCACTGAGGTCTGCCAAACACACAGAAAAGTTAGCCGCTGCTCTTTCAGTTATTAAAGTTAGTGCGATAATTTAAACATTTAAATAAAAACGCCTTTATTTAATCAGGAAAGTTTGGCTCTCGTTTACAGAAAAAATCCAACATATTAGATTGGTACATCCCAAGTGAGAGAAAATATGTTTCTTTTTGTTTTTTTATAATATGATGGAGATTCATAGATGGAGATTGAGCTGAAGGTGGTAAATCACTGTGTCCACTGCTCTTATGTAGGAATTCCATTGCTCTGCAGCCTACTGAATGAGTGACTGTTTATTTTATTTTGGGTAAATTGTTCCTTTAACACACTGCCGCTATCTGCCAGCTCTTCTTCCACCACACATGAGACCTGCAACTCGCAGCCAGTCTCTTCCTTACAGCCAGCCACTCCCTTCCTCCAACACCAACAGTCAGACATTTACCTACGACCTCCCGAAAGATGAGCCCGATTTAAATGCCCATCCCTGGGACCCAAACTACTCGTACACCACACCAGAAGGCACGGGGTGCGAGGTGAAGCTGCCAGCTGACACTAGCAGTGTGTCGGCCCAGACATCAGGTAAACGCACTTGTTTTCTCTCCATTTCCATTCATTTTTTTATTTGACAGTATTAAGGAATAGACAGATCATACTTATTCTTTTCTGCTTTCAAGCGTCAGTCCCACCTCTTCCTCCGAGACCTTCATTCCTGAAGTCAATGCCAGAGTACCTGGTGCTGTTGCCCACACCCCACTTATCTCCCTCATTATCTAAGGAATTACTCCCAGACATGTCCCTTATCTCGTCTTCTAGTAAAGGTAATTGCAACGGTTTCTGTCACTCTGTCAAAAGAACAACACTACTCACAAATGTTTTTACACCTCCAGTGCTTGTGTTTGATGCTCTTGCTGCTCCCTACTCAGGATCAGCAGATCAGGGGCCTCTGCCGGGGAATCCTAATGTGCTCCTTGTCAGTTTAGGAAAATTACTCTCAGAGGAAAGTCAGTAAACTTTTATCGTCACCATAAAACCTTAATTATCGCCCATCTAGTTAGATTTTCAGTCCTGTTGGCTTATGATGACCATGATGTTTGCATATTTACAGTGCAGACCATACAAGGAGAACCCACCCCCTGCTCACAGTGTGGCTCTGTGCTGGAGTCCTGCTATGCCAATGTGGTATTTCATTCCATCTTTATTCTAAGTAGTAATAGCAACACGATTAAGAGGCATTGATTTAAAATGTGAATAATAAATGTATATCTCCTCGTATTCACTACTGGGAAAATACAGAGAATGACAAGTGTAAGCATTATTGTTCATAACATAATAGAACAATGGATAACTGGGTTTGGATTGATTGATACAGGCTGCAGAGGGGACTCAGTTTGTGTTGGTAAGGTTTCTCAGTATGTTCTCTTCTTATGATGAACTGCAGGTTGAGGACTGTTACTTCTGTCAGCCATGGAAGCCGACCAGCACTCCCAGTATACCACAGTGTCGTCACCAGGATGGCCTCTTTCTGCTCTTTCCTAATGAAAAGCCCCTGTGTGCTGCTGACGCTCTGCTGCTCTTCTGCATCGACATCTCAGGCTCCATGAGCACAACATCTCAGGTAAAAGCACACAACCTGACGCTGATCTGTTTACTGGCTTTCACAAATACAACCTGTGGTGTTTCAAATGATCAATCTCTGTTGTTTTAAGAGGTCAGAGGGAGAGCAGGTTGTCCAAAGATCTCGTCTTGAAGTGAGTTTTTTTTTTTTTTTTAACTTTGTAAGACTGAAAAGTGAACACTATGTGAGTCTAAATTTACTGTAGGTCCAGTTAGAGTTCATTTAAAAAAAGGGCAAACTCTCTAAGTAACACAACACATCATAAATTGACTTAAAAAAACAACACTTACAAAATGCTGTTTGTGTACATGCATAACAGATAGTACCACAACAATAGCAGTTTCCAAAGATGATATCAATATGTTGTTGGTGATAAGAAATCCTTGTCTTCCAACCAGTTCGTCCAGGAAGCTGTGTTGCTGTGCGTTCAGAGACTAAGTGAACAACAACCTGACAAACGAGTGGGACTCATCACTTTCAACTCTCAGGTACATACATTGAAAACAGTTTATTTAATGTTCACAATAGATTTGTATAGACATTTTCTTTCATAATTCTATTACTGATTTCTTTCTCTTAACTTTGTGTCTTATATTTGATTTTTCTCCCCAGCTTATAATTTTCTCATTCAGAAATGCGAGTGAGCACAACAATGAGAAGTATTTACTGCTGCTTTTTCTTCATCCCCTAATGTTTTTGTTACCAGGTGACAATGCATGGAAATGAGCATTTCACGTCACATTCCTTGAGCGGTTCAGAGTTAACTGACAGCGACTTTCTGAAAAAGGCTGCAGCCAGTTTCCCCACTCCACCTCCACTCTCACAGACCAAGGACTACTTACAGAGACAAGTCAGGGGGTAAGAAAAAAAAGCAGTAATTTGAGTACAGTCAATTGCTTTTTGTCTTTTATTACATATTACTAACTTGATCCTCAAATAACAGATGTGCTTTTTGATTTTCCTCTTGTTGAAAGATTATCTGAAGGTGGGACCACAGCTCTCGGCCCAGCTGCTCTCCTGACGATTTCAATAGCCTCCAGACAGCCGGGGTCCAAGGTAGGTTCGGTCTTTTTAAGAAGACTATACCAGATGTATATGCGTATATTTTAGCCCATGTAGTACATTATACATGTGGCATGTAGTAAATGATCATTTCACAGCACTGCATAGATTTAGTAAAGCTTGTGCAAAACAAATTCTAAAAGCAACCATGTGTCAATTTTTCTATTTTCTAAAAAAATACAATCCTGACCTGCAATTCCTGCTGATCTCGAAGGTGATTATCTGTACAGATGGAAAGGCCAACACAGATTTGGGGAATCTAGAGGAAGAGGATATTGATGCTCGCACCCTCCTCTCATCCACCATCTTCTACCAGGAGCTGGGGGAATATGCTGCCAGTCAGGGGTTGGTACACATCTCCTCATCAATATCAAAAATGGAACTGCTGAACGGACTATTAACATGCATTTACATACTTAAAGCACTGGTGCTCCACCGTCAAAAATAACTATAAGTCGAGTACTAATGCTAACATTAGTACTAATAAGGGTTCTAGGCTGGTCTAGTGTTGTTGTGCTGTAATGAAGTTCATAATGAAATGTCCTTCTTTCATTAGTGTTACAGTGTTTGTGCTGTCCATAGAGGGAACAGACTGCAGGCTGGATGAGCTGGGGAGACTCGCTGATCGCACTGGAGGGACAGTAAGATGTGTTTCAACATTTGTCAGATTTTTATATTGAGTACAAGTAGTTTTTATAATGTATATCACTCATCACATCTTGTTATCTGTGTGTTTTGTCCCCAAGGTGGTGATAGCAAGCCCCAATAGTTTGCACCAAGAGTTTGAACAGATCATTGAGAACAGAACCATAGCTACTCATTGCACTGTCACATTACTGCTGCCCCAATCACTGTAAGAGATGCGCTGTATAAACCTTGAATACTGACATTCTTAAATTCTTCATTGAGTGGTCTAGTTGGCACATGAATGCACTTCACAGGACTGATGTTCTGCTTTGGTCCAGATGTATGAAAGGAGAGAGGGAGGCAGGACACAAAGGGACCAGAGAGGTGGGGAACGTGGACCCAGATACAGAGATCACCTTCCAGTTTGGAGTCAGTAAACAGGATGCAGAAGGTGAGAGAAAACGGGTACAGTATGTCACAATTCACAGACATTTGGCATGTCTCACTGCAGATTCTAAAATTGCATCCATGTCTGACCAGCCCACATATCTAGTAGCCTATGCCTTGATCCTTGAAACCCCTGGATGGGCCTCAGGATGTTCCTTAAGGATGTGTCAGCCACTGGATGAATTCCCATGTGTTCGATTCTGTACCCTTGGTACACTAGACCACCTTTTGGTGCTATAAAGACCTGTCACACCATCCCATCAGCCTAGCTGTACTTTGTGTTTAGTGCTAATTAGAAACTGTTAGCATGCTAACAGGCTTAACTAAGATGATGAATCCTAGTAAATGTTTCCTGAAAACATCAGCATGTTAGCATTGTTTTTGTGAGTGTAGTAGCACACTGATGTGCCAGATGTTGCATCAGCTATGTGGTCCTCTTACAGGCCAGACCACTGTTTGACTCATTTGACTTACATTTGCGGATTTTCATTGTACATCTATAAACCAATCCAGGCCGTGCCACCATATGTAATATGGTCAAAAAAGCAACATGTATATTCTCTGTGCTCCAAAAACAGTAGTTTATTTATTTATTTATTTTTACAAAACCTGAAACTCTCTTGATTCATATTTGTTCTTTCTGTGCTTCTCTTCGGTGTCAGTGCCGGCCTCTGGTAGCAGGGTGTCCATCCAGCTGCAGATCAGGTACAGGCAGAGGAAGGGACAGTGGATGCTTAGAGTGATCACCACAGAACGAGAAGTTACTGATGACAGGTGATAATGATGTTTCCATAATTACAGTGTTTCTCTCACTTTTGTTTTTTGAGATTACCTTTCTGCACACACACGCACACACCACTGAGCTGTCTGCATGCTTATGGCCTCCTTGAAAGCTTAAACAAGTCATTATCTTCTGACATATTTAATCAACGAGGCATTTTCAACCTGAGGACAACGATTGATTAGATGTATTATTTTGTACCAATCTCAGTGAAGCTTTAGGCAAAGCGGTTTTAAAATCCAAAGAGTTGAGCTGTTGCTGAGATACAGGAGCCTTTGCGTCATGCAGAAATGATTGCGCCATGTAAATTGTATTTCTCATCCATTCTAACATTTAGTCACACAGGAAATGGACCTCTCAACTCAGTCTGCTTGTTTCATATACTGAATGAAGGTCGTGCAATTCATCTTCTGAGCGGCAACAAAGTGGCCCCCGTGTGTGTTTGCACAGTACTATAATAGCAAGGTTGAAGCTATAAATGTTGAGAAGCACTCTTATGATAAAAATGTGTGGCCCTCCTTCTCAGCTTGGCGGCCCTGTCCTCTCTCTCTCTGGCCATCATTCAGCTCAACACATCACAGGCCAGCGCCGCTCTGGCTGTCAGAGGCCGCTTCCTTGATGCCAGCAGGGAGGGAGAGCTGCAGAAGAAGCTGATCGAGAGAGCGATGTGAGTAACAGGAGGGATGGAGGGAACTCTGACTGACATTTCTGTGTGGGCAACATGTAGAATGAGAGCTACTTAAAGAGCCCCTTTTATGCTTTTTGTTTTTTTTTCAGTCTTTTAGTGTGTTACATAGTTGTTTGTGTATGTAATAGATGTATAAAGTACAAAAAAACACATTTCACTCCAAATGGAGTTTTCTATCCCACAGACAGCACTTTTTCTCAACTGCCTGAAAACGGCTCGCCCATATTTGAAATTCCTCAATAATGATGTCATTGATTGAGAAAGGCAGCCCAGTTTGTCAAATGTGCTGCCTGAGCAAGCACAGCCAGCCCAGTGGCTGGAATTTAGTTGACCAATCACAACAGAGTGGGCCAGCTGACCAGACTGGGCTTTTCAGGAAGGGGGGCCAAGAGCTCAGAGTGTTTTGAAAATCAAAGCATGTAAACCTATTCTAGTAGACCCCAAGAATACAAATCTGCTGAAAAGGAGGATAATAGAGGCTCTTTAATGATGAGGTCTGACAAATGGATTTAATTAGGGTGAATTCTGTATACTAAACACATAAAAGACAAACGACAGGTAAAATGAGAAGTCCAGTAATTATGCATGTGAAGTTAAAAAGGAGTTTAAGAACGCTTTGCAACAAAACTAAGTAAAACGTTAGTTAAAGGAAAATCAGATGAACTGTCTGTGGCTCTTTAGTTGACATTAAAATGTTCAAATACAGTACCAGACTGGTCCTGTACTGTACATCTGATGAACTGAGGATTTTATGATTTTAAGACCATCACTATTTTATCTCAAACTTTTGTAATTCAAAGCTTTTAATTTTTTTTCATTCCTTATCATCTACTTGATAATGCCAGTAAAATGATAGTGTGTGTCTTTATGCATGCTGTTTATTAGATGCCGAGTATTTCTTAGGCTACAGATATTGTACTACATAGTGAGTCTGTCTGTTTGCAGAATGCATGATCGAAGTTCAGAGGACCATCAAACATACCAAGAATGGGTTAAAATCATGGACCCTATATACAACAACAGCATACAAATCTTCACAAGAGTGAGTTTTTACAGTGTTTTTTTTTTTTTTTTTTTAATCAGGTCAGTGTCTCACATTGGTTAGAATGACCTGTTATACACTTAACTATTTTGTGTGTTGTTTTTTTTTCCAGAGTAAATCTGTCTTTTCAGACTCACAGGTAAATCAGATAATGTCCTTATTAATTATACTGTTTAGTACTAAAATATTTTGCCTGCTTTGCTTAACTTTTTATGGTTATTCTTGTTTCATTCTCTTCCCCCCCCAGTCTCTAACAGACACTGGTGCAGCGCTGCTCTACACCATGAAGCACAGCAACAGGAAATCCATCTCACTGAAGAATAAACATAAACTCTAGCCAACTGTCAGCCTGCACCTTTTATCTCGCTGGAAGCAACTCTAGTCATGAATGACAAGGATAAATAAATACTGCTGTTTGACTTTGATTATCTGGCTGAATATCCCCACATATTTCACAATGTAAATAATGTATTCCAGTGTATCAACATAAAACATGGTCATCTGTATTATACACAAACTCATTTCTCAGAGTAAATGATTCCTTTCAGTCTTACATCAAAACTGCTAAGGGGTATTTGACAGTGTCTCAGTGGCAGAGTTTGCAGCTTACACATAGATCCTTTTGTGTCAGCAAAACAGATCACACAAAATATGTAAGCCACCAACACGACAGTTAATATAGGTCTGATAATGATTATGTAATTGTTTTAATATATGCAACTTGTTTGCGCCAGACTTAACGATGCTACAGAAAATGTAATCACACAACAGCAGCTAACCATTATTGTTTGCTTTACAAAATATCTATGCACTGAATGTTGTTGAGATACTCAGTGAATATGCATTCTTATAATTCATATATTCTAAATCAGAAAAAATATGAAAGTGTCAGTGTTCAATAGTTGCAAAGGTAGTGAGCAATGGAGTACATACAAAATTAGCCTGAACAAACAATAATCATGCCAGAGTTGGATGCCAAAGCATACATGCATTTCTGTAGGGCGGCCCTCACAACATAAACATAACTCTGAACAGACATCTGTCGAGCATTTATATTAGCTATTATTTGTTAATCATACAAACCAGGCTTCAACCAGAATGTGCAGACTGATTCTAAGTAGGTAAAAGCCTCATTTGCCTCTGTCTCTATGACCGTCTTGCTCCCAGGGTCTGTAGACACAACCTGAGCCTCCAGCTCCACATCAGTCTTCCCCTAAGAGCTTGTCTCCTGGGCCAGGCAGCGCAGGTGGGAGGCAAACCGCTCCATGAGCAGGACAGAAAGGATTACCAGCACATACAGTAGATAAAGTTCCAGGCCACCATAATAGGTTTCTGGAAGTCTCAATTAAAACAGGCTCTGGAGCAGATGCTGTCCCTGGTGCCGTTGCAGGTGAAGTCAGCCTCCAGTTTGGTAAAGGTGGAAGGAGGAATCATTATGCATGAAAACTGTTCATTTAAGCATTCAGAAATGTCACAGCAAATATATACAGCTGTTTGTACATATGGATTGAAGTGGTTCTTAATGTATGTCAAGGTACATTAGGTGTCATTAATGAGAATAAAGTGGGTAGCAGTAAGAGCTGCAGCCCACTGATGGATTTATGGGTGCAAGAAATGTCACTGTCATCAATACATTTGTTAGTTGAACACCAGATGATGCACTGACATGACTTTATGTAAACATCTCCCTCTTCATGCTCGTGCCCAGGATATAGTACACATGAGGACATAAAAAAAGACCACAAACACATTACTAATTTTTATACATCACGTTTTTCATATTGGTATAAAATGTAATTCATCTGATTGAACATTTTGGAATGCCATTGACTTTCTTTCCTTTTTACTCGACAATGTTATAATACTGTATTAGATGATACTGATAAATACACAGTAAAACAGGTACAAATTGTTGTAAATTCAAAGATTTTAAGACAGACTTATGTAAAAAGCATTATAAAAGACATACCTGAAATTACAACATTTTAAGTGATCAGCATACATGTTTGCAACACCACATTTGTATGAAGATTACAACAGAGATTACAGCAGATAAGATAATTTCATGGTAGGCTACTTATAGTACAGTATATATTTTAAAACATGAACATCATACGTTACATCTGTCAAATACAATGGCAATGCAAAACACTGACAAAGCGCTGATAATTTACATGAAGGAGACTATTTTGAGCTTTTTGAAAAAAAGTTTTCTTGAAAAATAACACTTCATTAGACCCATCATCTAAATAGACTGAAGGCCACTAGCTAAATATTTGTGGAATAAAAATTAATAAATAAAAAAACAGTAAAAAAGAAAAAGCTCAAAGTCCCTCTTCTTTGATTAAGTACTCTGGCAGAGACTGAAAAGCAGTCACAGGTACAGTCACTGGAACTGTTAGGGATATGGCGCTGGGTTCAACAGTGGAGGAGGAAACCTCACTGGGGGCTGGAGGAGAGGGAAGCGGGTCAGTATGAATAATGTTTATATCACTGAGTTGTGTGGTGGTCGGGGCAGCGTCTGCATGAGTCCGTAAGTGCTTGCGAAGGTAGGCAGCAAACAGGAAAGCTTTACCACAGTGGGGGCAGCTGTGAGGTTTGCTGGTGGAGTGGATCTTCTGGTGTTTACGCAGTCCAGATTTGTTGAGGAAGCCTTTGCCGCAACTGTTGCAAGCATGAGGTCTCGGCTTGGGATGCTGCTTCTCATGCTCCTGCAAGTCTGCCAGCTGTGCAAACTCTGCCTGGCAGGTTTCACAGACATGTGAGCCCATGGATACGATTTTGGTAACAGTCACAGGAGTGGAGTCGATGGAGTGAAGATTTTCATGTGCCTGAACTTCATCCCAGCTTCCAAATGTAGCATCACAGTGAGTACAGGAGAACTGCGGAAGAGTTGTGTGGGCAGTAAAGCCTGAGGCTGACCCGGCCTCTGTCTCCGGTTGTTGTTGTTGTTGTTGTTGTTGCTGCTGCTGCTGCTGCTGCTGCTCAGACTGCTCAGCAAGGTGAGTTCTCTCATGTTTGCGAAGGCTTGAGGACACCACGAAAGACTTCAAACACTCCTCACATTTGAAAGGCCTTTCTCCAGAGTGCACACGTCGGTGCTTGTTGAGGCTGGAGCGCTCAGCAAATGACTTGTCACACTCAGTGCAAGAAAAGGGCCTAAGACCTGTGTGGACAAGCATGTGGCGCCGCAGATCCCAGGATGCTACAAAGGCCTTGTCACAACTCTGGCATTTGTAAGGCCGCTCTCCAGAGTGAACACGCTCATGCACGGCCAGATCAGCTGGCTGCCGGAACCTCTTGGAACACTTATCGCAGGGGTAAGGCTTGAAACCCAAGTGCGCACGCTGGTGGCGCCGGAAACTGGAGGGGTCAGAAAACATCTTGCCACACTGTGGGCAGAGGAAAGGCTTCTCGCCAGAGTGAGTGCGGAGATGAGACTGGTAGGAGGAGAGCTGGGTGAAGCCTTTACCACACTGCTCACACTGATAGGGTTTGTTCTGGGAGTGAATGCGCTGATGGCAGGCCAGGGAGGAGGAGCGGGAGAAGGCTTTGCCACAGTCTGAGCACAGATATGGCTTTTCTCCCGTGTGGGAGCGCTCATGGTTTTTCAGGTCCTTCAGCTCTGTGTACGTTTTCCCACATTCATCACAAGCGTACGGCCGATGGCCTTGATGGTTCCTTCTGTGTTTTCGGAACACAGAGGGATCTGCAAAACTCTTACCACACTCAGCACAGAAGTATGGCTTTTCTCCTGTGTGAGAGCGCAAGTGCACCTTTAGTTTAGACAGGGTGGGGTAGCTCTTAGAGCACTGACGGCAGGAGTAAGGACGCTCTCCACTGTGCTGTGTCATATGGATCCTCAGGCATATAGCTTGCATAAAGGCCTTGCCACACTCTGTGCATACAAATGGTTTCTCCCCAGTGTGAGAGCGGCTATGGTTGCGTAGCTCTGTAGGTGTCTTGTAAGCCTTGTGACAGTCGGGACACTGAAAGGGACGCTGGGCTGAGTGAGTGCGCTCATGCTTTGAGAGTTGAGCCTTGCTCGAGAATGTTTTAGTACATTGAGAACATGAGTGCTGTTGCGGACGGTCCTTTGCATGTGCCGAAAGCTTGTGGCTCTGCAGAGCTGACAGACTCCTGAAAGCCTCTGTGCATGCAGAGCATTTGAAGGAAGCTTTGGCTTTTGGAGGTCTGCCTCTGCCACGTTTTTTTGCAGGCTGATCCATCACCAGCTCTTCCTCTTGTTGGCTCCCTTTGTCCTGTGCAGGAGGGGTGTACTGCTCTGCAAGAGGTGGGCTGCCAGGCTGAGGAGAGGCCATCTTTATATCTGTAAATAGATTATATTAAAAATAATATTTGTAATAATTATGTAAATAAACAAATCATAAGAATAAGAATATGAGACTGAAAGATTGTTCCTCAGACATCAGGCTAAAGTCTATGACAGATATGAATTAGGACAGCAGATCGTCAGTGACAGTGTACCAGGAACAAAAAAATCTGTATAACGTTATAACAATACATATATGTGGGTGTGAATTAAATCACAAAATGGCTGGCATTAGGACCTCAGGGACAATAAGCTAACCGCTTTGATGCCAGAGGAAGTTGGCGATACAATGACAGAAATCACTGTGTGACTGACATGTGCCCGACCGGAATCGAGGATCAAAGATCACGAGTCAGTGCGATGAAGTTAACGAAACAGAAACGATATGTACGTATTCATTTTCGTTAGCTCTCTTGCTAAACAAACTCAAAATGGCTGGCTCTAGGACCGGTGTCCAGCTGCACCAATTCACTCGACAGTGTCGTCACCATCATGACCGTGGTTGTGCGGGATGGATTTAGCTAAAATTCGCTCTCTTTGCATCGTGTGTGCATTAGAGAAACAACGGTTTCTTACCTGTATATGGACATTAATACCTGGCGCCTCGGTACACGACAGCATTTACTGTGAGATGGTGATTGCTGTTGACTGTCTGCAGGGTGGGGGACGGCTCTAGGACCATGATGACGAAAGCTCTCGGCCAGCCAAGTGTGCAACGTTTTAATGCGTGTAAGGAGTAAATATAAATCACATAATAAATGTATTAGAAACCCATGGTAAAACATGGTAGTTCTAATAAAGTTAGCAGGTTGTCTGTCATTAAGGAAACGTTCCAAGCTGAAGCGAAGATTGTGTACGATGCTCAGAAGTCAACGGCAGAGCTAGCTAGCTAACTTTGGCTAGCTAATGTGCTTCAACGTTAACGTTAGGTGTTTTACGAAAACCAGCAGCAGAATATTGAGATGAACATTTAAGTTATTGATTTTGATTTGAGTTTAATGCTTGCTATGTGGTAACTTCAACGCTGAGCTCGCCGCAGTTTCTATTAACTCGACTTATATGCTTTTAGCCTATCTAGCTACTTCCGAGAGGGAAGCATTTCTCTGCTGCACATTTCCTGTTTCCTAGCAACAAGCGCAATGTGGAAATGGGGATGGATGAAAAAAAGACAATTGGAAAAAGGGGGTTGCCCTTTACACAATAATAACCTTTTTTTTTAAAGAATGAATGGAAATATATCTTTGGAGGATGGAATTGAACCAGTACTGCAACAGGTATTCAATTCGATGTATTTGCTTACGCTGTGATTCCGCATTCAAAACGGCTTTTTGGTGCAATGTTTGTTTAGCTAACGTTAGCCATGAAGATGCTAGCTGGGAGCGCGCTAACGTTTGCCCAGTGTTCCGTTATATAAATGTGGCTGTAGTAATCTCCCCGCTCTTCCTTATAACCTGGTAGAGTATGTTCATTCTAGTTTTGTTTATAATGTCGAAGAAAATTGGTGTTTGCAATGGCAGTAAATATGTAGAGAGGCGTTTCCCGGTTTATTGACATAATGTTAGCTAATGCAGTTAGCCTGCTAGTACAGTTAGCCTGCTGGTGCAGAGATGTAGCTAGCTAGCTATCAAGCTGGATACCGTTTCTAGCTAACTGCATTTAACTTAATAAGTCTGCCCATGATGCTGGTTACCTGCTGCCAGTGACACATTTAAACGTGGTGGTTCTTTCTAAAGATGTATTAACTTTTACAAATTTAAATCGGTGAACAGACCTTTTTAAGGCATAGCAATTATGAGAACAGTTAGCTAAGTTGTAAGTAATTTGTAATGTAGAACTATTGTTTGAAGAATAAACTAATATCTTTAGGAATAATGAGTAATAGGTTATTTGTAGCTTCCTATAACATCTACACGACTCATTGCATAAAACTGAATACTGTTACATACATTGCTAATGTATTCACCATAGTGCTAACTGGCATCTCCTCTGTCTTCAACAGCTCTATTTGCCAGCTTCTCCTAAAATCAAGCCACTCTCCTAAGTGTGTGGAACTGGTTCTCAACATCTTCTACTGTGTTACCTCCCTGGACACTCCTTGGAACTTATCTTAAAGAACTATCTTTCTTGTATACGGACAATACCAGGCATCTAATGCATTTCCCTCCTGCATATTCATACACTTTGTGTCTGGTGCTCTTTATTCAATCGCTATCTTGTAATGGCACTGCAAAACACTGGCAGGAAAAAAGTTTTCCCTTGCAAACAATGTGGCATTGTATGTCCTAATATGCCCAGTCTGCTTAAGCACATGGATGCTCATCTTGAACAAGAGGAAGAACGCAAATTTAAATGTGATGAATGCGGACGTGGTTATAGGCATGCAGGTAGCTTAGCTAACCACAAAAAGACTCACGAAGTAGGTACTTTTCAATGTAACATCTGTGGTAAAGAAAACTCTAATGCTTTGGCCCTGAAGAGTCATCTCAGGAGCCACACTTCACAGAAAAAGTACTCCTGTGCCGAATGTGGGAAAGGTTTTCGTCTGGCAACGCAGCTGACTACACATGAGAATGTTCATCTTGCCAGGCGAGTAAAGGAGCAGTCGTTTAGAAAGGTAGATATGGACTATTCCACACATGAAGTTGAAAATGATCACCCACATCATCTCAGTGAGCAGTCTGCAAGTGTTGGGACTTCTACAGAAAATAGCCCAGCTGAGGACAAGACAGGGGTTGTTTATAATGCAGAATCTGAGACTTCTGAGGATGCAGCAAATCGACCTTTCAGATGTGATTTGTGTGACAAATCATACATACACCATCGAAGCCTGACCAATCATAAAAAGACTCACCAAGTGGGAATGTTTGAGTGCACAGTGTGTTTCAAACTGTTTAATAACATGGCTGCACTCTACAGCCACCAGAGATCTCACAAGGCAAGAAGTGTGACAGACCCTGATTCAATGGGTGGGTCACACACCGGCGTACCACCGGACCAGTTTTCACCTCAGAGCCAGGATGATCCAGGAAATTTTTGCCATTTGTGTCAGGTACTATTCCCCAATGATGAAGAGTTCCAGGAACACATCCAAATGCATAACTCTTCATCTCGGTCGTTTGGCCTTCAAGATACCGTGTCAGAGAACCATAATATATCATATGACAGCAGTATTGCTTCGCCTGAGTCAAATTTTTATGCATCTCCTATAAATAATGTTCCCTCAGTATCCTCAATAGATAATCATTTAGGCTTTGATCAGCCACAGGAGCAGATTATAAGTAACAGTCAGGTGTACTCTGACTGCTCCAACAATCAAACACCACCTTCCAGTAGCACTCAGGGAGAACCCCCAATCATAGACACGAGCATTCTTAATCCTGCCCTGAAGCACGCTCAAAACACTGACCGTGCAACTGAAATGGAAGAGACTTCAACTGTAGATTCCGACGAGCGTCCCTTCAAGTGTCATATATGCGGTAAAAGCTACCGGCACTCTGGGAGCCTCATCAACCACAAAAGGTCACATCAGGTTGGGATTTACCAATGTTCTTTCTGCAGAAAGAGCTATCCTCACCTGGCTGCCCTCAAAAGTCATCTTCGTCTCCACAAAGCTCAGTCATCTTTTGGCCTCAACGATGAGGGAGACTGGCTCTCCTCAGAGCCTCTGACTCTGGATAACCAGCAGGGCAGCTTCTCCTCTCAAGATGAGGAGGAGGAGGAGGATGAGGAGGAGGAGGAGGAGGAGGATCACGCTCTCCCTGTGCTTGGTATGGATCAGGAGAATGGAGTTGAACACAACAATGGAGCTTTGTACCATGAGCATTTTAATCAGAACTTTTCCCAGGATATGACTGTGCATCTACCTCACAACGAACACCTGATGCAGAGACACATGTGTGCAGACTGTGGTGAAACATTTGCAGATATTGCAGGGATTAAGTCTCACAGTTGCCCACTGCTACAGCAGCAACATGACACTACTAGCAGTGACTATGGCAGTAATATACATTTCCAGGACAGTGATCACTGTGCCATTGGAAATCCAGGAAGTAATGTTGAGTTCCATGGTCTGAATGAAAGCCACGGCCAAAGTTACTTTGAACAGAACTTCCGTGACAATATGAACAGTGATCAGTTGAATGGTGGCGGAGAAGGTGATAATGCTGAGGAGGAGGATGATGATGATGGAGATCTTTATCAGTGTTCTTTATGTGGAAACAGCTACACTAGCATGATGGCTCTCAGGAGCCATCTCCGAGGCCACACACAGTCCCACGATACTCCTGCAAGCTCAGGGCCTTCCTCCATGTCCTCCCATGAAGAAGTGAAAGATGATGAGACCGGAGAGATGATGATCTGTAGCACATGTGGGGAAAGTTTTGCCAATAGGCAGGACCTGATAACTCATCAGCTTCTACACAACAAGGACCAGGTAGATAATGCTACTCATTTACATATGAACAACAGTGATGTTCCTGGAGGCAAGGAGGAAGCACAGAGTATCATCTGTGGCAGCTGTGGCATCTTCTGTACCAGCTACCATAATCTTGAGAACCATGGTTGCACAGCTGAGAGGACAGATGAGTCCACACATGGTAAAGAGGAAATTAATGTAAATCATGTTGCCCAGTATGAAGATACGAGTCACGTCAAAGAAACTGTTGATGCCGAAGATCGTCAGTACAAATGTGATCAGTGTGGGCGTTCATACAGACACGCAGGCTCCCTGCTTAACCACAAAAAGTCCCACAAAACCGGTGTATTCAGATGCCTCGTCTGCCAGAAGCGCTTCTACAACCTGTTGGCCCTTAAAAACCACCAGAGGTCCCACTTTGATATTAAGAGGTTAGTTCTAGCAAGAATACACATCGTTAATACATTTAAAACTCTTGCATAACATTTAACGTACTCATGTTGCAAACTGTGAATGCATGTTGGAAATTATGAATTTTTGTTAAACAAAAAAGCAAAGAGTTGCCTGTAGAGTTTCTGTTTTTTTTTGTTTTGTTGCGATTGTTTTGTCATCATGGCTCCCTATTTGGTAAAAACAGAATTAACCATATGCCTTGTCTCCTCCCCAGGCATACTTGCAATGAGTGTGGAAAAGCCTTCAAAATTCAGAAGCAGTTACTGAATCACCTGAAAAGGCACAAAGAGAACCAAGCTAAAATCCAGGACCTCAACAACCAGATCCAGGCCCTCATGCAGATGAATGGGCCCAGGTCAGACGGAGAAGTGCAGTCCTTAACTTCAAATGCCAATCAGGCTTTTACTTCGTCTCGGCACTGCAAGCAGCTGCCTGGAAGGAAGAGAGGACAAACAAAGCGTGAGACTACAGTCAAATTAGAGGATGCAGGTGACCAACGGCCTTTTGCCTGTGACCAGTGTGGGCGTACATACCGCCACGCAGGAAGTCTGGTCAACCACAGGAACTCCCATAAAACAGGTGAATATTACTGTTCAGTTTGTAACAACACTTACTCCAATCAACTAGCAATGAAGAACCACTTGCGCACCCACTTTGCATATAAAAAGCACTCTTGCCAAAACTGTGGAAAAGGCTTTAGGGGAAAGAAGCAGCTATTGGCCCATGTTTGTGCAGGCATCAGAAAGGATGGGGCCGCAGGCAGGAGGGGTCTAAAATCTAGAGCGTTTAAGTGTAAGGAATGTAAGCAGGTCTTTCTCTCTGTTGACCAACTGACAGCCCACACCTGTGATGGACCATCAGGCAGCATTGATGCACAAAGAAACGTGTCTCCAAATAAAGTGGAGCGCCCTTTCACGTGCAACATATGTAATCGCAGCTACCGTCATGCAGGCTCACTCCTGAACCACAAAAACACCCACAAGACAGGACACTTCAGTTGCACCTTCTGCTCTAAGCCCTTCACTAACCCCATGGCTTTACGCAATCACACACGCATCCATACACAGAAGAAAAAGTATGCATGTCTCACGTGTGGAAAGGCCTTCCGCCTCGCCAGTATCCTGCACAACCACCAGAGGATCCACAACCGGGTGGCGAGTCACTTCAGCTGTCCTGCATGTGGAAAGAGCTTCCAGGGCAGGTCTGGCCTAAAGAGGCACCGCTGCCGCAGAGGTCAGGAGAACTCCCCGAGAGCTGGAGTCCAGCAGTCAGAGAGGGGAGACAAGTGCTTCATGTGAGTTACTGTCTGATTTTGAACTGAGTATGTACATTTTGTTTTGTCTATTAGTCATTATGGGGACGTTTTTTTTATATATATATATAAAAATTATTGTTATTGTTTAACAAAGCTGTCCTGACCATACTGATAGATTAGCTCATGGCTGGTAAGTTACCAGAAATTGTTGTACAAAAATGTTAAAGAAAAGTTTACTGACAAGTTTTTATTTTTCAACTGTAAAATGTCCCACACAGTACACATCTTAGGTATAATTAATTTTAACAAATTGAAAGAATCCTTATCAACAATATTTGTTTTTGTAATGTGTTATTGTTAATGATAAGGCAACTCTTGACTTGAAATCCAGACACAATGTCTGTGAATTTTGGAGATATGGCGAACAGATTTTTGTCTCTGCAAGCTTGTCAAGCAGCTGCCACCTGATCAATCAAAAGGATTCAGTCACATACAGGAGAGATGCTTATAGATCATGATAACATAAATAAAGCAGAATGCAGCGATAACCCCTCCACCTTTAAAAACTTGACTATTCCCACCGTGCAAGAGGAACAAAACACCAATTTGAGTGTGGGCATTTTGATTCCTGAAATTGTTGCAAACATTAAATCTATACCAAATAACAAGTTGCCCGACCCCAACGGGCTTACTAATTTTCCCTAAAATTGGCACCAATTCTTCAAGCAATGTTAAACGGATGACCAACGAGACTCAGTCTTAGACTTGATACACACATTGTCTATGTTGACTAAACATGGCTTGATACAACTGAAAGTGGTTTAGAGTTCATTTCACTAATGCTAGATTGGCAAAGATTGATCTGAACATTGAGCCATTATGCCCTCAATGTAGAGGCCAGCCAGCTGACTTAATGCTCATGTTCTGTCTTGACATATTTTTAAAGCTTTTAGTGAGATGTGTGAAACCCAATTTGACCGTGACCCAGTCTGTGCACTCTTTGGTTTAACATTGAAGAAATGCCGTGCTTTCTTACCAAATAAAGCTTATGTGGTTATAGCTTTCACTACACTCCCTGCAAATGTTTCAAAATGGAAGCAACACACTCCTCTGTCCTTTTCTCATTGGCTCAACGATATCATGTTATGTTGTTTTTCCCTCTTCACCTGAATGTATTTTGTGAGCTGTAATCCTGTGGGTGGGTGGTAGGGTTGGGAATGGGGATTTCAATTTGTCAACATATTTGATGAAACTTCTTTGTAGTTGGGGGATGACTAGGTGAATTTAAGTCAAATATATTCCATGTTTTGTATTTTTTTCTCTTGTTTGATAAAAACTTTGAAATTAAATATATTTGCAACAAAAAAATATCTCAGCCAACCGTTATTGTAATTTCAAAGTATTGGTTTCAGATCCAGTATTGGTCAGGCTATTATTTTGAAAGTATAATAATTTTTTATAATGGTATATAGTTAAGAGTTCATTGTTTTGGAAAATGATTTTAGTTATGGCGTAATATCAGGCATTGAATATTAACATATCCCTACTGCAGGTGTGACCTGTGTGGGCGCTCCTACCGCCACGCTGGCTCTCTCCTCAACCATAAAAAGACACACTCCGAAAACCTCCACCACTGTACCTTGTGTCTCCAGACATTTCCTGACCCTCTCACTCTACAGATACACTCCCAGATGAGGCGTCACTGCTGCCCCGAGTGCGGCAAGACCTTCTGTCTGGTCGCACACCTACAGAGCCACAT
Organism: Perca fluviatilis; assembly: GCF_010015445.1. Classification (NCBI taxonomy): domain Eukaryota; kingdom Metazoa; phylum Chordata; class Actinopteri; order Perciformes; family Percidae; genus Perca; species Perca fluviatilis. The sequence continues at coordinate 18,307,329 of NC_053132.1, read as the reverse complement.
GGAGGTGCACGCTAAGGACCGGTCTGTGGTCTGCAACCCCTGCCAGCAGAGCTTTCCCAACACAGCCAGCTACCAGCAGCACCAGGACATGCACCACAGGGCTCAGGACCCCTATCAACAAGGCGTGGATGAACCTGTAAATAGCAACATCTGCTGGGACTCGGGAATAAATCGGACCTTAGTGATGGACGGGGTGCACAAGCAGGTTCCACCACCTTTGTCCCATATTCCAGGAAGCATCACTCATTCACAGAAGAGTAACGAGTCTGCTGGTACAGAGGAGAAGAGCCATGTGTGCGAGCACTGCGGGCGCACTTACCGCCACGCCGGCTCCCTCCTCAACCACAAGAACAGCCACAAGACGGGCTCCTTCTTCTGCTCCATCTGCCAGAAGGAGTTTACCAACCTTATGGCTCTCAAGAACCACCGACGCATTCATACGGAGCCCAAGCGCTACCAATGTCTTGAGTGCGGGAAGGCGTTCCGCGTGTCCACTCAGCTCATATGCCACCGACGAATCCACACCAAAGAGAAGCCTTTTGCCTGCCTTCTGTGCGACAAGAGCTTTTCCAGCAAGTCCAACCTGCGGCACCATCAGAAGATGCACCAGAACACCCAGGCCTACGACTCCTCTTTTAGCATGGATGCTAACGCGTTTATGGACTTGGACATGGGGTCTTTCCTTTGAAGTCAGATTCCGGAGCGTACAAGAGAAGAGGACAGCCGGTCCTCGGTTATTCATCCCTCTATCAATAATTGTAAAACAGTATTTATTTTTTTTCAGAAAGTGCCACTTGGTCCTGACAAAATCTCCTTTTGAAGACCTGCACATTTCATTACTGACTTCCTGTCTTACCTTCACAACAGATGGTGACATCACTCAAAAGTCGCCAAAGGGTTTATGGGTCAGGTTTTTAATAAGGCCTGAATGTTTTCCATGAATACACAGGATCCCACAATACAGGGCGGCTGATAATATTAGTCGCAGCTTATTCCTCAATGACAAACCAACCAACCAAAGTGAACAGTGCAGCCCAGGTCCATGTTAAGGACATTAACACTGATAACATGTTTTTATTTTATTTTTTAACACAGTACTGTTATAATAGTTATTTCTCCTCTTATGCTATGTTTAATTTTGTTCAGTGCCTCTGTAAGTTCCTTAGGAAACAAAATATACGAACTATATTTATCTCTGAATCCTTTCGTCAACTTTGCCGTCAGCGTCAAAGGACTGCTCACTTTCCTTTTGGATCTCACATAGGGCAAGCCTGTTGTTATTAAGTCAAATACCTCTGGGTGTGTCCAAAGGTCAGTGGCAAAGTGATTTACTGAAATCATATTATCAAGTTAATAGTCGTACTGCTAATAATAACCACGTCGAGTGACATTGTATGCTAAAAATGGATGTATTTAATAATTTATTCCTGTTATTTTATGTGCATATTTTAGTAGAAAAGCTTTTTATGAATGTTAAAAAAAAAGTCTTCTAAAACTCATGTAGCCTTTTAAGGAACGCCATCAGTCGATTTGTATTTACTTTTTTGGTTCTCCGTTACAACAGTCAGGAATGAATGAGCCGAGCATTACTGGCAGCACTCAGGGTAAACCTTCAAAAGGAGCATACCTGATGTGGACAACATTGTAGATAATCCGTTTCTGATCTTAGCATTTTCTTTTAAAATTGTGCCATTTCAACACTAATAATTTAGCTTATGTAATGGTTGTCAAAGTCACTTCAACAGTTAGCTGCAGCGCCACATGCAGTGCATGCTGTTGAATTATCATCCATCTTAAAATCTTTGAGCATCAGTTATGTTGAAGTGCCAGTGCCTAAAATGTAAGTCAATTGTAGCATTTTAATGTGAACAAAACTCCTCTCTCACTGTACTTGTTATATAATGTAAACCACAAAGTAGATTTTATATTGCCCGTTATATAATTAGATTTTTTTTAAATTTAAATCTATCTTCTGATTTCTGAACCTCTTCAACCGCCAACCATTAAAATGTCTTAAAGCAGTCGGTAACCGAAGTATTGAAACAGTGAAGTGAAAGTGGTTCCTTTTTGTCTCCATGAATTTTCTTCCCTCACAAAGGCTTTTATTACAATCACATATAGTGACTGTATTTTTAAAAGAAATTCTGCTAAGCACAAGTATTACTACAAACATACCAGGGCTTTATGGATTAACAAGGACAAACCAGTTTCATCTTCACTGTCCTGTTCATGAACCACTTTACGCTCTGTGAAAAATGTGCAATTATTGATTCTCTGGGTTATTTTTTTGCCAAGTTGTCTAATGTGCCTGCTGTTCCTTAAGTAGTTTCTTATCAGAAATCTAGCTTAAGAGAACACATGGCCATTGTTTTTATAATATAGTCTGAAATTAGATTTTCTTTATGCCTTATACATTACATTTCATGTATGTTTGGCACTGTTCAGAAGTATGAAATACCTCATGGAAAGCCCTGCCTACCTAGCAACTGCTACTTGCCTCATGCAGCTTAATTGTAGATAATACACTGTAATGATAGAGATAGTTATCAGTTCAAATGGAATGGATGAAGCATCAATTTTAAGGTTTTAGTTTTTAGTTTGCAGAAGCTGTTTTCTCCAGAAAATGGTTGTTTCTCTGCAGTTTCTCTTTTCAGAGTTATATTTGCACGTTTGTAGATGTGACACTTGTAGCCTAAGGAGGACAGGAAGTCTATAACTGGCCTGTTGTCATCTGTCGGGGTTCCAACAGGCAAAGAGTCGACTGTTCAATAGTTCACCTCAGCTAGTTTGCGGGTCGTAATATTTAAGCAATATGCTGAAAGTATTTTCAGTGCATGAACAAGTACATCTCGTTTGTTTTTGTCTTACCATTGTATCGAGTGCAGTGCAGCAGTTTCAGTATACTGACACTAGCCTTGACAGACCATGGCAACTTGCCATTTTCTGACATGATATAAAATCTGTATTGTGTATTAATTGTAACGATTTAGATTATCTTACTGTAACATTTGTATGCCACGGTAGCCTACACGTAACGACACATGCACATTTGAGTTTAAACTGTCTTATTTTACAATGTTCTCCATCTAATCTCCCTGTGGCACTTAACATGTTCACTCCTCTGTCATTGATCACAATCACAGCCTGGTATTTGTGGCTTGTGTTAATCTCAGAGCTCTTTCTGTAAATATTTGAAGGAAAATATTGGTTGGATCTATGTACATTCAGATTTTCCTCAGCAGGAGAAAACTGCTAGATTAGCTATCGTGTAATAAAAAAGCATATAAAACATGTTCTGATTTATTGGATTTTCAGTGCTCAAAAATGTCTGCTCTCAATTCATATTTATATAACTATTTTGTCACTCTGAAACGTAGATTTTTACTTCTTTGTTAGAACTTAGTTTAGAATATAAGCAAATGATTAAATGAAAGTAGTTGGAATTAATTAAAAGACTTGGAAAGTACAATGTGTTTTTTGTCCATATTCTTCCAGATGATACTGAATGTGTGTTGTCTCTCTGTACATATTGAGATGCTTAAGATAAATGTTACATACCAGAAAACAGAGCAGTTTGCATATCGACAAGACTTGCATTATTATTGGAAGTTGTCAGTTTTATTGTGAAAATACATTTGGTACACAGAGCAGTTTATAAGATTGCATTAAGTAAAAGAAGCCAGTGCATGTACAGTATATACAATTAGAAATAGAAAGCAAGAGGAATAAGGGGAAAATGTTAGTTATTGCTCAGTATCATCATTAGCTGGCCTGCTGGAAGTTTAACAAAAATACTCACTGGAGTCCCTTTAAAAATGTGCTTGTCACTCGCAGTTGATGCAAAACAACACCGCAAGATACTTAAAAAAATAAATAATATACAGATCTAAAAAAAAAAGGAAGTGTCTGTATTTTAAGTAATTCCCTAATTTTACTGCCAGAGGGCAAGCGGTATAAGCACAAGCAGACGGATCCAAAATATGACCTATAAACACTTTCGGTCACCTAAAAATGTCGGTAACCACACAGTTCTGATGCTTTGAAGATAGAAAACATCCTGAACTATACAAATGTGGAAAACAACAACCCTTGCCACCATGGTTACAAAATAACAAACCGACATCTCGACCTATATCTTCAGATCTGAAACGATTCGACAGGTCAGTATTTGAGTAAGCATAGTGATTGTGTAGCTCCACATAAAGTGCTGTAGGGGTCATTTCCTTCACTACACTACATTCCTCGCAACATTCCCACATGTTAGCAGTTTGGGATATTGTGTGTCTAGTGTTTCAAACATCCTGCCCTACAAGTGTTAGGGCAGTAATGTGTGAATTCTGGGGTTTGTGATAGAAAGAAAAGTCCAGCTAACATCTCCTAAAACATAGTAACATTAAAACAGACAAGACAATATTGTTATAACCTGCAATAAAGGGTCTGTGTTGATCTCAGGAGACCCAGTAACAGTGACTGTTAATCAACAGCTTGCTCAGGCGACTAACAGAGCAGGTACACACAGGTACTGGCAGGGACGGAGGCTAGGATACATTTCACCTACTGTTAAAGTAGCTACATTCAAATGGCCTTAATGTGCCTAACAGTTCACATGTGATTTATCTTTAAGAGGCTGTTATGGTAAATGACCCGTCTAACCCCGCTGAATAGCAGGAGGTCAAACTTCCGCCCAGCAGGCAGCAGTAGCTGTGTTACATTCATCGGAGTCCTGCTGGGAAATACAATACAGAATTTCTCTCTGAAGAAAGTATTCTAGTATTTCTTTTCAAATCAAACATCTGTAAACCGACAAAGGTCTTCCAGACCAAAATATTAATTAAGTGGACTATGAAGGCACAATATGTGAGAATGATACCACTATATATATTGTTTTTACTATACAGAGGTGTGAGAGTCCCTCCTGTGGTCGCGGTCGGACCAACACTGAGGGTGAGATCTGAGCACATCTCTTCTCTCAACAGTCTAATAAATTAAAATGGTCCAATTCTGGTGAAGAGATACCCTGCAGTCAGAGTATACAGTCCATGGTCCAGAGGTTCCTCCATCCGGATTCTGAACCAGTTGCTCCTTGGTTCTGTCACATCTGTTTCCAGAGGAAGATGAGGCTGTGGGGGCCATGACAGCGATTACAGTCACAAAAGTAGATTCACATTTAAATTGATATTGATATTACTGGATTGAAGCTACTGATATCTGGTGGCTTACATTAAATCTGACTTTATGCCAAATGAATTGTGAAAGAACCAAAAAGTAATTTATTACTTTAATTACGACATTTAGGTGCAAAAGAAAATCATATTCATTTTCAAAATTCTTTTTGGTTCTTGATCTAATGCACTTCTCTAAAACACTTTCTGTAGTAATTGTTACATGCCAAATCTATTCAAATAACTACAAAAAACTTCATGGATTTAGTTGGGGGGTTTTTACTGCCAAAATGTACCTACACACTGGCTGAATTAGATCATATTTAAGCATCTCTTTCATCACAAGTATGTATTTCAAATTCATATATTGGTCTAACCCTTGTTGTGACAAAGTGAAAATTATACCTACTGAAATGTTTAAGCTTGATAAAGTGGCCCAGCAGTTTCTTCAATGGGTTCTGTAATAAATCAAGACAGAAATTAGCATTTGTACCATCCCAGCAAAGTGATTGCCTATCTAACATGTCTGCAATAGGCCTTTTTCACAGCAGCCATTTTGACTTGTCATATTGGGAATGGCACAGGTGTTACTAATAACATTAACTTTGCTCTGTTATGGGTCACAATACAGGACCCTCGAACTGAAGCAGCTAAATAAAATTAATTTAATTGTTTGTACCTGTGCTTTTCCTACTGTTACACGTTAAAATGGCTTCTGTAAAAAAGGCCTATAGTCTCTCAATATAAGAAGAGACAATAATAATTTTTGATGGTTTGTGACACAGCTGCAAAGCTTTCATACCAGAAAAGGGAACTGAATACTTCATACAAAAATTACAAATTTTGCATTAATGATTCATAACAATTTCTTATTTTCCACCTGGTGCTGGACACACGTAGACCATATTTGACACTACAATTTTATTTTGCCAAACAAAAGTGAATTACAGTCTCAGTTTAAGAACATAGAACACTATTTTCAATTTCAAGCATTCTTTTTGATTTGGGGTGAAATATGTATATTTATTTACTTATTCCAGTTTGAATAATATCAGATTTCACGTTTAAAGAATCTCACCACGTAGAGGCCGTTTGTGTGACTTGCGTCGATGCACCATGACCCCGATAATCAGCGCAGCGCCGACCAGCACCACAGCCAGCACCGAGAAGCTGGTAATGGCTGCCAGTTTCCACACGTCAGATGTCTCATCCACAAATTGGTTACCTATTGGTTGAAGGAAAAGAACTTTAACACTGAAAGAAAGGACATCACTGGATAAATACATTTACCGATTCACTGTCTTACATGTGTTGCATGACGGGGTCTTTGGGTACTGCTTGCATGATGCACAGGGCACACAGACGTCGAAATCAGGGTTCCAAAACTCTAACCTGCCACACTGACCTGCACACAACAAAACATCAGTTTAGTTAGGTTTGAGGGCAAAACATTTTTTATGATTTATGAAATATATAACAGTGCTTAAGCCTATATGAAATATTATGATGTGGAGCAAGGCCATGAGAACACTTTTGCTGTATCCCTTTTTATTTTATTAAATCCTCAAGCTCACCACTGCCCTGTTGTCTCTGCATTTTTGGGCCTGCAATTTCCCTAATCGTAACACTATGACTTTCTATCACTTTATTTGACATACTATACTATGACTCTTTCATCCTCTATTCAACATGCTATACTATGACTTTTTTTCATCACTTTTTTCGAAATGCTATAATATGACGTTTTTTATCACTTTTTTTTCAACATGCTATACTATCACTTTTTTCCGACATACTATAGATATGATTTTTTTATAACCTTTTTCGAAATACTGTGCTATGACTTTTTTCATACTATAGATATGACTTTTTAGAATTGATTTGACATACTATACTATTACTTTTTTTAACATGCTATACTATGGCTTTTTATTACTTTTTTGACAGGCTATACTATAACTTTTTATAACTTTTTTCAACATGCTATAATATTACTAAGACTATGCTATGACTTTATTCGAAATGCTATCCCTTGACTTTTTTATCATTGTTTTCCTACATACTAAACTATGACTTTTTCGACATACTGTAGTATGACTTATGTATCACCATTTTTTTGCATACTATGTATCACTTTTTTTATCACTTTTTTCAACATACTATACTATGACTTTTTTAACACTTTTTTTGACATGCTATTCTATGACTTTATATATATATATATAATCATGAAGTCTTCTGTCAAGTCCTATATCTTAGAGTGATGAGAGAACGATTATAAGACAGAAGGTTGAGTGTTTGAATCCCATATAAGTAAATTTTGAGGTCCGACACACTAAGTGAAAGAGACAAATATGCCCAAATCACCAACTCTTCTGTTTGGTCAAGTAGCTTAGAGAGATAACTGAATGATTAGAAGATGGAAGGTTGAGGGTTCAAATCCTATAATTTTCAGTAAGTTGATACACTAAGTGAACGAGAAAAACATAGACTTGTGTATCAGATCACATATCTTAGGGTGACAAGAGAATGACTGTAAGACAGAAGATTGTGTAATCCAATCATGAGTGGTGCAACTTGATGTAAGTCCTACACTACAGGACTGAAGACTACAAATAGATTCGGGAACAGTTGTGTTCCTTTCAGTTTCTCTTATCACTTTTTTCGTCATGCTATACTATGACTTTTTATCACTTTTTTGACATACTATACTATGACTTTTTTATCACTTTTTTCGACATGCTATACTATGACTTTTTTATCAACTTTATCGACATGCTATACTATGACTTTTTTAGCACTTTTTTCGACATTCCATACTATGACTTTTTTCTACTTACTATACTATGAATTGTTCATCAATTTTATCGACATGCTATACTATGACTTTTTAATCACTTTTTTTGACTTTTTTCGACATAGTATACTATGACTTTTTTATCAATTTTATCGACATACCATACTGACTTTTTTATCACTTTTTTGAACATACAATACTATGACTTTTTTCAACATACTATACTATGACTTTTTTATCACTTTTTTCGACATAACATGCTATGACTTTTTTCAACATACTGTACCTATGACGTTTTCACCAATTTTATCGACATTATATACTATGACTTTTTATCACTTTTTTCGACATACTATACTATGACTTTTTCGACATACTATACTATTACTTTTTCGACATGCTATTCTATGACTTTTTTGACATACTATAAGAAGACTTTTCTTTTTTTTTAGGTCCAATAAATATATATATATATATATATATATATATATATATATATATATATATATATATATATATATATATATATATATATATATAATATATATAAAAACTTTTCTTTTTTAGGTCCAATAAATATATATATATATATATATATATATATAAATATATATATATATATATATATATATATATATATATATATATTCATAAAGTTTTTCTGTCAGGTCCTATAGCTTAGAGTGATAAGAGAATGATTAGAAGACAGAAGGTTGTGTGTTTGAATCCCATGTGTTTAAATAAATTTTGAGGTCCGATACACAAAGTGAAAGAGACAAATATGCCAAAATCACCAACTCTTCTGTTTAGTCAGGTAGCTTAGAGCGATAACTGAATGATTAGAAAACAGATGGTTGAGGCTTCTAATCCTATATGTTTCAGTAAGTTGTGAGGACAGATACATTCTGTAAAACATAAAAAAAACATAGACTTGTGTATTAGATCACACAGGGTGACAAGAGAATGACTGTAACATAGAAGATTGTGTAATCCAATCATGAGTGGTGCAACTTGATGTAAGTCCTACACTACAGGACTGAAGACTACAAATAGATTCGGAGAACAGTTGTGTTCCTTTCAATTTCTCTTATCACTTTTTTCGTCATGCTATACTATGACTTTTTTATCACTTTTTCGACATACCATACTATGACTTTTTCATCAATTTTATCAACATGCTATACTATGACTTTTTATCACTTTTTTATACCGTACTATGACTTTTTTAATCACTTTTTTTGACATACAATACTATGACTTTTTTCGACATACTATACGAAGACTTTTTTTGACTTACTATACGAAGACTTTTTTTTTTAGGTCCTATATATATGATATATGATATATATATGTATATATATATATATATAATCATGAAAACTTCTGTCAGGTCCTATATCTTAGAGTGATAAGAGAATGATTAGAAGACAGAAGGTTGAGTGTTTGAATCCCAATACTATGACTATTTTATCGACATGCTATACTATGACTTTTTTTATAAATTTTTTGACTTTTATCAACATGCTATACTATGACTTTTTTCGACATACTATACTATGACTTTTTTAATACTATACTATGACTTTTTTATCACTTTTTTCGACATACAATACTATGACTTTTTATCACTTTTTTCGACATACCATACTATGACTTTTTATCACTTTTGTCGACATACTATACTATTACTTTTTTCTCACTTTTTTCAACATACAATACTATGACTTTTTATCACTTTTTTCGACATACTATATTATTACTTTTTTATCACTTTTTTCGACATACTATACTATGACTTTTTTCGACATACTATACTATGACTTTTTTTTACTTACTATACGAAGACTTTTTTTTTAGGTCCGATATATATATATGTATATATATATATATATATATATATATATATATATATATATATATATATATATAATCATGAAATCTTCTGTCAGGTCCTATAGCTCAGAGTCATAAGAGAATGATTAGAAGACAGAAGGTTGAGCGTTTAAATCCCAATACAATGACTATTTTATCGACATGCTATACTATGACTTTTTTATCACTTTTTTGACCTTTATCGACATGCTATAGTATGACTTTTTTCGACATACAATACTATGACTTTTTATCACTTTTTTCGACATACCATACTATGACTTTTTATCACTTTTTTCGACATACTATACTATTGCTTTTTTCTCACTTTTTTCAACATACAATACTATGACTTTTTATCACTTTTTTCGACATACTATACTATGACTTTTTTTGACTTACTATACAAAGACTTTTTTTTTAGGTCCTATATGTATATACAGTGCCTTGCGAAAGTATTCGGCCCCCTTGAACGTTTCGACCTTTTGCCACATTTCAGGCCTCAAACATAAAGATATAAAACTGTAATTTTTTGTGAAGAATCAACAACAAGTGGGTCCCAATTATGAAGTGGAACGAAATTCATTGGCTATTTCAAACTTTTTTAACAAATAAAAACTGAAAAAGTGGGCGTGCAAAATTATTCAGCCCCTTTACTTTCAGTGCAGCAAACTCTCTCCAGAAGTTCAGTGAGGATCTTTGAATGATCCAATGTTGACCTAAATGACTAATGATGATAAATAGAATCTAGCTGTGTGTAATCAAGTCTCCGTATAAATGCACCTGCTCTGTGATAGTCTCAGAGGTCCGTGTAAAGCGCAGAGAGCATCATGAAGAACAAGGAACACACCAGGCAGGTCCGAGATACTGTTGTGGAGAAGTTTAAACCCGGATTTGATACAAAAAGATTTCCCAAGCTTTAAACATCCCAAGGAGCACTGTGCAAGCGATAATATTGAAATGGAAGGAGTATCAGACCACTACAAATCTACGAAGACCCGGCCGTCCCTCTAAACTTTCAGCTCATACAATGAGAAGACTGATCAGAGATGCAGCCAAGAGGCCCATGATCACTCTGGATGAACTGCAGAGATCTACAGCTGAGGTGGGAGACTCTGTCCATAGGACAACAATCAATCGTATACTGCACAAATCTGGCCTTTATGGAAGAGTGGCAAGAAGAAAGCCATTTCTTAAAGATATCCATAAAAAGTGTCGTTTAAAGTTTGCCAAAAGCCACCTGGGAGACACACCAAACATGTGGAAGAAGGTGCTGTGGTCAGATGAAACCAAAATCGAACTTTTTGGCAACAATGCAAAACGTTATGTTTGGCGTAAAAGCAACACAGCTCATCACCCTGAACACACCATCCCCACTGTCAAACATGGTGGTGGCAGCATCATGGTTTGGGCCTGCTTTTCTTCAGCAGGGACAGGGAAGATGGTTAAAATTGATGGGAAGATGGATGGAGCCAAATACAGGACCATTCTGGAAGAAAACCTGATGGAGTCTGCAAAAGACCTGAGACTGGGACGGAGATTTGTCTTCCAACAAGACAATGATCCAAAACATAAAGCAAAATCTACAATGGAATGGTTCACAAATAAACATATCCAGGTGTTAGAATGGCCAAGTCAAAGTCCAGACCTGAATCCAATCGAGAATCTGTGGAAAGAACTGAAAACTGCTGTTCACAAACGCTCTCCATCCAACCTCACTGAGCTCGGAGCTGTTTTGCAAGGAGGAATGGGCAAAAATGTCAGTCTCTCGATGTGCAAAACTGATAGAGACATACCCCAAGCGACTTACAGCTGTAATCGCAGCAAAAGGTGGCTACAAAGTATTAACTTAAGGGGGCTGAATAATTTTGCACGCCCATATTTCAGTTTTTTATTTGTTTAAAAGGTTTGAAATATCCAATAAATTTCGTTCCACTTCATGATTGTGACCCACTTGTTGTTGATTCTTCACAAAAAATTACAGTTTTATATCTTTATGTTTGAGGCCTGAAATGTGGCAAAAGGTCGAAACGTTCAAGGGGGCCGAATACTTTCGCAAAGCACTGTATATATATATATATATATATATATATATATATATATATATATATATATATATGATATATATATACTCATGAAGTCTTCTGTCAGGTCCTATAGCTTAGAGTGATAAGAGAATGATTAGAAGACAGAAGGTTGAGTGTTAGAATCCCAATACAATGACTATTTTATCGACATGCTATACTATGACTTTTTTATCACTTTTTTGACTTTTATCGACATGCTATACTATGACTTTTTTCGACATACTATACTATGACTTTTTTAATACTATACTATGACTTTTTATCACTTTTTCGACATACTATACTATGACTTTTTTTGACTTACTATACAAAGACTTTTTTATCAATTTTATCGACATGCTATACTATGACTTTTTTATCACTTTTTAAGTTTAAGTGAAGTCTTCTGTCAGGTCTTATATCTTAGAGTGATAAGAGAACTATTAGAAGACAGAAGGTTGTGTTTTTGAATCCCATATGTTTAAATAAATGTTGAGGTCGATACACAAAGTGAAAGAGACAAATATGCCCAAATCACCAACTCTTCTGTTTGGTCAAGTAGCTTAGAGAGATAACTGAATGATTAGAAGATGGAAGGTTGAGGGTTCAAATCCTATAATTTTCAGTAAGTTGATACACTAAGTGAAAGAGAAAAACATAGACTTGTGTATCAGATCACATATCTTAGGGTGACAAGAGAATGACTGTAAGACAGAAGATTGTGTAATCCAATCATGAGTGGTGCAACTTGATGTAAGTCCTACACTACAGGACTGAAGACTACAAATAGATTCGGGAACAGTTGTGTTCCTTTCAGTTTCTCTTATCACTTTTTTCGTCATGCTATACTATGACTTTTTATCACTTTTTCGACATACCATACTATGACTTTTTTTGACATACTATACTATGACTTTTTTTGACATACTATACTATGACTTTTTTATCACTTTTTTCGACATGCTATACTATGACTTTTTTATCAACTTTATCGACATGCTATACTATGACTTTTTTATCACTTTTTTTCGACATACAATACTATGACTTTTTATAACTTTTTTTTCGACATGCTATACTATGACTTTTTTATCACTTTTTTCGACATGCTATACTATGACATTTTTTAATCACTTTTTTCGACATACCATACTATGACTTTTTTCGACATACTATACTATGACTTTTTTTAATCACTTCTTTCGACATACTGTTCTATGACTTTTTATAATTTTTTTTCGACATACTATACTGTGACTTTTAATCATTTTTTTTGACATGCTATACTATGACTTTTTAATCACTTTTTTCAACATACTATACTTTGACTTTTTGTCACTTTTTTTGACCTACCATACTATGACTTTCATCACTTTTTTGACATACTATACTACGACTTTTTTATCACTTTTTTTCGACATGCTAAACTATGACTTTTTTCACTTTTTCCACAAGCTATAATTTGACTTCTTCAACATACTATACTATAGCTTTTTATGACTTTTTTCAACATGCTATACTATGACTTTTTGATGACTTTTTCAATATACTATACTATGATTTTTTTTATCAATTTTATCTACATGCTATACTATGACTTTTTTCGACACACTATAAGAAGACTTTTTTTATCACTTTTTTTCGACATACAATACTATGACTTTTTATCACTTTTTTCAACATAGAATACTATGACTTTTTATCACTTTTTTCAACATACAATACTATGACTTTTTCATAACATACTATACTATAACAGTTTCATAACATACTATACTATAACAGTTTCATGACTTTTTTTCATACTATGACTTTTTTGAAGTTTTTATGACATACTATACTCTAACTGTTTTATGACTGTCAACATACTATACTATGACTTTTTCTGACTTTTTTTATAACTTTTTTCAACATACTGTACTACACTTTTCAATATACTATACATGAGTTTTTGACTATTTTTATGAAAGTTTTCATGACATACAAAACTTTGACTGTTTTAGGACATTTTAATGACATGACTTTTATGAAATGTTTATGGCATACTATATTATGACATTTTTATGACATATGACTGCTTTTATGACTTTTTTATGACATACCATTTTTTTACAGACATTTGTCTGTAAATACATCTATCTCTTCTCCTTTCTTATTTTCGTTGTACTTCCCAAAGTGTATTGGGATATTGCCACAGAGGTAATATTTAGAAACACCATGCAAAATATGTTAAAATAAAATCACAACCAATTGACTCGCAGGAGAGCTGGAATCAGATAATAGAGTACTTGTGAGGAACTTTTTGGTTTTCATGTTCTCATAAAATGAAAGTGGGAAATTCCTACTGATGCAATTTGATTGCAAGAGAGAGAATTACTCAGTTACTTCTGGTACATGAACAGGCAGTGCGTGAAGAGCAGGATGTGTTTTCACAGAGTGCTTCCTTCGAATTGTTTTGTGACTGTGTGTGTGTGTGTGACTTCCAGAGAATAAACGAACGTGAGAAAGAAGTTGTCAGTGGTTTAGCTCTGAAAGAAAAACGTCTCCCTCTGTGGACCCAAAAAGCTTCATCTCTTTCTTTTGGCAGCCAGACAGCTGAACAATCAAAGCTGTGCACTTACCAAATGATAAGGAAGGAATTAGCCTGAAGATGTGACACAGTTAACACTAATTGCAAGCTGTGTGTACAGTAGAGAATGTTTTAGTGTTTTAATAATGTAGGGTTGCTCTGCTGGTTTCTGGCTTTGGTTAAGAGGCACATTTGCATTGATACCCCCATGGTCATGCATCAAGTAGTGAATATTGTGACATCCAGCTGACCTCCACAAAACAATATTACAAAGACGGCATCCTATTCTAGGATGAATGAAACAATACCAAAGTTTCAGATAGCGTAACAAGGAAATAATGATAATGATAATCTTTCTTCCTACTCAGTGCCACACGTGTAGTTGCATGAACAACTTCTTTTGTGTCCATCATTATAACAAGGAACCACCCCGAACCTAAATTGAGTCATCATTTGTGATAAATGTCATGTTCAAACTGGCTGCTTTGCTCACCACTGAAAGCATCACCAAAACTACCAGAGAGATGAGTCTGACACAAACCAAAAGTAGTTAAATGGACGTGTCGGAAACTGTGACCGCTTCAATGAAAACAAAACCAGGTAATGAAAATTGCAACATCAAGCTGAGGAGCTGACACACCAACTTTTTAAAAACAGTGTTACGACATTAATTCCAGCTAACGAGATTAGGGAAACTATACCAGACATGACGGGGTTACACGTAAATGAAACAAGAAAATATTCTCGAGATCTGTCTGTAATCACAATCATCATTCTTTTTTCAGTGTAAATACTCAGAACTGGTTTGAACCTAGTGCTGCACATCATTTTTCAAAAAAAGTGCAAGTAATCAATATTGCCTTGGCAGAGGAGGTAGCAAAGCTTCAGAGACTCTATGGTGGTGGCGACCTCGCATCTTTTCCAGAGTTCATATGGTCTGAACTCTGACATCCAAGTGAGGGTTACTATATGTTTTCTACTGTTATTAATTACAATGTAGTATTAGTACTACTCTGTAAAATAATAATATGCCAGTACATGTAAGAGACCTGCATTCAAAACAGTACAGAAGTATTATAAGCGAAATGTACGTTCAAGTACTCTTATTATGAAAAACGTCCCCTGTGGATGATATATTATTATATATGACACTGGATTGTTAATACTGATGCATCAATGCATGTGTAGCATTTTATTGTTGTTGCTGGTTGAGGTGGAGCTAACTTTTCCTCTAATCTTTGTGAAATATTAAACAATTGACCTCTTTAGTCTTAAGGAAACCATATAAGAAGTCTATGGGTATATGTCTCTTTGGTGCAACTGCAATACCTGTTAACCAGTGATTCTAAGTCATTATTAAACCAGCTGCAGCCAAAAGGCACTTGCTCAAAAAGTCATTTTTAAAGCATTTTGACCTCTAACTCTCTGGTTATGTTACAGCCACATGCTCAGGCCCCTGGAGACCCTCCATCCTCCACAGCCTGCCCGCCTGCAGAGCTGGACTGACTCATTTTATAGCTGTGGTCACAGCAACAATGTGTCACAGTTCTTGTAAGCATTTCTCCTGATGACTTCAGTCCGACATCATCCAGCTTGTCTCCCGCTCAAGGGTTCAAAAGGGCACAGAGAGGAACTGAACCGTGACTGCTAGTTGACCTCTATCCAAACCAAAACCACACCGAGCTTTTGTTGCTCAAATCAGATAACCACCTGAAACTGTTGATTAAATCTCAACCATGTTTCTTAACTTTAAGTTTAAGAAAGAATTGATTCTGCTGGGGGTGTTTCAGTGGGACTCCTCATGATTTATTCTAATGTTTTACTACACCTTTTTCACACATGCATGAATGGAAACACCATCAGTCAGCATTATATTATCATTTGCCTACCACATAAGTTTCTTATGATTCAGCACTTTAAATCTGGCAAACAAGAACAAGTTTGGAGCCATTTTTCTGTGTTCCCCGAGCAGAAGACCTTGGCAAATCTCAGCACCTAGCATGACAAAGGGTGTTTTAGGGTGTGGGGTGCTGTGTTTTGTCATTAAACGGGAAGGGGGTGGGTGGACCAACAGCTGATGTCCAGATGTAGCGATGGTTTCTCACGGATAGAATCTAAACCAAGCATATTTTGATTTAGTGAGTTAAAATGCATTTGGTAACTTCAATGCCTGAGGAAATTCCTAACCCATGCAATTATTATTTCAGATTTTAGGTTCCCAGTGCAATCTGAGTCTGGTGTTCTCCACTGGGATTAAATCCAAACTTCAGACTACTGTGGAAACCAAGTCAAAAACTGTCTTTTTTGGAGTTGGTTTGAGACAGTAAAAACATATCTTTGAGCGAAATGGACAGGGGGGGCAGGCCACTCTTTTTTTTTGTCGGGGGGAAAGAAAAAAAAAAGAGGGGGAAAAAAAAAAAGGCAAAAAAGGGAAACGGGGAAAAAAACAGCTTATAAAAAAAGCGGTTTTGTAAGAGGAAGGGCAGACCCACTATGACTCCATTATAGGGAGACCAAACCACCAGACTCTAATCCATGTTCACAGAAACAAGGATACCCAACAAATGTTCATAAATCAAATGTAGAAATGAAAACATCATGTTTTGTAATCATAGTTAAACGAATAAATAAATTAGGTTTCATTTTACAAAAGAAAACTGAATAGTTGTTGAAATATAAAAACTCATACTACTTACTTTTCTGTGCGCTCACACCGTATACATTGATCACAGTCGCTATAATAAGTCCGCACAGCGCGCAGAGAGCGTTTGAAGCCATGATGTCGGCGGGTAAAAAGCTGCTCGCTGTCGGCTACACAATTCCCGAAAGTTCATCTGATTAACAATCCGTGCTGGTTTTCAGCATGGAAAAGCGAGCATCAGAGTGAGTCACCCGGAGGAGTCTGAGTCTTGTTTTAATAGCGTACACACCCACGCTAACAGTTCAACTCCTATGAGTCATTTCCTATGTACTGTACTGCTCGGATTCTCTTTGCGCACTAACCGACTCACAGGAAACTCCTCTACCGTAGTATGTGGTTTCATTTTCTTCACTTCGAGTGAAAGTTTCAATTAAAGCTCCTCAGGTATGAGTTTCAATACATAAATTTCATATTTTATTGCCACACCCTGTTTTTCTCCAAAAAATTTTTTTTACCAGAGAGCCTGTGTAGTCTGGACTTAATAGTGTTCTCATTGTTATTACCACGCCTGTCGACGTCATTCCCTCCTCTCTGCCAAAAAACACAACTCTCTGGCATGAGTCTGGGTCCCATGCACAGAGAAAGAGGAACAGCAACTGAGGCAAAAACAGATGACATTTACTAGAAAAACTATCAAAGCCTTTGGGAAAGTCTGCTCAAAGTTAAAGTGAGATAAGATGCGTTTCATCTTTGTTTACTTGAGTGCCCTGTGTAGATACTGAACAACTGCGATGTTTTCTTCTTTTTTGGAAATTGACATTTGAATAGTGAGGGTCCCTTACGCAGAGTGGTGTTATTAATGTCTGGGGCTGGGTGTAGCCTGTTGCTGCAGCACAAATATGCAATAACAAAGCCAGTGAACTCGTGCCTGGAGTGCTATCAGGTTGGCCCCTGTCACAGCATTGTCTCATATACTAATGAAGAAAATCAGTTACAACATCTGTTGCTGTGTGGCATACAAATGATCACTTAGCACAAAGTCAAAACTACTAATTTATTTATGACAGGTTATGCACATTCATATGAGTAAACAACCACTGCCAATGTATTACTACCAATCAAAGTTACTCTTAATTTTTGCGAACATAATAGCCAATTCTTGAAGAAGTCTTACTTAACTGCTCCCAAATGCCTGATAAACCTTTTTTTTTTTTTTTTAACATATCAACTTTTTCTCTGCAGCCTGGAACATTTTATGTGTGCTACATGGTGCAAAGTGCCTTTCCCACAAGAGCTAACGTCAAACAGACGCTAACCAACCTCCCAGTAAATAGTTCACATCATCCAAACTGAGGAAAAGGGGTTTCATTGGCTCAATTAGGTAAGAAGCATGTTGTTAAACAGATGTTTTTGTACTCTGTCACGGCTAACCTTAAAGAGGACCTGGAGCAGCACAGCCCACTAAGGACACCCATATGAGCTGACTTTCCACTGCAGTGATTTCATCAGTAATGAGGCACTATAAGCTGCAGATGTTGTGTCAAATTCTCCAATAGGAACCATGGCAACAGGACACACACACACACACACACACACACACACACACACACACACACACACACAGAGGACCTTGCCCAAGGTGATCCAAACACTCCTGTATGTGCTGACTGGGTGCCAAACTAGCTGAGGTCTCTCAGGCATTGTTAATACTATAGCCTAACCAAGGAAGTTACACAATTCTGTCTGTTTATAAATTAGAAACATATTTAGTTTTGCACATGCAGTTCTCAAGTTTGTAAAGCACGGATTCTTTTAATTTTGAAATTTAAATTTCACTGATTTTACGGGATTTCCAAAAACCAGCAGGACAAAACAATTGAAAGAAACGCTTCATTAAGATCAACCATGTACCACTGCAGTTCCAAGTTTTGCAATACATTAAAAAAATATATATTTAAAAGTGGGCCCAGTTTGTTAAAAGAGAGGATGTTTAACATGGCAAGTATGGCAAGGACAGGAAAACAGTGCAGAGCAGCGCAACATGTAAGAATATCACTGTGTGCACAAAACAACTGTGTTTATTAACTACAGCACAACACTCAGTCAGATGTGTCACTATCTGTTTGGTCAAATCACCAACTGGCAATGATCCGGTAAAACAAGTCTTTCCGAAGAGAGATTAAAACGGGGGAAACATCTCATCTGATATCCCCTAAATGTCCGCCTCTTTGAGTAAAAGTCTTGTCTTTTCTCTATTCGTTTCACTCCTTTGGTTCTCTCTTCGGTTTTCTCTTTTAAGTCCTCTGTCTGTGAATTAGGTGATGTAGATGCGGTGAAAGTCGTTGGCTCCGAAGGCACAGTTGCACTTAGGGCACTTCCTCTGTCGGGTGTCGTAACGCATCTTCAGACATTCGTAGCAGAATACGTGGAAACACTTGGTGAGCACCGTCTCCTTGTCTCGCGTGTTGCAGCAGGGGCAGCGCAGCTTGGCCTGGAGACAGAAAAGAAAATACATTGTAT
Organism: Perca fluviatilis; assembly: GCF_010015445.1. Taxonomy (NCBI): domain Eukaryota; kingdom Metazoa; phylum Chordata; class Actinopteri; order Perciformes; family Percidae; genus Perca; species Perca fluviatilis. The sequence goes on along the minus strand of NC_053132.1, from coordinate 18,287,702 downwards.
ATGGGCCAAATACTGACTTGCCAACACTGTTATTACCTCCAACCATTGTATGGTAACACAGCTTGATGTCACAGAGCTCACCTGTCCTTTTCACTTAATAATAATGTCATTACATTTTCTGACGACACTGCAATTTTATCTCTGCTGAAAAAGAACTGTGACCCATCTGATTATTTTATGGAAATCCAAAAGTTTGTGAATGGGTGCGACGATAACCACCTAGTTTTAAACGTTTCCAAGACTGAAGAGATGGTGTTTGACCCACAGGCCTGTGGTCATCCACAACCAAACCATCACTCAGGCCCACTCATACAAATATCTTGGCGTTTATATTGACGAGTCACTAACCTGGAGTACACATGTCGACAGTCTCTGCTGCAGACTGCAGCAACGGTTGCATTTCTAATGTCGTTTGAGAATTCATGGCGTCGCAAAAATTTTTTGGGGATATTTTATCAGGCAGTCCTGGAGAGCATGGACAGGTATGGTATTACAGCTTGGTTTGGCAACCTCTCTGTGCAGTTGAAAACTAAACTGTTACGACTGATTCATACTGCATGGAAGATCATAGGTGTTAAAGAGCACTTATCCATGCCAAGTATTTATGAGCAGGCTTCTTTGTGACAAGCAAATAGAATTGTTAGCGACACGTCTTACGTTCTGCACGCAGAATATGAGCTGCTGCTGCCATCCGGTAGGAGGTTTAGAGTTCCTCGCTGCAGACTTGACCGTTTCAAAAACTCATTCATCCCAGTGTCTATTAAGCTCCTAAATAGCCGCAAGTAAAAGGCAGAACAGGCCTGCACGACGATGGAGAATTGAAATTCTTGTACTTGTGATCTCTTTTTAAATTTATTTTATTTATTTATTTTGAACAATGTTTAACGAATGCATTGCATGACACCATGTGGGGTTTTCTATACACCATCAGTACCATAGTACGGTCTGTTGTATGGTATCTGTTGTTTGTACATGCTGTCTGTGTTGTTTGTTTTTACTATGGCTGCAGCATGGGTTAAGTGCCCAAGACAAATTTCCCACGATGTGGGAAAATAAAGTTAATCTTGAACAAGTAAGCTTTTTGATATCCCCAGACTATAGTATTTCTGTGGAGGTTTGAGTTTACTTTCTGGCCCATACTCGCATATGAAAAACAGCCAGTCGAGCTAATTACAAAGGTGTAGTAATTTTCATTACATCACATTACTTTCAATAGACTGTTATAGTTCTGTCAACAGCATACTGCAGATTGTGCCATAAAGCGGTCGGTTGTTTTTATAACTCCCTCGACACTAACAGGTTGATTAAAGCCATACATTTTCTCGGCATCAAAGTTATTTCTTCCTGACCTTGTACTGGTTGATCTCCTCCTGCAGGATCTCATCAGCATCAGAGTACACCTCCACCTTCTTCTGTTTCTCCAGCTTCCGTCTCAGCCTCGACAGATCCTCCTAAAAGGCATCAGGAGAGGGTGTCGTTTAACTGCTGATGTGATCTTCCAGTCAGAACTTTAGGAGTAATTGGTGAGAGTTTCGGAAGGAGTTTGGAGGGATTATCCCCAGTGATGAAATACGACATACCTGTGCTCGTTTTAGGTTGCTGCTCTCCCTCTCCCGGGCGGTGCGGTTCTCAGCCACAGAGACCTGGATCTCCTTAAGCTTGGCCTGCGTGTGCTCCAGCTGCACCTTCAGGTCCTCTGCCAGCTGGGCAGCCTCCACTGCCTGCAGCAGGGAAGGAACCGGACACACTCAATAAAAAAATTAAAAAAAACCTAATGATGGAATTCCTGAGATGTAATGTAGTGGTAGTACAGTAAGCTTGGATAAAACTTGACATTCTGAGTCTATTCTTTGTGCTTCAACTTCAAAGATTTAGTTGTGTACCAACTTAAACATTTTGCATGTTTTATCCTATTTACTCCAGATTGTGTATATTTTCCATGTCTGACGACCATTTTCCAAGTTTTTAGATCCTCTTTATAGCTGCCAGGGAACCACTGGTTTCAGTTAAAGTAAGCAGCTCCTTTTGTGCGTTTTCTGTTCTGTTTAATTTGATTGTCATTGTTGTTTCTACTTGAAAATCAAATGTGAAAAAAATTAAATAAAAACACACAAGATGACCTCATTAGCATTGCAAAATTGCTGTCTTGACAGGCACTTGGGTAATGTTAGCAAATTATCAGAAGTATGTCCCAAAAGTAGGCACTTAACTACTTGCAAAAGTGTGGGAATCTTGAAAGACAGGTGGGTTTCATCTGCAGACAATGTAGCTCATTAATGTTTTGTGGAAGCAACCCCACAAATCTTGGATGTCAGAACTTTTCACGAGCACCTGAACACACCAAAATGATAAAGTTCGACTTTTAGCACATGCTATTATCCAGATCCTTTTATAATGCAGTGTTTATGAGTAGGAAAATCGACATCTGGCAGCAATCAAATGATCTGGTGATTAGTAAACCTTAAATGCAAGAGCTGACAATATGAGTGATGGCCTCTCTCTCCTCACCTTCCTCTTGTTGAGTTCTAGTGCTTGTGTCCGGACAGCCAGCTCTTTTTCCAGAGCGGCAAGTGTGCTCTGGAGGATGCCCTCTTTTTCCTCTAACTTCTGCACAACTAGCAGCTGGGCATCCACCTGGAGAGTGACAGTAACAGTTAATACTTCAGTGGCCTTGACACAATGAAAACCATCAATGCTGCATTTCCAGGTTAAGAAGTCACACGTCACCTGGGTTTTGAATGTAAGAACTTGGTCAGCCAACTCCTCCTTCTCCTCTTTCAGCAGCTTGTAGATCTGGTTAGATTTGATCCGCTCACTCATCAGCTTGAAATTGGCGTCGTCCTTCTCCCGTAACTGCTGCAACAAGCGGCTGTTCTGCTCCTGCATGTCCTCGAAGGCCTGGCCGGTTACATCCATCTCACTCAGCAGGGCTTCCTCCTCCTCAAGAGACAGAGGAGTCAGGGATCAAAAACAATGAAGACACAGTGACAGATAGTGCCTCTCAACTCATTTTAAACCCAGTGAGGTCTATCTTCATCATCTGTAGTCACAAAAAAAAAAAAACTAAAAGTAATCCATGTGTGTATGAAATAAAAAGACCATTAATTTATTACAGATTGAAAAATGAATCACCAGCATTCTTCCTAACTCTTTCTTTATGACGTCTACATAAACAATAATAAAACACACATCATCACTACACACAAAGACAATATGATCCTTCGGTTCTCCAATGTACCTCAAATAAAATTTTAAATAAAAACAAGTGTCTAATTAGCCTGAATCAATAATACAGTTGAATCTATTTGGTAGATTTTAGTATTAAGAAGCACAAATGTGCAAAATTGTTAAATTTGAGTGTGCTGTCATCATATTACATGATGGGATTTATTACATTAGACCTTCAATGGCCTATTTAAGGTCTTGAATTCTCCACAGCACTATGCATGTATTATGTAGTATGGTCTGGCTACAGCGCTCATCTATTCCGGGATAGGGGGAAAAAAAACGCACCGACTTGTTTGCATTTCTTTAAACCAATCACAACGTCCTGGCCTGCGCTAAGCCCCAGATGCAGCAACTGCGCCCTTGCAATATAAACTTAAAACAAAAAGTAAGGAAATTTGTGTTTGGTGGATTATTTCTCTGTGGCAACAATGCTTTTTGGCAATAAATCTTATACCGTTGGAAAGCCTGTTTAGTTCCCTATCAAATGGTGCCCCATTTGTAAGGAACAGGCATTTGTGGGATGAACAGCAGTGTGAGTATGTGGGTTGCGCCCTTGAAAAATTTGCCAAATCTTCTCTGCCAATGCCAAACAGCTTATTCTGCCATTGACTCGTTTGGTGTTTGGTGGATTGGATGATTGATGTTTGAAGAAACAAGACATATTGGCAATTGAACAATTTATTCATTTCACAAACAGGAGCGGAGGGGAGAAGGTGCCAGGCTGTTGTGGCTATGTATGGTTCTTCCACATGCTACTGAGGCTCCCGTTTGTGAAATGAATAAATTGTTCAATTGCCATTATGTCTTGTTTCTTCAAACTTCAATCATCCAATCCACCAAACGAGTCAATGGCAGAATAAGCTGTTTGGCATTGGCAGAGAAGATTTGGCAAATTTTTCAAGGGGTCGCAACCCACATACTCACCGCTGCTGCTCATCCCACAAATGCCTGTTCCTTACAAATGGGGCACCATTTGATAGGGAACTAAACAGGCTTTCCAACGGTATAAGACTTATTGCCAAAAAGGGACATCTGGCGTGTCAGGATTTATCCCGGCAATTTACATCCGTTGAGCCAGACTGGCCTCTTTATGACTATGCATCTCGAGGCGCAATCACACCTGGTTTGTTTTCTGTGCTGCAAACATTTAACAAATTTAACTTTGCTGCATTTGCTTCGCGCTGCCCACTTACAAGCCAAATGGGACCTATAAACAAAAGTCATATGATCTCAAGTAGCTTGTTTATTGGGTTGTGTTGGCAATCTGTCACCCTACAAAAGTTAAATTCTGGCAGCCAGGAACTAAGGAGAACAAATCAAACACATCTGAGTCCAAAACAGTTTAGTTGCTGTACTTTAACTTTATACCAGATAAGAAGACAAAAGTAAAGATTTGAATACATCAGTATCAGTTGAGACTGTGTTTTGCCTTCTTTTAATTATGTTCTGCTAGACCTCCCAAGCATGAGGAACAGCAGGCTTTCAGATCTCAACATCTGTCTCCTTTATGCTCATAAAATGGTATGGAACAGTTAAACAACTTAAAACACGGTCATGACACTTTTACATTTTGGTGTAATTTCCTGTATTTGATTTAATTACAGTCAGAGTACACCAGCGATCCTCAGGACTCATTGGGTGAAGATAATATGATTCATATTAAGTAATAAGCCTCAAAGACTTCAAGATCATATTCAATGCAGCACTAAGGTCAACATTTGAATGAATATTATCGTGACAGTATTACATTATCTAACGTGGGTGTATCCTGTATCTACACAACTCAAGTTTTAGAATGACAATGACATTACTATCAACAGTTCACCCCAGTCAGTTAATGGTTTTATTTTATACCATCTCATGACACTTTGCTCTCCTACTCCCTTAGTTGTCTGACAAATGAAATTTCATGAGAGAGTCTCAACATTTACAAGACAGCAGAGCCAAGTAAGCGAGCTCAGATCTGACAGTGTTTTACATACTTCAAATTTATCAGGGTGCCTCATCCAAAAAAGATTTGCCCCACCCAGCCTAATAGTTTTTTCTTAAAATGTGAACATGATTATCTCATAGCATCCCCCTCCTTCTCTCTTGTAGCAGGTTTACAGCTGGAACACACCGCACGCTTAAGTGTGGCGTAGCGTATATATACGTGCCTGATCGTGCGCCTGGCCATTCATACCGGATGCGTATTTCTATGCGCGCTCTCTCTCTCTCTCTCTCTCTCTCTCTCATAGAAAGAGAGACAGGATGAGTGGGGAAAACTGTTGTAATTGAAGCCTATATGTGGCTGTGTGTGTCTCTCTGTCCGTCCGTCTCTCTCTCTCTCAGTGTGTCTGATTACGTGTCGTCACGTGATCAGGAGAAGTCAAGACAGCCAAAATCACCATAAACCTGGCTGTTTTAATTTTGAAATGTGTTTATTTTGGTAAAATATCCAGCTGCACTGTGATCTTCCTGTATGCGATTACCTTCCTGGCTTGACACATACACTCGCATACCGTGCACAGGGTTCGTACACTTATTCCAAGGTCAAATTCAAGCACTTTTCAAGCACTTTCAATGTCCATTTTAAAGCTTTTTCCAGCACCTTACACCACCGTCAAATATATGCCAATACATAGTCTAAATTATTATTTAGTGTTTTTGTCACATTAAAAGACATAATACTATAAACAGCCAAAATTGTGTTTCGTAATAGCAGAAGGATCAGATATTTAAGCAAAACACAAGTTTGTGTTTTATTTTTCAAAATGTATCACTGTCTAAGTAGACTTTGCTTGCCATCTAACCTCCCTGAGTCAATGTAAAAACAATTACCCCAAACAAAATCACTCAACAGGTTCACTTCACTAACCCTGAATTATCACCTTTAAAATGTTTAACCTCTTCATGGTTCCTAACATAACATACAGTAAGACAGCTATGGAGAGGAGCACTGAGTGGGAGGATGTGAGCCAAATGACATGCAGCTGGGTCATTCTGTGTCAAAATCCAGGAAAAAAGGTGGTGCACCCTCTTAGATTTTGCTCAAAGTTTATGCTTCCCTTAATGTCCTTTCACACTTTTTTCCAAATCTAGGGCATGCTGTACAAACTTGTAATGGTTCAGTCATATTGACATGTTTGTCTTCCAACCTACAAAGTTAGGGCTGCCTATGAATTAATGTCCAAATATTGCTTCCCAGATAATGTGATTTTCAGGCTGTAAAACTGAAGTAATTTCAAGGGCTAAAAATATGAAGACATAGGATTTGAACAGAAATATTTTACAGGCCCTGGTTTTGGGACACATTCTTGATATAGACTAGGTTTGAACAAAATCTGAGACAGTGCAACAACAACAACAACCACCTGTAATTCCATTTTAACCCAGAAGACTGAGCACAGGCACCTGCCTGATAAATAGCCTATATTAATTTAAATATATATATATTTTTTTAAAAGTACTTCATTGCCAAGACATATACATTTATCTACTGGAATAGAGTAGTGCAAATAGTGCATAAGGCCATCCTCAACCTTACAGTAGGCTACTTGTATGACACTCCATCTGACACGATTTCTGTTGAGCAACCAACGATTGTTGTTATGCACTGGGCTAACGTTTGCAGGTTTTAATTGCGGGTAGTAACGTTACAGTTACTGTGATGTAACTTTGGCTATGTTCACTGCATATTCCACAAATGAACGTGCCATAACGGACATGCAATACTAACATTAGCTACATTATCACACCAAGTACTTTCAGTCATTTAGCCTGCGAATTCCTAGCTAGAAGTAACTAGCATAAACAAATAGGCGCTAACTGGCGCTAACGTGTACTATTTCAGTTGGCTTACTTGAAACTTACTTAATGTGACTCGAGAGCGCAGACTCGACCATTGTGAAAAGCTGCACATCTTTTTTGCAGACTTTACAAGAGGCAACTCGTAGGGTTTGTCCCCGTTTAATCCATAATTTGTATTTTTCATCTTCCAGCCAACGTTCATTGAAACGACAACCTGCCGGCAGCGATATTACGAATCCCACTATGGCCGCGCCAAAACCCGCCCTTCAATACCATTTATTGGCCAGGTGTCCATGATGCTTAGCCTACAGAAGATAGCGTAACAGATTCATTGTTGTGAAAGGAAATATAGTTACAATTTCAAGCATTTTATCCAAAATTCAAACACTTTTCCAACCTTGAAAACATAACATCAAAATTCAAGCATTTTCAAGGATTTCAAGCACCTGTATGAACCCTGCGCACAATAAATAGAGGAGACTCTGCGTGCCAAGCGCCCGGTGTGGCCAGACAGCTGGATAACATGGGCGCCTAAATAAATATAGCTGCGCTACGCTGCTATACGCGACGCTTATGCATGCGGTGTGTTCCAGCGGTTAGACAGCACTGTAAATGCATTTGTGCCAGATAACAAAATGATAACCGAAAAAGGAAATTAAAAAAAGAAATCAATCTATGTTGTGCAAGACATTAAATAAATAATGGCAGAGCTTTAAAAAAAAAAAAACTATATTGTCATAAAATAAAGATAATGAATAAACAAACATGGACATTGTCAAAACTAAAATGTAATTACATTTGATTTGTGTATTTAAAAGGTTATGAGAATTAGCCTTAAAGCTGTTTCTGTAAGGACAAACCAAAGTGTCTTCAGGGATTTCTTTTTTACTCTTTTCAACAACAGCGCTGCCATGCTTACAGCTTTCGAGTGCCAAGAGATTTGTATATTTATAACTGATATAACAGAGAAACTGCAGCCAAAAATAATAATGAAAAACAAGAAAAAAATGCAACAACAAATTATGCTAACATATAGGCTAGTTAACCAGCTGACAATATTTAAATTACAGGCCACATAGTCAGCTTTCAATTCCTCTTTTGTTGTCTAAGATTAGGAGAACCTCTATCTTAGGCAAATGTGATACTCATTTCACTACTTTCATTCTTAACACAGCTGGCTTGTTTGTATTCATATCTGTGGCTGCTCCGAAGGCTTAAATCTGACATTTCTCCATATAGGGCTGATGATTCATGTCTCATTTCATGCTGGTCGGAAATTCTTAATTTGTTTAAATAAGGGAAGAAGTTAGAATTTTATCAAGCTATTGTGTCAATTTGCTGCTATGACTAACTGTAGAAAATGTGTATAGACTGCATTTAAAAACCTTTAGTTAAAAAATGATGCAAAATTATTTTTAAATGGTTACAATTGGATGGTGAGTCTTTTCCCTGGTAAAGCATAAGTGTACTAGATAGAAGTAAACATAAAAGTGGTACACATGCTCAGCCTCCTGCCTGAGTTTTGTTCCAATCACGTGCTTCGATATATGTTTGAGACAACAAAACATGCATACCTGCTTCGTGGCAGCGAGTTTCTTCTGCAGATGCTCAATGGTCTCTTCTGCCACTCGGATCTTCCTGAGGGCATCTTCATCAGCCAGCTTCTTGCTTTCCTTTCTCTCCCTCTCCTCCAGCTCTCGCACTCGCATCCTCAACTCATCGACCTGGGCGAGATAGGGGTTACCAGATGCAAAAAAGAAATGTGAAAAAGTATGACCGAAAGACAATGACACCAAAGAACAAACCTCTGCTTTAGATTTACGTTCAGCTGCCATGAGCTGCACTTTGTCCCTCTGCTCCTTTGGAGCCGACTTATACATGTCCAACAGGAGCTTCATCTCTTTCTGGGACTCCTGGGCTTTCCTGATGGATTAAAGAAGAAAAAGACACTACATGTACATTAGCAATCCCATCAGTGCAGTTAGTTGACTGCTTCTAAGCGTGCACACATTTGCTTAAAAAAAGACATTGTTGCTGGTAGAAAAGAGCAAACGATACCAACATACATACATATACATATATATACACACATATATATATATACATATATATATATATACATATATATACACACATATATATACACATATATACACATATATATATATACACATATATATATATACACACATATAAAAGAACACATACACATATAATACACACAAACACACACACACATATACACACACACACACACACACACAGACACACACAGATACATACACACAAAAAAAAGAAACACACACACACACACACAGAAACACACACACACATACACACAGACACACACACACAGACAGGCAGAGAGAGACACACAGCACACACCCGGAGACAGACACATACACACACATACACACACACACACACACACACAGAGAAAGAGAAACACGTGAGTGAACTGAGAAAAATGACGTTATTTCCCACGCACAGTTAGTATTATTAATTATATTATTTACCCTTTATATTTTTTTTTAATTTATTTATTTCTTCTTTCCCCCACCACTCAATATAAAATTAAATATTTACCCCTTATTTTGTAGTTACTGTATTCTTCTTTTTTCCACCCCAAACCCCGGCACCCCTTAACAACATAACACCACATCTCCCCAACAACTTTTTTGCCACTTTGGCTTTTTTTTAGACACACATGGATAGAATGGAACCTTTTTTTCTAACATGGATATGGAAGAGACCAAAACACACATGAAAATAGGTAACCCATAGAACAAACAGGAGGAATACGAACGAACGATACATAACACACAGAAGGAAGAAGAACAAACAACAAGTGGAACAGTTGGAGCAACAGACCAAGGCAGAGGAAACAGCAGTGGAGGACCACAGAAGGGACATAGAGGAAACGGCCCACAGGAAATAACACAGAAAACAATAAAAGACACATGGACAGCACAGACAAAGCCAAAACAACAGTGGACGAAAAAAATGACACAACATGACACACAGAAAGGTAAAAGGAACAAATAATCCCATCAGGAGGAATAGCCCAAGACATGGACACGGTGAACGGAAGGGAGGAAAAGGAAGCTGAGAGGTAAATATTTGGTAGAGGAAATGACACAATGGTTTTTTTTTTTTTTTTTCACGATGTTGTCATTACAGTTGTCTCCTTTAAATCAGAACCCCCAAGGCCGCCAGGAAAGAAAGCGTTAAGGAGGAAGGAAAAGAGGGATTTTTTTTTGTGGGTTTGGGGTGTATATTTTATATAATGACACCATAGCTCCCCTTCCCCCGCCTCTCTTAAACCTTGCATATCACCTTTAATTATAAGTATTTTTTTTTTTTTGTTTTGTTGGTTATTTGTTATGGTTGCTTGTTTTTTTGAGGAGGAAAGGGGAGAAAGAGAAAAAATTGTGTGGAAAACCCTTATCTGGTGGCGCCAGGCGGCCATGGAGGGTTTTGTTTTTAAGGAGGTTGTGAAGAGGTGTGGTTTGTGTTGGGAAAGGCACAAAGAATGAGAGGCGGACATACACAGAGCACAGTCAAAGTGTGGTTTGGTTTTGAGTCATTCAAGAATATCTGGTGATGTAAATGAGTTCATGCTCAACTGTATGGTGCAAGGAGGCATTATAAAGAGAGAATATAATAAGAAGACTGCAAATATAACTGCAAATCGATAACAAGATGAATAGATTCAAATTACAGTAACTACACTTGAGTACAAAACATAATCCATCTCTAAATACAGGTATAGAAACTATAGAAACTAACATATGTATGCTGATGTTAGATAGATGTGGAGGAAGTGTATGAGGAACGGGAAGGAAGCGCTATCTGGAGCGAGAGCCTTATATGAACTGGGCCAGTGTATCCTCCAGCTGGATAACCTCAGTCCGCAGCTTCTTCTGAAGGGACAGCTCATCACTCTGAACAGTTGAAAACAGTATAACACACATACAGGTTTAAGTTGCTAGGGCAAAAAACTGTTAAGACAAATTGTTGGAATGGCAACACTGGGCCACGGCCAAGATGCAGTGAAGGAATCTTACGTTGTCTCTGATGAATAACATCTAACATTTTTTATTTTATTTAATATAACAGATCAACTTTGATTTATGAAATGTACCTCCATGTGCTCTATCTGTCGGAGGTGGGCGTTCTTGGCAGTGAGCAGGAGGGCCCGTGCCTCATCCAGCTGGGTTTTCACCCCGAGGGACTCATTGTACAGCAGGGAGAACTGGGACTGCAGACATTTGTACTCTAGAGTCTCCTTCACAACCTCTTCTGGAATATTCCGCAAGTCCATCTAAAAAACAAAAAAACAAAACAGGAGATTACAGTGAAGGGTGAGCATGATTTCAGCCACAGATTTACAAAATGAAAAGGGTTCCTGACAACCAGGTGTAGTGTTACTGATGCTTCTACTCTAACAACCAGAGATAACATCTTCACCTTGAGCTTCTCACTCTCCCTCACAGCCTCCTGGAGCTCCACCTGCAGTTTCTCCAACTCTGCCATGCGGCTATTAGCCAACTCCTGGTTGTGCTCCAACTCTGCATTGAGACTCTCGAACTAAGATGAAAACAAAAACAATGTGTTATAGATAGGAGAATTGTTGTGCATGGTATAAAAACCCTGCTTTGCCAGCACAAACCGGCATCTGAGATATAAAGTAAGTTATGTGTGAAGAAACAGGCATATGTCACACAACAAGAATTGCAAAGGGATGCTTCCTATGAATGCTCACCTTCTGAATGTTCAGTGTAATCTGGCCTCCAGGAAGTCCACCTGAGCTGCCGGTGCTGCTGTATCCAGACTTCAGCTGCAGACAGCACATGCAGAACATAGGTCAAAAAAAGAACAAATAAGACAGAAAAACAACATGAAAGCACACAGCACACGTACACACATCATATGACATCACTCAGACAATGCTTATTTTTTTAATGTTTAGATGGCTGATGCAAAACATACCACTCCATCAATGCATGCCTTGACAGCAGGATGTGCATCAATAAGAGCAGCTGGCTTGACATGGATTGATGCTTAGAGTCGTATCACTGAATGAATATGCCTCGTGGACAGATGAAAAGCATGCGCACACGTACATGCGCACACACTAAAGAAAGAGGCAAGTTGCACAATGACAATTTTATGTAAACACACCTGCTCCATGGCTTCTGCCAGATGTTTGTTGAGCTTTTGTTCCCTATTGCGGAGTTTCTCAATGTCCCACTGAAGGTCCTCCACCGTCGTCTCCATCTCAGACACTTTGGTCTCCGAGCTGGTCACCTTGTCCACTAACTCATTGTACTGCAATAAGGGCAAAGTCATGACCACAGCGGTCATCAGTAATAAGTATACACCAAATGCAATGGCTACATACACACAAAACACATTCGTACAATTTTCACATCCACATACTCTAACTACTTCTGACACACACTCTCATACCCACACACTAGCACAAATATTCACCACACACACACACTGACATCTACAAACAGTGCCAAGGACATCGTACCTCCATGGACATCTTGTGGTGTCGGCCCTGCAGGAGAGTCGCCAGGTCTCGCAGACGATTGTTCTCCTCCAGCAGAGTGTGGTTCATATTGATGATGTCAGACTGGCTATCGTCCTCACATGCTGCCAAAAAGATCAAGATAGTTGTGGCAAATTAGAGTGGAGCTAACAAGTGGCAAAAAACACTCTATAACTATTGGTAGCAGGTAATTAGTTTTAAGGAAGGATATAAAATGTGCTGCAGATGTTCCCCTTTCTTATTTGTATGTTTGCGTGTCAATGGCTTATCATATATGAATGTGTCAGTAACAAAAACATCTCCAGTTACCTGCAGCCTGGACTTGCTTGCACATATTGTCGAGCTGCCGGCAGGCTCGCCGCAAAAGACACAAAATTTTTTTTTTTTTTTTTTTTTTTTCTCCCCTAACCATTTTTTTTTTAGTTTTTTTTTTTTCTTGATAATCAACTTGTCACCACGGAGCAAGGCCCATGCATCTGAAATTTTTTGTGAGATTGTTAAACATGTTAATTTGAGAGTTAAAATCAGCAGATGATCAAATGATCAAAGCATTAAACTTCAGCTAGAAAATTGGAAACTGTGTGTGTTGAGTTTGTACAGCCCTTGACTTGACAGTTAAAAAATGGGCATGTTGCAAGTTCTCATGACATTTAAAGCATGCAGCAATGGACGAGGCAAACACAGATAGAGAGGTTAGCATTGCTTTACAATAGCCTGACATTCTACATGCTCTTTGCTAGAAGTCTACCTAAACAAAAGAAAGCTAAAACACTCCCAACGTTTTTCTCTTCTCGGTCAGATTCAGTAATATAGTTCTTGCCTATTCCTTCATTTTCACAACAGGTGATCACCTTAAACAGCGCATACATGCTCTTACATCTTCTCATGCACTCTACCTGTGTATAGCAATAAAATGATAAATTTGAAACGTTTTTGCAAAAGTTACACAAAGTTAGCAACAAGAGTATCAAGAGTAACAACATAACAGAAAGATGGGCTAAGTTGAATACCGGAGAGGGACTGATATTGAAACCTAATGTGGAGTCATACACATGTATAAACTATCATCCAAATTCTATTGAGTGTTTCCCACAAAGACTAATTTGTGGCGGTGCGCCGCACTATCAACACCTGCCGCCGCACATTACATTAACGCTATTTAAAACACGCAGCTTATTCGTTCAGCTGCATTTCCTTTCCCTGCTCTCCTCCGTCTCTCTGTCACTTGCGTCTCACTCACATACACAGCCCCTCCCCCCCGTGCACACAGCGTCTGTCTCCATGACAGGAGAAACAGGAGAAGACGGCTGGCGAAATTCATAAGTTCACAAAAGGTTGGTACCTCGTGAACACCTTTACACAATCACACATTTAAAAAGTGCTATAAAAATATTTTATATTCTGAATACAATGTTGTCAGTGTGTTAATGTTGGAGTCCTGACCCAACTCTTAGCAAACAAGTGATTGCGCCTGCTTTAGAAAGTTAACTAGTCGCAAGTTTGCAATAAAATGCAGTTGGGTTGTTGAGGTCAAAACGCTATATGTATACGCAGCTGTGAATCAAATAAACTTATTATAAATAATTTAATGTCATTTTTTTACTCTTACACTGAAAAAGGCACGTGTTGAGGATGATGACCAGCCTTAACCGGAGGTATCAGTCTGAAACAGAGCTGAACAGTCCGACCAGTGTAATTAGTTATGTTATTAATTTGTTTACAATATTTTCAGGCTTCAACCAGTGCTGCTCAATCATAAAGACAGGGTCAGAGAGAGAAATAGATAGATTCGTTAGGCATTGAAGAAAGAGTAGGAGAGGAGGACAGCATCCAACAGCGTGTCCTCCTCCGTTTTTGATACTTCATTATATGAAAATAAGTATCTCACCCCCCCCGCCAGAAATTGCCTTCTAATCTGTGGGAAACACTGCTTTTAAAATAAAATAAGGTCAGATAACAGATTAAATGGTCATATTACAGCAGTCCATAAATGCAGTGAGTGATGGAGACTTTTCCAGAGATCAGCTTGGTCAGGAAAACTGTTTAAAACTGCGTACCTGTTGTTGAGTCCTGTGGCAGCTTTGTGGGTGTCACCAACTCTTCTGACCCAGTAGGAGGAGGGGGCTGCTTCTGCTCTTCTTGACGATCCTCCTGCTGCTGCTCTGCCTGCTCCCCCTCGTTCTGAGCCTCTGGGAGTGGAGGTGGAGGCACGGCAGAAGTTGGTGACGCCAAAATGACACCATCTTCCTCCATTGGTGTCGGTTCAGGAAGAGGGGGCGCTGGTGGTGCAGGGGTAGATGTCACAGGAGCATCTGGTTCAATACGTTTGCGTAGAATGTGCACATTCTCATCCAACTGAAAATCAGAAATGCAAGGATTGAAAAAACATTGCTATGGGTATACTTTCTGTACATCAAAAATCAGTGCTATTGCAAAAACGGAGTACTGCAATTTGTAAGATATTTTGACTGCCATTACTGTGGTACTTCAACAGATTGAGCACAGTGCAAAACTCTGCTAATTGGCTACTGTGTGTTTACATGCACACAAACCAAATAAAATACATATTACTATAGATGGTCAGGTTAAAGCAAACATTGACATTAACATTTACATGTTTTGCATTTGTTGTTTGTTTCTTTGACAGAATGAGACCCCCCCTAAATGTGTTTACATGGACATTTCTTAAATCAAGTTTCATCTCAAAATGGGGCATAATTAGGTTAAAACAATGTAATCAAATGTGGTACCTGCGACCAGTAGCGGTTGACAATCAGCAGGGTGGTGTCATCGGTGGCTTGTCTCTTCTCCAGCTTCTCAATTTTCTCTCGTAACTCATCCTCCATAGTCTGTCTCTGCTCCAAGCGCTCACACAGCTTCTTATTCTTGAACTGGAGGACCTTCATGTCCATTTCCTCCTGCACAGAACCAATACAAACACCAAAGTGAGGAATGTCAGAGATCCTGAATGTTGTTTGGCCAAATAAATACTTGAGATGAGCTACAATGTATAAGTCATCCATGGTGACTCGTAAGAGTAAACAACAAATGACAGACCGTAGAGGAGACTCCAGCTATGCGTATGGGCTCAATAAGAGTGGTGGTGGTCTTCTCCTCTTTTTTGCTTTTCTTCTCAGGTGGGCCAGGGGGGCTGTCCCCTCCTGAGGGACGTTTTCCTCCCCCAGCACCTGACATATTTCCTTCCCCTGTAAGAAATCAAACATGACACGGAATCTTTGCGTTGGTAACGTTACAGCTTTAAGAAACTACAGATTAGTCTGCAAATGGAGAACTCTTTAATTTGATGACAGCTAGCAACGGCATTAGCCTTGAATTACAGCGCAGGGCCACTGCTTTTAACTGTCTCCGAATACTGCTATTGTGGGGTTTATATGAAAGTATGTGTTTCTAAACGGTTATGCCGACTGTTATTGTATACACCGCTGCATGAAAAGCTACTGACTAATTTTAACTTTGCATTTCTGTTAAGCTTAACCAACATTAGCAAGCCTGCTAATGCTAGCTATGCTAATGCTAACGTTAATTCTTCGAAACCTGGTTAGCTAAACGGCGCTCTTTGTCCAACGTATTTAATGACTGGTGTTCCCCATTTTTATTCACGGACCATCCCTACACGCGTAAGGTATTCTGTAAAGAAACTATACATGCAAAGAAATTAATAAACAGTTTTCTGACACATATTAAGGTTACAAACCTTCACAAGGAGCGATTGAAAATGTAAGTCAGTGCATCAAGTGAGGCTACAGGAAATGACGATCATGTTCTACTTCTTCTTCTTCTTCGTGTTTTACAGGTGTTGGCATCCAGCTGATTGGTGCATTACCGCCACCTTCTGTTTCGGAGTGTGGATCTACGGAGCCCCTAAGGGACATGAGCAAAACAAAATCTAAAGTTTAGTTTCATGACGTGAGCAAAAAAAAATCTAAAGTTTAGTTTCATGTGCTCACACGAAAGTTGTGCTCACGTGAAACTTTCACATGCGCACGTGAAAGTTTCGTGTGAGCAAAACTTAATGTGTAAGCACATGGTAGCCAGCCCAGGGCCATGACAGTGACAGCTAGAAATGACTAGTACAGGAGTTAGTTGCACTATATTTTAATCTAGGTCTTCATTATAAGGACATTGCTGCTTTGCTTGCAGTCGTCACCATTATATTGTTTCGATACGACATTTAAAACAGATTTTAAAGTCTTGTAATCTGTTCCGGAGCAAGGGATACAGCGATTTGGATTGGGCAATTACTTTTATTTATGAACAGTTACAAACGTGGCCAACTCCACGGATAATGTAAAATGCAAGAATAATGGATTAAACATAAGGAAAGAGTATGTTCGATGAGAACTCGGTTGTTGAGAACGGGACATTCTAAAACGCTTAACGTGGACATGAATTTCAAAACTCCGCACCAAAATGATTTATTTGTATTCAGGAATTCAACTGTCTGTCATGTAAAGCCGAAAATACAAATAAAAAATCATTTCGGGACAACTGCTTGGATTTCGGGACTGTCCCGAATTTTTCGGGACGTCATGGTCACCTTAGACACTTAGGACAAATTGAAGCCTTTTGGCAGCCGCCATCCTTTCTAACCAGAGTTGCTGCAGTGCTGCTGACTGTGGCATTGGCACTGTTCATAACAGCGCGGAATGGGTTTCAAATCGGCGCACATGAAAACAAATCTAAAGTTTAGTTTCATGTGCTCCCGTGAAACTTTCATGTGCGCACATGAAAAGGTTTTGCGTGAGCACATGAAACTATAAACTTTAGATTTTGTTTTTGCTCACGATCCCCTTAGGAGCTCCATACGGATCAGACAATCGATTTGCAATCTAATTCCCTTTACGAAACAAAAAATAAATACAATAATCAATCAATTAATCAAAATGTATTAATAATAATGAAATACAATAAATAAAAACCTTTCACACACACACACACACACACACACACACACACACACACACACACACACACACACACACACACACACACACACACACACACAAACCCTCCATGCTAGTGCACAGTGCCCCAACCTCAACCTTGGCAATACATATCTTCTCTCCTGTGCCCAAAAGGCTACCTAGGCCTCTCTTTCCCCCTCTCTGTCCCACTTTTCTTGCCGTATTTGACCATAGACAGTATATAAGAAGCATTTGACGACAATTACTTCCGCAGAGTAAAATGTTTTATTTAATCAAGATTAAATAGTGTCAGTCCAAGAAAGTCCTTATCATTAACATGTTTTTGCCTGCATTTGCTCTAATTAGACTTTTAATCAAGATTAAATAAAACCTGAAATTAACCATATTGCAACCTTCACTCCGGCCTCATGGGGGCAGTACTGCCACAGGCTACAATCTGTTTGTGTAGTAGCTGTAATGTAAACAGTGTTCAGGTGCTAGCTAACGGCTGTTAACATTATAGTTAACTTTGATACTGTCGCCGCTGAATCGCACACAGTTATGGCTTCACGATAGATTCCTCGAGCTGACGCCGTCTCCCGCTACCTCTTGTTCTAACCCTCGTTAGACTGCATATGGTGAGTAGCTTCCTGTACGGTCAGTGAACCTGCTGCAATAGCAAAGCCAAATCAAAGACACAGCAAGCTAACTGTGGTGATGGATCAAATCCACATTTCCAAATAACAGCAGAGGAGAGAGATGTGTATGTAGCAAGCAAATTCCTAAAGTATCCTGCTAACTATAATTAAACTGAAGCAAAACAAAACACTTCCTTGTCAGGCGTTAGCTCAGTAGTTCCTGTTATTAGACAGACCATGCAGCACTGTTATAAAGTGAGACATGTGACTAATAGTTTGTTGTTAATATAGATTCATATGCTGTAACCATGACCAAAGACATCGTTGTTGGAGATGAATTACCAGAATGGGTGGGGGCCAAGGAGTTTTACCAGAAATACGACCCTAAAGAGGTGATTGGCAGGTGAGTCCAGCAAAATTAGCTTAAATGTGGTCTCAGTTTTCTATTGAGATGATAAAAAGCCATGCTGTGTTCTGTATCAATGGCATCTCAGGGGTGTGAGCAGTGTGGTGCGCAGGTGTGTGCACAGACACAGGGGTCAGGAGCTGGCAGTGAAGATTATTGAGATCACAGCGGAGAAGATGACAGCCCAGCAGCTGGAGGAGGTGAAAACCTCTACGCTGAAGGAGATCCAGGTCCTCAACATGGTGAAAGGACACTCCTCCATCAGTACGTTGGAATTCTGCTCTTTTGAAATAGAAGACACTTAAATGTTCTATTCTTGGAGATTAAAAAGTGTTGACACCTTTCTGTTGATTCCCTTTAGTCACTCTCATTGATTCCTATGAGTCCACAACCTTCATATTTTTGGTGTTTGACCTGTGAGTATTACGACAAACGGCTCAAATGCAATACTCTTTACAATTCCCCCCCTAATATGTGAACAAATAATCGTGAAATCATTGTAGGATGGTACCAATCTCATGTTTTCATTTACAGCATGAGGCGAGGAGAGCTTTTTGACTACCTCACAGAAAAAGTGACTTTGAGTGAGAAAGAAACCAGGTAAGCTCCGCCATCATTACTTTTTTAAAAGTGGTGATTTAAAATCAATGCATTTTGTAAAAAACATTGCTCTACAGGAGCATGATGCGAGCTCTGCTGGAGGCCGTGCAGTACCTCCACTCCCTAAACATCGTCCACCGGGACTTAAAACCTGAGAACATTCTCCTGGATAATCAGGGCCACATCAAACTGTCCGACTTTGGTTTCTCAGTGCAGCTACAACCTGGAGAGAAGCTTAGAGGTAACTGTAGTATAAAGTGAATGACTGAAAAGCAATGTTAACGAGCCATTTAGATTTGTAAATAATTTGTATAAACGTAGACAGAGGTCAAATTATCTGTTTTCGCTTTTATTCTAATTAGAGCTTTGTGGGACACCTGGTTATTTGGCACCTGAAATACTGAAATGTTCCATGGATGAAATGCACACAGGCTATGGCCAAGAGGTCGATCTGTAAGTCTTTCCTTTTGTCAATAACATTTATGTGAAGTAAAATAATCCCAGGTATTGTCTTGAATTTTATGCCTACCTGTTTTGATAAATGTGTTGCACAGCTGGGCGTGTGGCGTGATCCTTTTCACCTTACTGGCCGGCTCACCGCCGTTCTGGCATCGCAAGCAGATGCTGATGCTGAGGATGATCATGGAGGGTCGCTATCAGTTCAGCTCACCAGAGTGGGACGACAGGTCTGACACTGTGAAAGATCTGGTAAGGTGATATTCTGTCAACTGTGTTTGAATTTGAATAATAAAATGTTAATAATGTTCATAATATCATCCTTTTATTGCTCCCTGTTATTGTTGTTTTCTGATTGTTAGACAGCAGCATCTACATTATCACACTAGTCCTGACTTTCAATCATTTTTGCTTGTGCTGCTCAGATTTCCAGGCTGCTGGTGGTGGACCCAGCTGTTCGTCTCACTGCTGAGCAAGCTTTGGCACACCCCTTCTTCAGACAGTATCAGAAGGAGGACGTGCGACTCTTTAGTCCCAGGAAGACATTTAGGGTGATTCATAGCGTTTGTTTTTTTTCTTCTTCTGGCAGTTAATTTAAAATGTTAAGCCTTGAAAAAAGAATGGCTCTGCAGCAGTATGTGAGGAAGCAAATACCCTCTCCATTCTGACCTGCTTTCCTTTCTTGCCTCCTCAGGTGCTGATAGTCACTGTGCTGGCCTGTATCAGGATGTACAGCCGTTACCGCAGGGCTCGGCCGCTGACTCGGGAGGTGCTGGCCAGAGATCCTTACTCCCTTCGCGGTATTCGCAAACTCATCGATGGCTGCGCCTTTCGCATCTACGGGCACTGGGTGAAGAAAGGGGAGCAGCAGAACCGAGCCGCTCTCTTTCAGAACACAGCTAAGGTCATGCTGCTGGGCCTGGAGGACTTTGAAACATAAAAGGTCAACCTCATACATAACCACGTTGATTTTTATTTAAACATTTGCATGTGCTGTCATGTCAGTGTTTGCCTTGTTTAATTTTAAGATGAGAAATTCAGGGGACCGAGACGTTTAATGCGCACCGTGGTTCTGCAAGTTGAAGATAAGCATGCACATCTTATCTGCCCTTTTGATCCAAGTTTGTGGCTGTTTGAAACTCTTGTCAGGGCATCATGTTTGCATTGCCACTCTGCATTAGAGGGCACATTGCACAATATAACACATCACATATAAGCACATTATGTGTATTTAGGATTTTTCCTGTTGATCATCAGTTATAACTGAGGAGAGGATGCGTTTTGAAGCACTGTGTGGCTGAAGTGGACATGAAAGCACTCTTATTAATTATTAAATAGATAATTATATACACATAATGTAACAAGGTTCACATTTACAGATATGCCAGTGTTACAAATCAGTACCAGAAAATATGTGAAACATTCAAGTACGGTATTTGGACCGTCCTGTAGCTGTTAGCATGCAGGCGTTACTCAATAGGAAACCCACTCAAACTAACTGTGAAGACTATTTTGTGAGTGTATTTCCTATAAAAACTAACCAACACCATTTCCTTCTCAGTTCATTCTTTAGTTTAATATGTAGCACTTTTCCTGAAAGTGCCTCCTTGCAGTAATTGTACAAATGCAGATATAAATGTACTGTATATGAAGAAAAAAGGTTTCATTGACAATAAAACTGTATAACATTGAGCTTGAATTGTCGTATTTTGTGAGTGCTCATTGGAAACCAACATTTCTCATCCATTATTTTTTGGCCTTGTGGTTGGGCTGTGGGGAATCTTGTGCACTGTTGTGCTGATCTGCGATGTCTTTCATTCGCTGATCTAATTGTCCAGACACAAGCGTCATCTGCTCTCTGACCTCTTTCTCGATCAGTGCCTTCAGTTCTGATTTTGAACCTGAAAGTGAGAAAATGAAGCAGTTACAATACAACGTTTGTGCATTTGATTTATTTTGGCACAGTCCTTTTGTGATCCTACCGAGTGAGGCTCCCTGCGGCTCTTCGATGGATGCCTTGCTGTCTGTCTTTGGTGCTGCTTTTGTTTCTTTTTTAATCTCATTTTCAAAATCTGGTGCAAGAAAAGTATTTAAAAGTATTAATAAATCTGGTCCATTGTGCTCTAAAATATCAAAAAAGATTCTGTACTCAACGTAACACAAAAAACTGAACTTTTGTGCTACTAAAAGTGCCGATACCCTGTAATTATTACCTGGAGCAGAAGAATCCTCCATGGTAGGTTCATCCTGGTCTGAGATCCCAGAGTAAGTCAAAGACAAATCAAGTTTTACCTGTGAAAAAAAAAAAATATACGTAGAATACTTATTATTCTCTCCAGATATGTATATATATATTATTATTTTTACTAAAACCCAGTCTTATAAAAATGAATGATAGTAGATTTTGCTTGAAACTAAATTTCAGATTCTTACCTGTGGGGTGAAAATATATTTGTAGAGTTTGTAGTGTCTCACATAGCTGTTATGGATGTACTTTAAGATACAGTTCACCTCCTCAGAGCTGAAGAGGTTGATACTAAAGGGAGGGCGCTGTAGTGGGCAAACACAAAGAACCGTCAGGATGAAACATTGCATTCATGAAGAATGAAGAATTATGGGTTTTAAAATGATATTCTGAGTAAAAAAAGACTTTGATTTGATTGTTTTACAGACCCTGACTGAGTGACAGAGAAGTAGATCCTTGCAGTATTTGAAACACTGTTCTATGTTGTCGAGTGGAGTTTCTGCAAGAAATGAGTTTCAAACACATCCCAATTACCAGTGTTAGCTGCAGAGGTAGCTTGTACTTTGATTTAATATAATAAGTGATAATAATATAATGTACCTATGTTAGCCTCATGGATGGACTTGATGATAGACAAGAGAACAGAAGTTTGTTCCTTTATGAAGTTGCACTCCCTGCAAAAAAGCACCGCCTGGACATACAACTCCAGCAGAACTCCTCTTTTTGGTTCAAGTAGGTCGACTTTAAACGCACTGCATAAAGCACTGTTACAGAAAAGAAGAAGTGTGACAGACAACTATGTCAGTGCTGTGCATGTGATTGTGTTTAAATAGACGAGTTTCTGGTCATAAATGGGGGCAGAAACCTTTCCAGATCAGGAATGGAATGCATTTTGTCGATCTCTTCCATGTCATGGTAGCTTACATCTGTCCTGAAAACATCCAGGGAATAGAAACTGGGTTAAAGACATGACATTTAGTCCTGCAAGGCGTAGCCTGAAGAAAGCAGCAACCAATCAAAATGAACATCATCTTGATTCTAGACACAGCTCTCACCATAGCATCACTTTAGCTTTCAGGGCCTGTGGTACCTGCAGAACAAAACTTATGAATTAAACGAAGGGCAAAAATAAAATGAGCCCAACATTTAACTAGCTAGGATCAAACTTGCAGAGCCTACCTTTGTTTTCGTATTCATTCTTTCGTAGCCTAGCTATTCGTTTCTTTAGCCGAATTAAAAATTGAGCAAACCGCAGAAGTTGACAGCTGAAAAACACAAGTGCGATTGATTTGATCCAGTCATAAAATAACATACAACTACAAAAATTTATTTTGTAGTTAAAAAAAAAGGCTTATCAAAGTAATCAATTTAGCGAAACCTTACATTGACTACAACCATTGAAACAGGCTTCAATGAAGCTGGATAATTTCCTGTTTTGGTTACGTCGTTGTATCCTAGCAACCACATCCTTTTTTTTTTCTTTTTCCGGTTCAGGAACTTTCCGAAGTTCCCTTCTTATGAACTGTCTATGGAAGTTCCATGGTTTTAGGCAAGGAATCTAAATAATAGTTGTTTAGCGCTTTGTACAGAATCATGTAGGCTACTGAAGAACCACGGACGACACCCTGATAAAACAGGCCTAACATGTTTTATATATAACAAATAATTAATAACCAATACAAATATAAATAGCTTATAGTTTTAAAAAAGATTATTGTAAATGTCTACTATTCATGGTAACTCAGCATCACTCATATTTTATTCTATTGATCTGGTAACTCTGTTAAAAGACCTAATACACAGGAACAAATACTGAAACTAGACAGAGAATAAGACTATATGATAGAATAACATAAAAGAAAAAAAGTAAACTTATTTGTAGTGCGTCACAAAATTCAGAATACACCTAAAAACATAGCTAGATACAACAGATAGCCCACTACTAATCGCTAATAATAGGTAGGCCTAACAAGCAATTGCATCAGTGTACTAAAACGGGATGAAACTAGTAGCTACCAACGCTATCAGACGTAATAATAGACGGATGAACTAATAATAAGGACATGAACAATGTTATTTTCTGATTAAAGACACGGATTTGTTATTGTTTTTTTTAACTCCAAGGCTTTCCATCCTGCTGCATGGCAGCCGTATCCATGGCAACGAGATAAACCTGGCTGCGTGTCCCGCTAACCGACGTCTGTTTTGTTTATGTTTTCTGTGATGTTTTAGGTGTTTTTTAAATGCCCTCTAGGTGGTATTCTGTGTAACGGTTGAGTAAAGTAAGGCACGTTAGGGTGAGAATCGGAAGCTTAGGGCAATTTGTGGTGACTGCTGCGGCTTCCGTTGTTGCCTGTTTACGCCTGGGTAAGTGATGCAGACTGCTTGTAGTACTAGCCTAAATGGAGTGACAACAGGAGCAGGTCATCACCACCTTACTGTTTCTCTTGTCTCACGTTTCAGCTGTAACATTAGGCCTTAGCATCTCTATAAAGCTGTCATGGACAGCCTGCTTTGCCCCCGAGACTTCTTGCCCATACTGACTGAGCTGTGCAGTGCAGTTTAAGAACATTATCCCCTTTTAATCCACTTTGCCTTCTGCTACAGGCAGGTGGACAGACTGTCAGATGGAGCAGGGTGCCACAATCAGACACACGCGTCCATATTTAATTGCTCTTTTATTTTGGAACCATTTCTCTCATTGAACTTTGATGTTGGATTTCATCTGTTGTTTTCCTTAATTATCTACTGATTGTAATTAGCAGTGAGACTTTTAGTCAGACATGGAGGACCCAGACATACGACAACAGAAGCTGGACAACCAGGTAAAGAAACGAGAATTATTTAAGTACTTGATGTAATTTACACATGAAATAGCCCAGATATGTTTTGGTTACATTTAAACTGGTAGCTAGCTAGCTAGCTACAAGAAATGCAATGCACTTCAAATGCCTTAAAAGGGATGTTACTAATTAGAGTTGTAGATGTCATCCTTTGTCAAAAACATATGTGTAGGATAAATATACTTATCATAGTCAATGCTGACAGTGGAGCAAAGAATATAATTTAATCCTTGTTTCATTAGCTGACAAGTGGTTAAAACTGAGGCAGAGCTTTGAAAATAAATAAATAAAGCTTTCTTGAGTCTCATGAGGTCATGGCTACCTGTGTCACAACTACGTACCTGCTGTTTGAAGCTACTGCTCAACTTTAAGCAACACGTTTGTTTATATGGCACAGTATGTGAGCTACTGGCTTATATCCAGTAGAGTACTACATAAATACATTATAACAGAGAGAACAGCAGATAATCAGTGCTTATAATAACCAATTAGTAGGCCTAATAGTAGGCCTACTACTAAAATAGTAGTAAACAGTAACAATGATGCATGGGCACCTGCATTTAATTTTTTAATTTTTTATTTTAACCAATATAAGTTATATTATAGGTAATTATCTGAATTATCTCAAAATTGTTCAAACCCTTACCTGGTTCCTTTCTTGGTGAAATAATAGAATACAATGTTATAATTCTGACCCAGGAACATAGCTCAAGGTTTATTTATTGTCATTGTACAACAAAAGAATTACACAACGAAATGCAGTTGTGGACCCTTTATGCTACACAAGACAAACAAAAAAACAGTAGTGCATTCCTAGTGCATTTTTTTAATTTGCATCAGAAGGGACGCAAATAGCAGCAACAAAAACACTGGTGAATTCTCTGGGCAGATAATATGGCCAGCATCCTTACGTTAAAATTAGACTTCAGGGAAACACAAACCTTATAATACCCATGATGTTTAGCTTATGGTTTGTTGACTTTAGTTATCATCATATGTGTTAAAAAAAAAAAAGCAGTAGTACCTTGAAATATAATGAAATGCCCTACCTACACTCCTGTACTTAACAGCTAACCAACAATATGTACTGTAAACAAGTATGAATAAAAAAAAGTTCTGAAAGTGAGAAAATTGCACAGGAAGACATCACTGTATATACAAAGATAAAAAGCGCTAATTTCTCTGTAGTTATAGCCCCACATATGAACATTGAGTTGA
This sequence comes from Perca fluviatilis, assembly GCF_010015445.1. NCBI lineage: Eukaryota > Metazoa > Chordata > Actinopteri > Perciformes > Percidae > Perca > Perca fluviatilis. The sequence continues at coordinate 18,261,794 of NC_053132.1, read as the reverse complement.
CAGTTTGAATAAAGTCTAATACCACACTTTTCTCACAGCGAACCCTTTTGATGAAAAAGCAGCAAAAGAAAAGGGCTGATTCCCAAATGGTGGTAGCCAATCGAGATGCTCGCCAAAAGAACCGAAAGCACAAAGCTGCCCGCTCTGATGAAACACCTCTGTTGATCAGCCAATCCCTGAGCAACACTTCCTTGAGTGGTTAGTTTTAGAATCTTTATTATTATATGCACTATTTATTTATTTTATAATAGAAAATCTAATTCCAATGTATGGTGCAATTGTGTTCAGTCTCTTAAATGATATTAAATACACTTTTATTTTTTATTTTTTTCCTGGAGATCAAGTTGAACATGCCCATGATAACCCATTGGATGAGATCACATTAGGTGAATGTGACATGACAGCAAGAATGATGTTAGATGAGATGTCTTTAGAGAATCCTGTTACTCCCAAGAAAATGAACTTGGAGATTGACAAAGAGTCTGAGGTGAAGTGTGAAGTGGAGAATAATGTTCAGATGGAAGGAAAAAAGACAAAGAAGAATGAAGTGAAAAAAGAAAAAGCCAAAGGTAAGAATATGCAAAGCAGAATATTTTGTTCGAATGTTATGTCTTTGTCTTTATTTACGTGTGTGTGTGTGTGTGTGTGTGTGTGTGTGTGTGTGTGTGTGTGTGTGTGTGTGTGTGTGTGTGTGTGTGTGTGTGTGCGTGCATATGCAAATTTTTGCTCAATTTCGAGGATTAAAATACTGTAGTATGTGTCACAGAGCAAGTTAAAGTACACACACATTGGGCCCTTGTAAATGCACATGTAAAGAAACACTTTGCTTTTATAAATGATCATCATCAGCAACTCGCTGCTTTGCTTTCTATCAGATATGGAACAGAACAATGAAAAGGAGAAAGAGAAGGAGAAAAAGGAGAAAAAAACTAAAAAAGACAAAGTGAAAGAATCTGAAGACCCACAGAAGACAAACAAGACAACCAAACAAGAGCGTAAAAGTAACAAGTTCCATTTATCATTAACATGTCAGTGCTCTCTGCATACTCTTCTATGTATCTTGTGTTTAAAGTCACAGCTTTTACAGCATTTAAGTGTCTCCTCTTTTGCAGAGAAACACTTGCAGGAGGCTTCAACTCAAGAGACAGAGTTAGCGGTGGAGATGGAAAGTCCAAAGAAGAATAAATGTGATGAAAGTGACAATGAAGAGGAAGATATGTCCCAGAGGCCTGTCCCTCAGACGCCTATGAAGAAAAAACTCAACACAAGTGAGCGATTATCTGGCCCTGTGCATTTTATGATGGACAATAATTTAAAGCTCCTGTAAAGAATACATTTGTGTGTGTCATCTCCGCAGCCAGGTGCCAAATAAGTGACAAGAACAAAGAGGGAGAAATCCAGGAAAAGGAGAAAAAGGAAAAAAAGACAAAGAAAGCAGAGAAAACTCCACCGAGTCTCGCTTCCCTTAACTCCAACTACAGGGAGGATTCATCCTCAGGCAGTGAATCAAATGAAAGAGTGAGACCTAATAAGTAAAAACTGTTAAGTGTATTGTCAAAAATGTGGCAGTATACACTTATTTTGATCATCTTTCTTATTTCAGGCAACATCTCCAATTTCAGTGGAGGATCTTGAAAAGTTTGCTTTGCGTCCAGCCCCCAGAGATGTGACGATCCAGTGTAGGGTCACCAGGGACAGGAGAGGCATGGAGAAGGGCATGTACCCAACTTACTACCTCCACATGGAGAAGGAGGATGGCAAAAGGGTCGGCACTTCTGCACAAGTTGAATCTAAACATTGTGCACATGGATTTTTAGTTCTGATGTCATGATCCTGTTTTCTTGAGCTGTCATATTTGTATTCTTAAAAGAAAGTGTTTTTCATTGTGCCATCTCCAAGGTGTTTCTAATGGCAGGCAGAAAAAGGAAAAAGTGCAAAACATCCAACTATCTCATCTCCACTGACCCGACAAATCTGTCCAGAGATACAAACTGCTACATAGGAAAACTAAGGTACAACTCATTTATTTCTACCTTGTGTAAAAAATCTAAGCCAAATAATTTTCGTCGCTTCTTTAGGGTGAATTCTCAAAATGTTTTGGTTCATGAAACACTTTCCAAACCCCTTTAGATTACATTTAAAAATCTATTTTGTGATCATGCTAAGCAAGTGTTATTCAAACCAGGACCTGAAGCACTTATTTATGGAAGACCTTATGACTTGATATAGCAGGGAAAATGCTGGTGTAACTAATAACAGGTGTTTGGTGTTTTAAGCCCCCAACGTCGTCTTCCAGGCAACACTGCCTGGAAGGCACTTGGCTTAGGCAACGGTTGGGGCAAAGAGTATAGAAGTAACAAGAGGCAAAACTCAATAGAACGTTGTGTTGCGTTCAGTCCAAGATGGTGGAGCTGCACTCTTTAGAACGTTCCACCATCTCAACGTTCTATTGAGTTTTGCCTCTTGTTACTTCTATACTATTTGGTTAGGGTTAGGGTTAGGTGCCTTGAATTCGACGTTGGGGGCTTAAAACACCATTAAGTCTAATAACACCACTGATGGCTCGGTTCCAGTTGAGTGTCTCAGTAAGCCCTAAGTGCCTGGCTCTAAAATACCTGAAATGGAATGGAGCCATCATTATTATTATCTACACCTGTGATTTTCCTGCTATGAGGTGTCAAAATATCTGCAATGAAAAAGGATATCTTGATGGATTGATGCATTTTTTAGCGCATTTTGGGAATTCCTCCTTGATTTGTGGAAGCAATATTTTTTCAAGCAAGTGAATACACTTCCATGGTTGTTTGTCTTAATTTAGGTAAAGTTGATAGATGATTTCTGACCATTTATCTGGTCATACTCATTTGTTTCAGGTCCAATGTTCTGGGTACAAAGTTCACAGTCTACGATGGAGGTGAAAACCCAGAGAAGAAGCCCTTTGTCAAAGAGTGTGAATCAGTGCGGCAAGAGCTGGCAGCAATTTGCTACGTGAGTCCAAACCTAATTACTGTATATACATTCTTACATCCCACTTAACGCTTATGAAGAGATAAAACCTGTTACGTGTTATTGTTACCATGTTCCAGGAGACAAATGTTTTAGGATTTAGGGGTCCCAGGAAAATGACTGTGATCATCCCTGGCATGTTGGAGACCGATGAAAGAGTGCCCGTTCATCCAAAAAATGTATGTTTTAAAAAAATATTCCTTTTTAAAAGCTGTGATGATGCAGATTATGTGTGAGGAAATGTCCAAGGAACTAAAATGTAATCTTATTTTAGGAACTTGAGACTCTACTGGTCCGCCATGTGAATAGCAACACAGAAAACCTGGTCACACTGGTGAATAAATCCCCGAGCTGGAACGAGCAGACTCAGTCATATGTGCTTAACTTCCACGGCCGGGTCACCCAGGCCTCGGTCAAGAACTTCCAGATCATCCACCCGGACAACGGTAAGATGTGACTATCCTCTTCTATCATCAACCACAAGGAAAATGGCTGCCTTGTCTTTATTCCTAACTTCCCCGTCATCTTCACTTCTCTTCCTGAAGATGATTACATTGTGATGCAGTTTGGCCGTGTAGCGGAGGATGTCTTCTCCATGGATTACAGTTTCCCCGTGTGTGCCCTGCAGGCCTTTGCCATCACCCTGTCGTCCTTTGATGGTAAACTGGCATGTGAGTGACTCATGCTGGTGTGCCTCATGTACTCAACTGGATCCCTGATATAGATAGAAACTTACAGTTTAAGTTAAAACTATACTGATAATTTTGCACAGTCATTTTTCATGTTTTGTATCCTGGTGCATTGTAACACTTTGTATACACTAAATATGGAATAACATGCCACAGACTTTTAGACTTTAGAGGAGACTTGTTTTATAGGTCCAGTATTATTTTACAGCAGATTTTATATTGAAGTGGAATAAGTCAATTATGTTCATTTAACAATCTTTCTTTATACATTTGCCAGCTGTGTAAAGGACTCGTGCAATTAAAATATTGAGGACAACTGTGTAAAGAATACTAAGGAAATATTAAATGATAATGATACAAGGTTTGCATGTCTATGAATGTTTTTGTTGATTTTAAACAGAAATTGTCTGGTTAATTTTATTATTCTGATCAGCAGATTGCTTTTCTCAAAAACCGTGACAACAACTTTATGCTGCCGCAATCGCACCCTCAGATCTTCATTAGTCAGATTGCATGTTATTTGGAGTCAAAAGTTACATCTTTGCTATCATTTTTATCGCAAAGAAGGAAACATTCTTATCAAAGTACTTAAAACCCCCAAAAAGTGCTCATATCAGATGTGGCGGAACTGCGACAAGTTGCTGATGGAGCCATCAGGGTTTCTGCTCTTGCACAATATAGACTTGAAATTATTCCCATCTCACAGCAGCTTCATTGCAGATCTTGAGTTTTCAACACAAGTTTACACTGCTTCACATGAGGGGGACAGAAAGTCATTTAGGTTTCAACAAATAAAAATAGGCCTCCTTTATGCTCTGTGGTGAAGTAAAGTGTTTAGACAGATATTTTGGATAGCAAAAACCCAAATGAGACCTCTGTTAGCGCATGGACTTGACTGTCTGCGTGGTCACATGCTGTTTACTCGTTTCCTGTTCAAATGCTCTGAAACAATTTGTATTTTTATATATATATATATATATATATATATATATATATAAAACGTAGCCTTGAGAGTATTGCCTTCTTAACTTTTAACCTTTAGCAACAAGTGTGACAAGTGATGACGTTGACACGCTAACCAAACCATCCCCCCTTGGACCACAAACTAACAGTCTTGTATAATGCATTCAATTAAATCATGTTTTGTCCTAATTAGACTGAAATAGCTTGAACTGGCACACATGGTCAAACTTCTTGCATCCTCTTGATCGATTGCAAATGACTTCATGCACTGTGTATGAACTTACACTAAGAGACAGTCTACTAGTGTGTACGTTACTAACACTAAATCAACAAAATCGTCAGAGGAAGGCAGCTCGTATCTTATATAGGATCACCACAACACACAACCAACATTCAGCTGATCTCCTGTCTCTGCTCTACACATTGCACAACACTCTTGTAAGCTGCACAATAATTCTTATATTTCAATTTCAGGTTGCTCCACTTGACAAAGAAACTCACCAATATGTTTTGCCCTACATATTTTTGATGAATCATATTACATCAAATAATTTAAGTCATCACTAAAGTACACCAGCATAAAGTGAGTATTGGCATTTGGGGATTTAAGTGTTTGCTTACTAACAGTAACCTCCAATCGATCCACAAACATAAACTGTATTCCTCGACGTGTCTAGCTCAGTGCAACAGACGCAAATATAAAGCAAAAATACGTACATTCACATAAGTCACTTTGTTTTTTTATCTAGTGTGAAAAACATTAAAGATGTGTTGTCAGTTCATACATAGAGCCACATGGAACATTTAGATGTACTAGAGAAGGGGAATCTTTATATTGTATCTGTATGCACAATCACAATTGATGATTTAAGGAATGTAATATTTAGCACATATTTGCAGACTCTCTCTGCAGATTTCTTACAGCACAGGAGCTTTTGTGTGACAAATCGTTGTTTGCAGAGCTCCAGAGAGACGTTTGTGCAGTAATTAATGTTACGTGACACCATTGCATGTGTATTTTTGGTGTCTTGTCAGCCTGTTGATCAAAATCACGTGACACCATTGCAAGTGTATGTTTGGTGTCTTGTCAGCCTGTTGATCAAAATCAATCTCATCAGTGCTGGTATGACCTGAATGTCTTCCAGCTTTGTGCCTATTCAGTAGGTTACCATAAGTGAAGAAAACTGAAGGACGCAGAAAGAATAAAGGTAAAACATTTACAGATTCAAAAGCATTATCAATTTTGGATTTTAATTGGTTTTTAAAGCAATTAAAATAGGTCTGATAATAAGAAAAATGTAGCCAAATGTCATGAAAAGAACCAAACTCAGTGCAAAGTATGATAGATTATGAGGTTGTGACCTGAGACTCAACATTATGTTTGCCTACACTGTAGCCTTCTCGCACACTTTCCATTTACAACTGCTCTCTTAAAAAAGCACATCCTCTCCCAGCAGAGACACGTGAGTGATCGCTATCACTGTGAACAGACTCACTGATGCCTCCCTCTCTGTTTTATTTTTATTTTATACAAATGCTTCAGTGCAACATGAGTTAATTGAGACCTCCCCGGACCGAGGTGATGTCTGGACCTTCTGGTGTGATGGATTGTTGCTCTCTGCTGAGGCTGAAGCCAATGCTGCTGATCGTGTTTCTGTTCGGATCTACTAACATTGTCTGTCTACATGGAAATCCTATCACAGGTTATGTCTCTGCCAGTATGTTTTTATTGTTTTATTTTTTCATGTGATAAAAAATCATGATAATTAGATTGCTTGGATTGTACGTTCATTTGTACTTTGCTTGGTGCAAAAGCCAAATGAATAACTGTAAAATGTAAATGTAGGATAATTTAAAAACTAGATATAATACAACATACACATTAAAAGTTGGAATAAATGGCTCAGAGGCTGTTATCTGTTTACCTGACTCTGATGAGGACATCAGCTATGGTTTATTTGACCAAGTCTGGGAAGCTTTCCTATTATAAAGGGAAGGTCTACTATCTTTTATTAATGTTGTAATGTTAGGTTTTTCATTCTACAATAAACCAATAATAATGTTTTAGATCCCGGTGAGTCATTTATAAATGCTACCGTTGTTTTTCCATTTTACAATCACCAATTAAAGGATAAGTTCACATTTTTTCAAGTCTATCCTAAAACAATACTCACATGTCCATATGGACATTAACAGTGTTAGCGGCCTCCGTAATTGTTTCTTCTGTCCATACTGGCTAAAAAGCATTTTTAATGGAAGAGATGGGAGTTATAGGTCTGCAGCTTTAAATGTGAGTAAAGAAGTTGTTTTCTTACAATAACCCATAAAGCCCGCAGTTAAAAATCTTATTAAGCGGTTCTTAGACTGGATGGTTATGCAGTCGTCTTGCAGAGGGAAAGAAAAAACTACAAATACCGAGAGAATTCACCAATGATAGGGGTCCTTTACTGAAATGAGGTTACAAAGTGACACGTAAAATATCTGCTTTTCTCCATACACTCCCACTAAAACATTGCCTGTATATGTTTTAGGTGTGGACCATGATTTTCGCTGTGTCAACGATTACCTGTTCACCATCAACTGCTCCCTGAGCATCGCACCATCAGAAAACTGCTCAGACAGCAACAGCTGCTACTGGCTCACTTTCACAAGCACATATAAGTGAGTTTATTTTTTTACTCACACGTATTAATAATATATGACCTTAAATGTGATTCTGATATTGTTTCATTACTGCTTTGTGCAGAAATAAGTTTGTGTGTATGCTGACAAACACCAATGGGGATTACTTCTGCTCTGTTAACACATCCAATCCGATGCCAGATGACGACTACGATAACTCTGAGCACTTTGACGATTTAGATTCTTTTCAAATCTCGCTATGCCACAACAAAACTGATGAGTCTGAAATGTGTGAAAAGCTGGATGACGAATATGCGCCTGTGACAAACAGTAAGAAACACACAGATTTTGGTCTGTTCTCATAACCAGACACACAGAACACATTTGTATATAGAAACATACTGAGGTCTACCTATTTAAAAACCTGCCTTTTGTGTACGTTTGTCTTTAATATGTCCTCCCTTCAGTTAAACCAAACGCACCGTGCTGCCTCACAGTCACCCACAACTCAAGTCAATACCACTTCACCTGGAGAAACACCTATGAGGAAGTTGGTCGGGACTCCGATCTGATGAACAACTTGAAGTATCAGCTCCATTACTACAAAAGAGGAGACAAACACAATGTGAGATTCAATGCTAAACCAGAATGGGGTGCTTGGACTTAAAGAATAACACCAGCTTTTTAGGAAACAGCTCTGGTCTGTTACAGGCCTGTTTGTGGCAGTTAAAATCTATTGGTAAATCAATAATCAATTCATGGATTAATTCTAAAACAATTAATAAAAAAAAAGGTAATTAGTGTATTGAAGGATACAACAGAGAACTGTACAAATTAGAAATTTAAAGATTAATGAAAACATTAATTGGAAAAAAAAAGACTTAATCAATGATACAAAAGCTATGTCAATTACACTTTTGCCAATGTGCCAGCGGGGTTGACCCAAACTGCAGTTAATAATCTCACACATTTCAGAGATCTTGCAGTCATTTTCCTTTTACTGGGTTTCTTCTTGTGAGGTCAGCTCCGTGCTGAGACTGAGCTGGTCATGACAAGTTGACATTAAATTAGTTTGGGATGTCTTTGTAATGACAACTTAACATTAACCAGAGTGACATTACCAGAGGATGTCTTTGTCATGACAACTTGACATAAACAGAAATTCACCTCTTTTTGTATTCATGACATGTTGACCTAATGATTATTATAATTAGATGTGCAAGATTAGAGACCAATTCTAGCACTTTTTCAGATAGATGTCTGACAGAAAATTTCACAAAACTGGGTGTCATGACACTGTTATGACAGTGTAACTAATAAATATTTTGACCTCAAGTAGTGGTACCAACTTTACCAGGTCAAAATATTTATTAGTTACACTGTCATAATGTTGTCATTACAGCAAGTCCTATCAATGATATCTTAATGACAAATACAATTGGTACCACTACTTGAGGTCAAAATATGTATTAGTTACAATGTCATAACAGTGTCATGACACCCAGTTTTGTGAAATTTCCTGTCAGACATCTATCTGAAAAAGTGCTAGAATTGGTCTCTAATCTTGCACATCTAATTATAATAATCATTAGGTCAACATGTCATGAATACAAAAAGAGGTGAATTTCTGTTTATGTCAAGTTGTCATGACAAAGACAACTTCTGGTAATATCACTTTGATTAATGTCAAGTTGTCATAATCAAGACAAGCCAAACAATGTCAACTCGTCATGACAAAAACCAAATGACACTTAATGAGAGAATTCATAAACGTTTATGACTTGTTTATAACGTTTATGACACATTCATGACAGTGTCATAATGGTTATGTCAGTACTGTCAAGTAAAGTGTTACCTTGACTTTATTTGACCCTTAGGTCTTTTTCACCGCATACACATTTTAACATTTTCAACAAAGAACATAACGATGGCTCTGTTCCACTCCAGTGTCCCAGTAAGCATGGCCGGATTAACCCTGCAAGGAGGTTCAAGTTTGCTGTTGTTCATCTACTGAACATGCCGCTAGTTTATCACTATATTAAAGTCTTTTGACACAGGACCCCTGTACCAAAAGGGCTCAGGATTAGGTAATAATGATATGTAAATAAAATAAATACAATTTATCAACAAATAAACCCCCACATTTAATCAAATGACCAATCAGTACACATGATTTGTACCATGATGATGGAAAAGACTGACAGCACTGATTCTATCTCAGTCAAAATAAAAATTAGTCACAAAGCAATTGAGAAATTGTAGATTGTAACTATGAATCTCTCTGTAGTAACATTATTAAATCATTTACCTATTGCACTTTTCTTGAATAATCGTCCTGTCATATATCCGTAACTAATAAATCGGTTTGTTTGAGCACAAATGGGCCACCGTGAAGGACACTTCTCTCCTTTGCAAAGTTTCACTACATAATAACCTGTTTATCTATCTCAGGAGTTATCGCATGAAATTAACATAGACGGCAAGAATTATTCTGTGGATGATCAGAATTTTGAACCAGACACCAAGTACACTGCCAGAGTGCGGTCAAGTCCTAATCAGGCTATTTACAAGGGACAGTGGAGCGACTGGTCTTCTGAGGTTTACTGGGAGACGGAGTCAGCTGTGAATGGTGAGTCTCTTCCATTTAGTCAGCTGATCTAAGCTTAATGAAGAGGATCTTCAACTTAAAGTCAATTTGTTGAGAAAGCAGCTATTGTAAAATAATTACTTAAAAATTACCCTTCTGCAGCTAGGCTTACAATTTTGCCGATTTAATAATTTTCTACTGCATTTTTTGTCCATACAGACCTCCCATCAAATTCATTTGTTTCTGGAGTGGTTAAGGTGCTCGTTCCCTTATTTATGATGGTGACATTCATCTTACTTTTCTGCTATGCTCCATTTAAGTAAGGTCCCCCTCCAGCTTTTGACTCCTCACACATACAATTTCTTACAAGCAATACACACTAAATATATTTATTTTTTTATTCCTCACACTTACAGGTGCCGGCAGAGTGCCTTCATCCCAACTCCAGCACCCTATTTCGACACCCTGTACAGGGACTGCCAGGGAGATTTCAAGGTAAGCTTAGCTTGTCACATACAATACTGACAATTATCTTATGAGAAATGTCCCTAAACATGACTGTGATTATAGAGCTGGGTGGTTACTCAAAAAAACACAGCAGACATGCTGAAAGCAGAGGAAACGCTCCAAATTGACACGCTAATCGAGTGCGCAGTTGCCGAGGAGGAAGAGTGTCAGCCCCACTTTCACCACCAGCTCATGGAGGGTAGCACATACAGCAATATAACTGACCCAAGCTGTGATACTTCTCTCCTGGGGATCCCGTATGCTGTGAGCACCATGGCTCCGTTGTCATCTCCAGGGAGCTCACTCCAGAGTATGACCCTCCACTCACAGAGAGGGAGCCCTACTGAAGGAGACTCAGGGTGTTGGCTGGAGCGGGACCCTCCCTGGTACTGCAATGAGTACTGCACCCTGAGCGCCTTCCAGCACAGTAGTCCAGTCACAGCAGAGCACCATGGGGGGACCATCAACAAAATCCTGCCCAACAGGGATGATCACAGCGGAGGCCATCACTGAAGCATAAGCTGATTTGTTTGTGTGTAGTAACTAGACAGTAAAATAGTGTAAAGTTGAACTTTAAATATTGTTGGGCTAACAGTTCAACTACACACATTTACACAGGGAAATGTAAGGCTTCCAAAACACTGCCAACTGCTTTAAGCTAATAACTAACTACAGTATATTCCTAATTTGAGTTATTTTTGGCTATTATAACATTAGTGGGCACCTATCCACAGCATTATGCATTAAGTTAATTATATGAAATAGTAATTCTATAACCGTTTGCTTGCATCAAATGAGTAAATGAACTGGGAACTAAGTTGTTTTAACAGACTTCAGACTTTTATGACTCAATAGGTTTGCATTGTCTGACACCAAGTTGAACTTGCTGTATATTTTACTCATTTAATAAAAAAAGCTAACATTTTGTAGAAAGTTTTATTTACGCCAACACAAACATGAACAAAGCACCATATAACCTTAAAGTCTGATACAGAAGTAAGCCTACCTGCCTTAGTCATCATGGCTATTTTTTATTTATTTCATAGCAAACACTCTGAATAACAAAAAGACAGCCAAGGCAGCAGATTCTATCATATATTACAGCATGCTGAATAGAAAACCTGGGAAAGAGAATTAAACAGAGCCATCTAGAGACACTAGTGAGATAGAACAGTATAAAAGTGCCATTCATTATACAGCAGTTGAAATACTGACAATGAAATAAGCTAATTTTACATTACATTTATGGAAAATAAAGGGGGGGAAACAATAAAGGAATATAACCTGTGAAAGAGCAATATAAAACAAAAAGACATTTTCTTCCTTGAACATTGATGACAGCCAGCTTGCATGGAGATGATGAAACTGGTAGCGAGCGGTGTCCCTTGCACCACATAAGACAATTAATGTTTAAAAGAAATAACCAGGGTGCTGAAGCACCCATCCCCTCCCAGCATTATGCGCCAACTGGCAAATAAGAACACAAAATGATAGGTCGGATGGCACAGAATGTGTGGAGTTTAAATAGAAGTCTTTAAGCAAGTCCTGATGTGAGAGGCGCACATTCATTGAGAGACTGAGCGGGGAGGTGATTCTTGTTAAACCCATTCCTTCTGCCACAGCGGAGCAAGTCTTCGCCCTTACGAAGGGGAGAATTTTTTGGCTTGTGCTCGAACTCTTTTTTCATATTCTACTCTGTTTTGGCTGGAAAGGGTAAACAAAGAAAATGCAGTTACCATGGTGCTCTGATCACTTACTCAAATCAGGAACCATTTTCAAAACTACTATAATTTTAAGCTCTGATGTAACCTCAGCCATATTGGAATTAATGCATGATTTCAAATTTATTTACAATGAGAGCGCTGCTGGCACTATGCTACAAAGCCAGCAGCGTATACAATAATTCACTTCTCATTTACACACACACACACACACACACACACACACACACACACACACACACACACACACACACACACACACACACACACACACACACACACACACACACACACACACACACACACACACACACACACACACACACACACGTCGTAGTTTCACATTTCAGTACGACGATTAAAAAAGATGAAATCCAATGTCACTCACCAGTAGATTGTGTAAGCCTCTGCTTGGGCTGGATCCTGGATATTTGGTTCATTTAGGAGTTCCTGGATACCTAATAAGATCTGTAGGATAAATAAAAAACCAAAATATTTTTTTTAAATTAGCAATTCATCAGTTTTGCATTTCCTTATAAAGGCTGCTTATATATTTGTTAGTCACTTAAGTTCTAGGTCAGTTGCTTGAACTCTCAATTTGTATTAGGTCTCAATGAATGACTCAAAACATCCCTTATTTTCCATTTAAATGCATTTCAAGTTGAATATCTGAAAACTTGCATTTATTTTCCAGATCCCAGCTTTTTCAATTTTTTCAACTATGCCAAGATAACTGAAAATACCCACATAATTATGGCCACTAAATTATTTTATTTTTTTCATGCAAAGTGATTTTTAGATTCATTTACAGATATACAGACGCCCAAGAACTAGTGGCGACGAAGGCTGACTGTGGAGTCTCCTCACTTCGGCCCACGTAGCCTTTGTCTTGGCCAAAAATTTGCACTGGAAAACAATGCAGAGACTACAGCCAACAGCCAAGTACCACGTACGTTCTGCGCAGGGCTCCAGACTGCGGCCAAAATTTTAGAGACAAAATTTTACATCCAGTCGCACATGTGCGACCAGTAAATTTTCCCCCTTTTTTTACACGTTAAACGTGGAAATTTCGGCAGCTCAGAGCGTGTAAGCACAAAGCTTATCTGTCCTCTCCTAATACATCCATGGTCCTCTCTGCATAGTGACAGAGAGCGGAGGTCCGACGCACACACACACGTGCAGAGGTGCGGACGGAGCAGACTTGTCGGCTCTGCAGTTTTGTTGAAGTCACAGTGAGTCACGGAAATGCCGATAAAGTGGTTGCAAGTGTGGTTACATTTTTTCTAAACTTCACGCAGACAGCGTTTGCTGCAATATTATATTAATATCGAGGCGAAAGCGGTCGCGGGGCTGTTGACGTTACACTTCCTGCGAGTACAATTTGGTTTATCTGCCCTGGGGACTGACTGACAGGCTGAGGTTGTAAGGCAAGGCAACTTTATCTCTACAGCACCTTTCAGCAACAAGGCAATTCAAAGTGCTTTACATGAAACATTAAAGAGCAATTAAAAACTGTCATGATGAAAATAAGACAGGCTAAACAAGAATATAAATACAAGAATAAAAGTTACAGTGAGTAAGAAATTAATTATTCAATTCAAGGTTGTAGGGCAGGTTTGGGAGGAGAGAGGGAGGGGTTTATTTTTATTTTAGTTTAGTAGCCTAAACAATGCAGGTTTAATTTTAAGTTGAATTCATTGTAATTGTAGACTGGAGACTAGAGCTGGTATATTTTTTAAATATTTGTACTGTCATGACAGCCATGGTGCTGTCGGTTTACCTTCTATGTTGCATCTTCAAAAGTGCAAAATAAACACATTGTAATTTCTATTATCAAAGTGTTTATTAGTAATACGGTGGAAATTAGTAGAAATGTGAATATTTGGTTAACATGTTGATTTACGGTGTGTTCCCCCTAAATTTTGTAGTTGCGCCCCTAAAATATTCAGTTGGGGGCCACTGTGCTCCTAGTGAAAAAAGTTAGTCTGGAGCCCTGGTTCTGCACATGCATGCAAGGAAATAACTCTACATACCAGCAGGCGGCGGTAATCTACTCGTCATTTAAAAAGGGAAATCGGATAAAAACGCTGCTATGATACCCACAACAAAGAGCGTTTGCTCCAATCAGCAGTGGCAGAACAGGACAGAGCCTATGGTCCCTCTGCTTCAAGACAGCTGACACTGGGAGATGGCTAACCAGACTGTGCCTGTCCCGGGCTGTCAGAGGATGGTTACCCGACCCGAGCCCGACGGGCCGGGCTCAGACAGATATTTAGAAATGATGTTCGGGTCAGGCTCGGTCACATCAGCGCGATATGATTGGACCTCTTGTGCGTGCCTGTGTTAAGGTGCGCTTGTTGGGTTCGGTTACTGCTCTGTCGGGCTCTGACAGAAAAATGCGGCCCGATCCGCATTCTAGCGGTCATCCGTTCCCTCTGCAAAGAAGTCACCCTGCAGTGAGGAGCAGAGGGACCGTGCAACCACTGGCTAATGTTAGTTAGCTAACGATAGCTTGCTACTTCCACCCACCTAACATGCCTTCGTGCTACACAAAAAATGAGCCGAACAATTGTTTGTCACTCTGGCAACAGCATTCTGCTTTCCGACGATGTTACAAGAGGGATTGAATGAAACATCAAGTGGTTACATTTTACTAATTTAAAGGCCGGCCGGCTAGTTTGCGTAGTTCATCTAGCACCAACCACGGTTCAAAAAGAGGTCCAACGTTACAGTCTTTATATTAAATTTCACGGCAGAACATTAACATTTGCTTACACAAATAGTTATGTCGTTGTCATTAGACTTATGTACAACGAGAGAACGTACATAAGTATCTTATGGACATATTGTGCAAAAATAGATATTCCAATCATTTGAACGTAGTGTTTTTTAGAAAAAAACATTTGACGTCATTTTTGGCCAGTTGACAGCTCTCCGGTGTATTGGATTGATCAGATGAAATAAAAAAAATAAATTAAAAAAAATGAGCCTTCTGTGTGCACTTTCACGTTGTTGGTTTGCTTTCCTCACTACCGTTTTCAAGCTGAATAGCGAATCATGTTACAATGTTGAATCAGTCGACGTGCGGCAACAGTGCGGGACACACCGCAAAAACTAGGGCTGTGATCGCTTTGGTGTGTCATGGCATTTAGAGATACAGTATGAAACCAAAGAAAGAAATAGAAGCCTTTTAAAAAACCTTTTGGAAAAGCCTTATAATGTAAATAAGGTTTGCTTGGCAATCCTAACCTGCTTTATTGTAATGGCCGGTCTCCAGTCCTTGTCCTCCTCTAGAATAGATAGGCATACTGTGCCTGATGGATACACATTTGGGTGAAAGAGTGGAGGCTCAAATTTACCTGAAAGACAAGAAAATGTTAAGTGCACTTATGTTTCGTATCCATTACAAATGTCAAGATGACAAGATGAAACAAATAACAAATGTCACTGGGCTTTTTCAGAGTATACACTGACTGAACTGTTCCACTAAAGGCAGCAACTTCGGTTGTTCACACAAGCAATGGCCTAAGGTTATTTGAATGAGACATTCAGACAACACCATCCCTGTTGCTGTATATTTGAAACTTCGTACACCCCAGTGCCCGGACGTGATTTGATTTACACAGTAGGCCAGTATCTCAAGTAGAAATGCCCCAATCATGTTTTTTTGCCACCAATACAGATTGTCGATAAGCCACATCGGCCAATACACACCCAATACAAAGGTTTCTATGCATTTTTTTTATAGCAGCCAGTATAGCTGCATTACAGTATAGGTCACTTTGACTGCTTTGTAGTGCATCAGGCTATACTGAATTTTGGTATAGGGTGCCATCTAGTGTTGACGCAATGTTAAACTGTGCATGCTACGTAGTTACGTGCTAAAAAGTAGTTTAAAAACCGTCAAATCTAATGAAGGTAAGGAAAAGAAAAAAAATGCGTAAACACGCTTTTACTTAGTCCGTTCAATCAACAGAACAGTACAAAGAACTAAGGAGCAATGCAACAGGTAACGTTAGCCTACAGCGAGTCTGAAAAAGGACAAATGAAATATGCAATGTAATTATACCATCTTATTATCATGGTCATACAGGCAGGTGCTCTCTAACGTGGTTTGAGTTACTTGCCGTTTGGGTGCTGCTCTTTCAGTCTTTTCTTTTCACTTTTGTTGTCAGCTCCGCTGGGGTGTCTCCAAGTGCCTTATTACATTTGCTGTGTTAAAATTGAAACACAAACTGCTTCAGCAATTGTTTTATCCTGTTTTGCCTTTGCGTGTAAAGGCTAGCAGGGATAAGGAGTTGGGCTAGTTAGTTTTTTCCTTGTCCCGGTTGGCACATCTGGCTGATGCAGTTGAATGAGCGTTCGTGGCCATGTTTCCATTCACTAGAGCAGTGAAGCAAAGCGTCTTATACACAATTTTCTCTCCGTTGCTGTTGTAAACTTCCAACTCCTCCGTTTCAATTGTGCTCACCAGAGTGCATCAACCTACATACAAAATAAAAAATGCTAAATTGCCCACTAGAAAGCATTATTGCTGATGTGCCGATTGCGTATTTGCGTACTTGTTGCCCCGTGTGCGCTGATGCGCTCATCTGTTGAGATTTCCGAATGCCTTCCTACAGTTGCTTAATAAAAGCGGGCTTTCCACACAAACAAACGTATGTGTCATTAGTATGAGAAAAAAAAAAAAAAGATTTTAACTATGTCGGGCTCGGACATAAATATCTTAATGCCTGTCTGGCTGGATTACTGATCTGTCGGACGCGGGCCGGGCTCGGACAGAAAAATGTGGCCCGAGCCGCACTCTAATTCGCAAGCCTTCAAACTAAATTATTATTAGTAATTACTATTTTAACAGCTGTAAACCAAGCAAATTGCTAGCTCTGAAATTAAAACAAACAGAGTCCAGAGCTGCTATCAACAGCATCTGCATGGACCGAGGTATCTCAACGAATCCTAAGGAGATCACTGCCAGTTTCCAATCCTTTTATTCAAAGCTGTATGAATCCTCCTGTAATCCTGATCCGACGCAGTGCCAAAAGTTCCTAAAAAGAGTTAAACCTGCCTCTTCTCGACCCAGAGGAGGCAGAAGAACTTTTGACCACCTAGAGTGGAACTACTTGTGGCAAGTAATGGAGGCTTGGTTTGGGAGCCAAATTCATTGACATGGTACGTACTTTGTATGCAAATTCCACAGCCATAGTCTCAACCAATGGCCTGCATTCTCAGCAATTCCCCATCGCGCGGGGCTGGAGACAGGGATGCCCGCTATTTGCGATCTCTCTTGAACCGTTAGCCCAGGCCATAAGGCAAAAAAAAAAAAAAAAAAAATGATGTAATGTCCAGATTAAATCCAATAACAACTCAAGATCGTTATTTGCAGATGATATTTTACTGTACATATCAGATCTTGAGGACTCCGTTCCAAAAATCCTTAAGATCTTTAACGAATTTGGCTCAATCTCCAGCTATAAAATCAATTGGAATAAATCTAATCTGCTCCTGTTGAACAACAAACCAGTGACATCAGCTATAAGCAGGGGTTAAATTGGGATTTGTTATGTGAGGGGGGGCTCTCCCTAGGGGGGTCTGGGGGTATGCCCCTCCCCCCCAGGAAGTTTTTTTGAAAAATAAACCGTTAAATTGCACTTTTTGTGCAAAGAAATGGAGAAATCTTACATGAGTCTTACATGATATGTGCAAAACTGCAAGGTTAAGAGCCTATACTTTGCATTGTTGTAGTATCAACAGGTATTAGGGCATTCAGCATTTACATTACTGTTAATCAGTCATCACTTGATTACACATTGTAGTACCTTGTTATGATATAAGAAGTGACCCATACAATGTGCCAAACAAAATGTGCCACATGAAGAGACAGTGCAGCATATGACAATAGCAACAGCTGAGAAGATTTTAGTCTGTGGTGACCAGGTCCACCTCACACAAACTTCCTTCTCCCAATCTCTATCTTTACTACAACACACACACACGGCACTGAGTGGGGCTCTTGGATGCGAGCCGTAGCCGGCTCGGAGACCTGCCGCTGGAGGAGACGCGACAGCAAGAACCGGTTCAACGGCTTGGTCAGCAACATGAACTCGTAGCGGCCGTTGGAGCTTCCGAGCACCAGGCTACCACTGCTGCAAACGTGGTTTTTAGCTTTAGGAGTAGGCATTTTATCTGTTAATCCCACCGACGTAGACACTTTGGCGTTATGTAGTTGACCCGCAGTGTTGAATTGTCTGCAGTTCTGGGCAGAAATATCATGTTTTCAAAAGCATCACTTTCATCAAATTTTATGAGACATATTTAGACTGCAAGCAGGCACATCCGGACAAACAAGCAGGCTTATGTGCCGGGGCTGAGCCCTGGAGAGCCCCGGCCCAATTTAACCCCTGGCTATAAGTGATACAATACCAACCCAAAGCAAAATTACATATTTGGGCTTAAAGTGTACCAGAGCCTTTCAGCTATAGGCTCTCAAGAGTGTGGATAGACCCCTCATCTACAGTCCCATGGAGAGAAATAGAGCAAAATCTCACTGGAAGTCTGAGACTGCAAGACCTCGCCTTTGCAGGTATATGTCCAAAAAAAAGTGTATGCTAGCCTATGGCCGTATTATCACCAACACATTGACCAACTTTAAACAGGTGGAGAAGCAACTTCGCTACACCAATAAGTGGCATTTGAGCACCCCAATTTGGCACAACATGCATTTAATGTCTGGTAATAAACCTTTTGTTTGTAACCAGAGTGACAGAGGTATTTATACTCTAGACCAGTTATTTAATAGGGAAGGTTTGATGAGCTTTGAGGAACTGAGAACTAGCTTTGAGATCTCTAGGACAGCCTTCTTCCCCTTATCTTTGCTTAAGGTCAGCCCTAAAATGTTGTGGAGTACCATGGGGAACCAGTCTCGAGACTCACCCAATCATTAAATGGCTTGTTGATTTGGATTGGTGTCCAGGATTTATGCAGGTATCTGTAGGAGAACTCCCAATACTAAAGAAATGGGAGAGAGAGCTGAGCCCGGAGGGGAACGTAATTAATTGGGAGACAGTTTGGGACAACATTTCCCACTGTTCCAAGAACCCAAATCACCAGCAGATCCACTTCAACATATATTATAGGACATATTGGACTCCTCAGAAGAGATACGTCTCTAAAGCCATTCCTACTCCCTATTGCACGTTCCGTCAACCTGAACAAACTGGAACTTTCCTGCACATGGTCTGGGAGTGTGAACAGGTGCATGAGTTTTGGAATAAAACAACAACATCAATAATATCTGATGTGACAGGATGTCAAATTCCTACTGACCCCGATCATTTTGTTACTTAATGACGACTCTAAAATTACATCTGCTTGGGAGACAAAAGAAAGTTTGGTTAGCTGGCTCAACCGCAAACAAGAAAATTTTAGCTCAGCGCTGGCT
This sequence comes from Perca fluviatilis, assembly GCF_010015445.1. Classification (NCBI taxonomy): domain Eukaryota; kingdom Metazoa; phylum Chordata; class Actinopteri; order Perciformes; family Percidae; genus Perca; species Perca fluviatilis. The sequence continues at coordinate 18,242,261 of NC_053132.1, read as the reverse complement.
GGCTCCACCCCCAACCCAACTCACTTTGTATAAAACAGTGGTTGGTGTATTTTCTGGACATAGTTATACTTGAGCTCTCTACAGCAAGGATTAACCAAGCCAAGTCATCAGTATACAGCTGTGTAAAAAACAAAAAAAACTGGTACTCTGTATTAAAGCCAGGACACACCAGCCAGACAGCCAACTGTCAACAGAAAAGCCAGTCAAAATGATCAGTCTCCCCGTGTTGGTCCAAAAAGTGCCACAGAACACACCAAAGAGACGAGATGTAATACACCTCCATAACAGCAGGCGTCGCCAGTCTGTATTGTTGCCCAAAAAATGAAAACCGGCAGCTGATTGGACGAACGCGTCACATGGGTTAGTTTTCTCCGGAAATTCAAAGCCAGACTGTCATGGCGGCCGTTCAGAATACGATCTCATATTGTACTAAAATAGTTCACTGAAACATGTTTCTGAAAACGAGAAACAGGCCATGCAGTTGCTGAATTTCTCTTTATTTCAGCTCAACCAAGGTCGGTTTAAAAGATTTGTCAGATTTTGACAGCCCCTCAGATTGACGAATGCACGGGACACACCGAACAGACTTGAGTCACTGACCTCGCCAGACTGTCCAACCGACGATTTTCGGCCCTGTGTGTCCTGGCCTTTGTCGACACGGAAGTTCATGTATTGGTACGAAAAAAAAATATTGGAACATCTCTACCTTGTACACTTTCAGCCCAATAACATCATCATGGATTAACTGCCAGTTGTAGGCTTAGAGCTACTGCTTCAAGTGTGTAGTATTTTCCATTAATGATGGCATTCTATCCTTGTTTTTGTCTGTTTACGTCATGCAATTTCCTTATTGTAAAGCACTTTGTGCTGCATCTCTTGTATGAAAGGTGCTATACTGTACAAATATTAATTATAAAATGTATTATTATTACTACCGCTTTTTGCAAATCATTCAAATCAATTATGATGGCGGCGGGGATTCCACCGAGGGGAAGTGAATGAGGGCATGTTGAATGACTAATAAGACAGCCAATATGGAGGCTCGTTGCCCATCTGTCTTGAGAGGGTTGGGAGGTCCTGACTTTATCTGGGCCATTTTCAAACATTCTCATTAGGTTTTCTTTTACTAGCTTATTGTGATTGTCAGTTTGCATAATGCAAAATGTACACGAAGGAAGACACGTACTGTGGTGTGCGTCTGGCTTTGCATTTTAGATGAAGTGTTTTTTTTTTCGTGCAGAGTTTGCCATTAAGTCCATCTACTGACTGCATAATGCAGATACATTTCTACAAGAATCTACTACAGCTTAAAAACAGTGTGTAGTATTAACTATTACAGTTGTGTTTAAGTTGAGCACAGGTCAGACACATTAACTCACATTTTGGAGGTGAAGAAGGGTAGTCATCCTTGAACAACATGCGCAGTTTGAACAGGCCTCCTTCCCATGGAGTCTGAGGAGACAGAACCATTTGATTTATATTCACACAAGTTTCCACCCAAAATGACTTAAAACCTTGTCATTACCAGATTCATTTTAAAAACAGGTTTCAGGCTCATCATTGTTCAAGCTGTTACTAAGAACGATCAACTTTTTACACCTGATTTGGTCCCTGAAAATTTGGCACTCCAGTATGCACAATAGGAAATGCAAAACATTCCTCTATAGTTGTATTATGTAATATAATGTGTTTAAAACCCTTCTGCCGAAATAACATTGAGTTAGTTTACATGGACATTAGTATCCCGGTTATGAGGCTTATTCATATCCCTGCATACATGATAAATACTAGTATGCCAGTTACAGCATTCTGTTTGTGCATGTGCCTCTGAGGTTTGTTTTTAAGTTGGGAAATAGGTGTCCTGTAACCTGCCCACTACAGACTTGAATAGGTCAGCATCTGACGCATTTACCCATCTAAACTACTAAGTATATTCAACTCTTTCATTACAGAAAGACAAAACAGTTTCCTTGTCGCTCCAGAAGTGAGATGCTTTCGCTTAGGGCTGCACAATATCGTTATTTTATTATCATCATCGCAATATCAACTGGCGCAATAAACCCATCACGAAAAGCTGCGACATATCGCTAAAGACATTTAGAGATTTTTTTGTGTTAGTTGAAAGAAATGTGTTAGTTTAAAATGTTACAAATGTTTTAGTGGTGCCTTTTATTTTCAATTCAAAGTTTAATTTGTTCAATAAAAGAATATTTGAATTAAACGTTATTGCATATTCCCCACAATTGTCATACCTGCAAACTCAGAAGTTCTGAAAGTTAAGTTGCACAACTTAATGTAATGTTTGTGTATGTTTAATTTATGCCTTAGTTTGAGGTTGATATCATTTAAAAGAAAAAATCTTTAAAAACAATGGAATATGGCACTTAAATGCACTTAATGTTTAGTTTTTTGAGAGATGATATTGTAAGCAATGTAGGCAATACAAATGTTGCTTTTTTCCCTAGTTTGGGTTGTTTAAAAACGCCAAAAAAAATTATCAGATTAATCGATCGATAAAGTGTTAGATTAATCGATTACAAAAAGAATTGATAGCTGCAGCCCTAGTGACAGTTACATCTTAAAGTGCAGTCAACTGCCGATATTTTTTTTTTTGCATTAACAAAAAAAATCTGAGGATCTTTTGCGATAAGTTGCAGCCTTATGCGATATGCATGTTGCGCCACTTGATATTGAGAGAGAGAGAGAGAGAGCAGCCCTAATACATACTGTATCAAATTGAGCTGCATATTACACTGGGCCTACAATAACACAGAGCAGCCTAAAGCCATTACACATACCTTTTTAAAATGGTGCATACAATACTAAGCTATATATTTACTAAGTCATATATTTATACATCATGTTTTAATGTTAAACATGCATGCAGCAGTAAACCCTTGAAGCTTATTATTCACTGTTGATTAGTACTGAAGCACCAAAGCCCAAAAATTGTATTCAGGACAGCCCTACAAATGTGTTCCGTATGCTAGACTATAAAACATATTACCCCTTTCTTGCCAGGAATAGCACATTCCCAGTTCATAAGATTCATCGTTCCATCTGGATTTTTTGTTGGTACAGCAACAAATCCCTGAAATTGACCAGGAGAGTGTAAACAGTTAAGACATCAATGTTTACCAGAGAACTTGACGCTCAAATAGTGAAGCCAGAACAGGTGCATCTCATAAGACAACTTACAAAAGGATGGTCCTTCCGCCATGCCTTGCGCTCCTGGGCAAGCCGGCTCAATGCAATGCCTGACATGATTTGTGTACTCCTGTAATGGAAGAAAATGTCAAGTCATTTATATAAAGCCATTCCTAACCAGGTCTGACTTGGCAGCAGGGAATCACAAGCCCTTGTCCACTTTGTGAAGGTCATTGCCTTAAAAACTTGAACTGACCTTGTTATCATCCATTGTTTTTAAGAGTTGACATGATTTGTCAATTAAGTCATTTATAAAGCATTAAAGCCAAGGAGGAAGTAAGGATTTGTTAATTGATTAGCCCTTAAGCCTAAATGAAGGTGTTGCATCAGTTATATCACCCAGATAAAATTAACGTTATGATTACATACTTTAAAAATGTGACTGTCCTCACTTTTACCAACTGATTTCTTTTTTTTTTTGGTTTGTTTTAACAGAGGTGGCTATAACGTTACACCACAGTGTTGCCAGTCCTTTCAAAGTTAAATAGGAGCTCTAATTGAAACCCTCCGTTGGAATGTCTAATGATCTCTATAGAAACGATGATTTTTAAGGTAACGTTATTAAAACGAGGATTAAGCAACAAAACGGCACCAGCAATAACTACAAACTGCCCACGCAGCATTTACCAACTTTATAACAGTGGAGTTGTACGCTATATAGCCAACTTAAGATGTAATGTTAAATAGTTTTAAGCCTTACAGTATTGTTTAAAGTATCGTTTAAACTACCATGTCTAGCTAGTTCGGTAAGGGACTAACGTTAACCTCGCTAGTCAAGTTAGCCGTGGGTGATAACATTACATGTCTACAAAAAAAAAAAAAAAAATGAGAAAAGATTATGCTAACGTTACTTCTTCGGTTGCGCCTGGTGTTGAACTTAAAGGCCCCGGGAAATGAAACCATAGTGTTTAATTTCTGCCGTGTTTGTTGAGTTTTACTGTAAACTTGCAGTCAACACAAACGTCAACAAACTGACCATAAAAAAGCTAGCCATTTGATTAGCAAGCTAGCCGGTTAGCTTGCTAAGCTAGCTAACTCATGTGCGCCAGAATCATGCTATGTCCCAACAGGCACTGGCGCTGTTAGCGTCTGACACGGCCTGATGCAGCACAAAAATGCGCAATTGCACTTGATTTGAACACAATTTTGGATGACAGAAAAGTGATAACTGCATTTCTTCTAACGCTTAACGATATCTACTCTGGAATAGCAAACAGGGATGTGAAATATTCTACAGGAATCAACCAGATCATAATCCATTAAAGAATAGGGACAAAGACCGCCAGAGCTAAAAGGCGCACATTTGTGCATTGCCAAACTAGCGAGAATGGCGCAAACTGAAGCGGGTAAAATATCATAATACACGACAAAATTAACATGTTCCTTCATCAAGGTGTGCTCCTACCTTTCAGTGTGACTGCACTGGCTCTGATAATTAGGCGAAATAAATGAATCGTGCTCAAATCCCGTTAAACCTTGCAAAGTTTCCCTCCTGAAAAACCAACCGCTCGAAGACAGACACTGAAACAGGGAAGAGAAACAGTCATCCGTCGTTTACTTCCGGCTTTGTTTAAATACCGCTAAGATCCATGGATGCGCGTTTATTTTTGAGTGTGCCTCTTTAACTGACGACGATTTAGCCGTACGATTTAATCTGATTGTTTATTCGTTTCCATTTCATTCGAGCAGCATAGCTTCCACTAATAGCACATAGTCCATCACAAGCACCTTTAAGTTGTTGGTGAAAAGCTTTGCTTTGCGGCTGTTGCTCACCGCTCACGCGCGTGTGTTGATACACACGAGACGTATTTCGTTTATTATTAGGAATATCTGCTGCTGCTATCTGTTCATTTCGACTATATTTTAGATTGTAGCTTTCATACACCATGCGTGAGATGTCTCATTCTAACAAACAGGCGGATTTCTATCTTGTCTTATATAACATCTTTGCCCAGACGAGATAGCTAACCCAAACGACTACATTTGACAAATTACATGTGTACAATAACTCAATCGTTTAGTTGACTGAGATTTGTGGCTGTATGAAACATATTTTTGAATACTGTTTTATAATCCCGTGTAAATAAAACGAAAAAAAAAAAATCGTCTACATTTAAACAGGCACGTTTCTAGGCAACTAAACCATAGCAACGTGTTCTGAGGAAGTGACACAAGAGGTCGCCATTTATCCTTTATCCTGCATTTATGAGAAGCTGATCAGAAGTTAGGATTTGGAAGCGAAAAAAAGGATTTGTTGAAATTATTTATGGTTACTTACACTAATAAAAAGCTAATCGTGTGTGCTTTTGTTTAAAAACGGAGCAATTAAAAATAATAAATTACACTGGCCAATCCAAAGGGTAAAAACATTGAAAAAACAAACAAATGTAAACACACATGAATGACAACATTTTTATTGGGTTTACCTTATGCAATACCATATAGATCTATCCCCTTAACCTCATAGTTTGTACATTTTTAACATTGCATAAGATCATATAGAATAGTGATCTATGTAGTGATATGAAAACTTTATTCATCGATGTAATTGCTAGATTGAGGAAAAATGACATCCATTCCCTCTGATTACAAGTGTGATCATCTTCAGTCATGCATTACAGTGGTCTGTGGCTTATGACTTGAATGCAAAACAAACCGGGCACTTATAAGTATTAGGCTACAGCTTTGATACGTTTGTCCATCACATGAAATGATTATCGATGCCAAATGCTCAACCAGACGGCCGTTTTGTGAAGGGCATTAAAGGTAATGCAGCTGCTAAAGAAGAGGGGTAAAACACCTCAGACCAAAGTGTATCGAATGAAGTTACAACTGAACCCAGCAAACCAAACACAAAAACACTCTAAATCTCATTGCAGATAAAAAAAAAAAAAAATTGCAGGTTATACTATTAAAAGTGAGTTTCTCTGCCATCACAGAAGGTGGAAAGCTAGATTGTCTGCAACGCTCTAGTATAGGCTGTCAGAAGTGGATGGAATAACTTACTAGTTAGCACGTCTGTGTGAATATCAGTTCATGTGGAGTGGGGAGTAGTAGTTGCCATTGGTGCAGTCACACAAGGCAGACAAATGTTAACATGTGTGAGGGAGTGCAAAACAGTACATAATTGGAAGGCTTCAGAAGACTATAGCAAATGTAAACATAGCCTAGCTCTGGCAGGAAATCCAGTCTACTTTGATTGAACCTCTTTGCAGATGTAAAATTTTGCACTTTAAAAGCCCTTATGTGTTTGTGTGTATATCTATAACAAAAACATGCATCCATACTTGTTTCCCCGACAATATAAAAATTGTTTTAGTCAAGTGTATACGTGTACATGTGAGTAAATGGAGGTTTTCGTGATGTTAACAAGTCTATATGTACAATGTGTGCCAGCATTAAGAAAAGTTTACTCATCCCTGACACTAAGATCAATGTGTACAATACTCATAAGACATTGGATTTTGGTCATTGGGAAAGAGGCAACACTAAATTATTATTTGTGAATGAAATATTGAACCTACGAAAACCACAACTTTCTATATAAAAAAAAAAAAAAAAAAAAAAAAAGTGTTCTAAAATGCAGTATTTACATTAACATTACAGGCCTTAAAGCAATGTACACAGTGTTGTTTTCCACTGTAGTGCTTGTAATGCTGTGTACGAAATCTACACAATTCAAAAAGCTTAGAAGAATCTATCGCAATGCAGGAAAAATACATTTTTTTTTTTTTTTTTTTTTTTTAAATGTAACAGTCAACTTCATAGCCAGCCAAGTATAGCTTTGTTATTGGTTATCAAAACCGGTTCCAGGCATGTTATCAGTGAAAGACACCGTGTTCAGCATCAGCTCTTTCCATCCTAAATCTCTAGAGTTCTGTACAAACAATGCAAAACTGAAGTAAACATTGTCAAGATTTTCTCATTTTTAAAGATCCAGTATAAACAACTTCCATTCCAAGTTGTGTTTTCTATACAGTGTACAAAACGTGCAGTTTTTTTAAGAGTTAAACATTAATATTGAATTTGGATTATTTACATTAAAACAAAATCCTCTGGATATGAACAGAAAGTCCTTCACCACTGCCTTTAAACAGTTCCAGTCCCCAAACCTCTCACACCAAAAATACTTCCCCTCAAAAAAGATCTTAAACATGATGTTCCATCAAACATACAAATTAGTTAAGGAAAATTCAGAAGTTAGTGGAAAAAAAAAAAAAAAAAAAAAGACATTATTGTCTCGAGGATGTTTTTCCTTACAGAAAGCAGGACAATGAATTTTAAATAATATCACTGTAAAACAGAAATCACATTTAAAAAACACCCTTGACTATTTGGGTAGTTAACTGTAGACTTATGAACATGAGGAGTTAACACAAATGTCTAAACTTGATAGAAATTTGCACTTTACATCATTTAGAGAGCAATTTTACTTCTTCACTAAAAGACCACATTTGCAGAAGCGACAGAAATCTTACTTTGAAACAACAGTTTGAATGTGTGGTTAAATGTGTGCTTTTAAAGTTTTATTTTTATATTAGAGATAAGTGAACTTCCTGAAAACATTTATTTAATCCCACACCTGTGGGTAATTGTGTTACAAGCTGGAGTATAGGGTGCCACAAGGAGCTACACTAGCAACACGTTTACTTCTCAAGCCAAGAAAGAAGCATCTTTAATCACCATATTAGGCAGATATTCTGCTGTATCTCTAGATCTCTCTTATTTGGTCTATGTGAAAATGAGACTTTAATATTTATGTTCATTACAGATCACCTACTCCTCACCAATAAACGCCCTGCAAGCGATAAATGACCTATTGCCTCTTTACCTACAGTATCAAATCAAGGACATTTTTGGTTCAGTTTTCATTCTGATCGGAGAATATTAAGATTTGCTTATTTTTTGACAGTGAATAGATACAGAAAAAGAGATTTCTGAATCAAAGTAAAATGTTTCAAATGCATCTGAAAATGTGTGTGTTGTATAGCTGGGATCCTCATGATCACAAATCTCAGTAGAACTGTTTGAAATCTTTGGAAAATATTTTATCTATTTGTTATTTGGGGTGAATTTCACACTTAATAGCGTAACTCTTTAACATGCGCTAAATAAATGCACAATTCCCTTCTTAACAGCTCTAAACAATGATTTTAAGGTTCTACTTTGTAGTTACAAAGACCATACGGATTGATCCCTTAGCAGACCCTTGAGTTGGAGGATGTAAGATTTAACTCAACAGATGACCCTGAGTGAATCATTGGCCTTACATGACGACGGCCATATGTTATAGCATAAAACATTTGTAGATGCAATTCCTTACTTTCAATTAGAAAAAAATAAAATTAAAATAACTTGCCGCTAATTCAAAAAAAAAGGTCCAGTTTAAATGTACAGGCACATTGTCAGTAAACAGACTTATTTACATCAAGAAATAAAAACAAAGGAGGGAAAACGCAAAATAAATTCACAACCCCCTCTTTAAATCTCCATTGTGCCAAACGTTCTTCCACAAAGATGATATGTTTGCATCATAACACCTGGAGCTCATAATACTGAGTCCTCTTCACATCCGGGAACCCCTTTCCTGCAGGATCTGCAGAGACCAAAGAAAAATGTTAGAATGAACACAAACACATTGTACCACACGCCCTGAAAGTCATTTAGTACCGGACTCTGTACAGTCCTCTGTACTTCAGTATTCATAGTCACTTTATAAGCTGGTTGGTATTCCTTCTACAGCGCTTACTCTCCCAACCAGGAGCACTCGTACATTTGAATAGGGTGCAGAGAAAAAAGGTAAACGCCTGCAAAAGTGAGGAAAACAAAGCATTGTGCTAGAGACTAGGCAGTAAGTAGTTGTGGAGCATATTCTGGGTGAGCTCATGAAGCAGAAAAGCTTGTCAGGTGGAATCAACCTTGGCACTAGAAAGACATGAAACTAACATTACCTTACCTAGCTCTGGTTCAGTATTGATTCACACACACACACACACACACACACACACACACACACACACACACACACACACACACACACACACACACACACACACACACACACACACACACACACACACACACACACACACACACACACACACACACACACACACACACACAAAAAGGTCTATATCCAAAATATGAGTTTCTTTTTAACTACCTATTTTTAATTACTCAAAAATAACGGATGATTCCATACAACGCGCTTCGCAAGTACAACAAAAGATCGGATCTCCACTTTCATTGAACTTTGGGTGTTTATCAATTTTTTTGCATTTGAAAAACAAAAATTGAAATTTTTCAAAACAGTATCCTCACTGAACGTTGACCCTTCTGTGATTATCCTTCCTTTAATATTAGTCTAAATAATTTATAATTTTAGTTTATTGACCAGGACTTCAAAAAAAAAATAAGTGTAAAACTGGTGGTAGTAAGTTGGTGTCAGTGGTGTTTATACATGGTAGTGAAACGGCAAAAAAGCGCCAAAAACATTGGGGGGAAAAAAATAAAATAATAATAATTAAAAGAAAACGTCATAAGAAGTGTCAATTTGACCCGGGAGGACAAGTGCATGGTCGAATGGAAGACAACACAAGGGTTAAACCACAAGTCAAGTGAGATTAGTGTTGGCCGATATAGATGCCTATGCCTTGTCATGAGACAAATTGTCACTTTTACTGCAGTAACAATACATTTAAATTAACCTTTTAATGATTCTTTGTACTGAAAAACTAACAAATTTATGGATTACGGCTAAAGTCTAACATAGAAAAATCAACAATTACGCTGGTAATAAAGTAATTGTTTCAGTCAATATTGACCTAATATGTGATTTGCAAATCTAATTTTGCCACTGATCATAATAAAACTATATATGCAGTTTGACAGAGCTACTTTTAACTGTAGAAATCCAGTGTAAAACATCCTTAGATTAAACTCAACTTTCGAGTCATTTGAGTCAATAGGCCACTTTGATTTTCAAAAGCATGAAGACAGACATGTATTAATAGTTTGACTTTAAAAAAAACAAACAAAAAAAACAAACACACCAGTGCTGTCCAAGCAACACTACAACTACAATTTCTGACAATGAAATGGACAAAGGGAGCGTTGTAACCCTCCCTTCCCTTTAAAATGTCATTGAAAGAGGGACAATGAGTCAAACTGCTGCAGCTGATGATTCAGCATGGCCTCCATTAACCAAGGCTGTGAGCATGACAAATAATTACAAGGGTCTTCTCCACACTGCTGAAACAAATGGAGCTCTGCCCATCTTGTTTCAGAGAACGTCACCTGCTAAGAAGTATTCAACCAGTCTCAGCAGGAACCATCTGGCTTTTGATCTAGCTGTGGCTTGTAAACTCTGAAGGCCAAAGATGATTTTCAACCTGGATTCGGTGACTTTGCTCTGGTTTAAGTATATTTATCAGCTTAAGTTGTCTTGACAGACGTTTTCAGTAGTGTCACCTGCATCAATGAGGCACGGGGAAGGAAGAGAGGGACAAACCACGGCGGCTCGGTGGAAGGACTACGAGCAGTTCAGCGCTCAACCCTAACCAGAGTCATTCATTTTATAATAAGTCCCTTTGTCCGCGCTCTGAGCAACATGCAGATACCACAGAAGAAGACAAGAAAGCCATGTTGCAAAATAAATGGATGATGGAAATGAATAGCGGTGAGAAAAATAAAACTAATGGATTAATGTTCAAAAGGGAGTACCACTAACAACTGGTAGCATGGAATCTTTCTATCAAAATAAACAGTAGGTATGTGTAGTTGCCTTTAAGGAGTGGGTCCCCGGGGGACAAGATGATGGGAGTTTGAATTTCTCAGGGCGTGCCTCCTGCTTCACACCCAAAGCACTTGAGAAAATGACAGACCTTGCCAATGTAATCTGCAGACCTGTGCTCTCTTCATAGCCCTAGCACAGAGGATACTGTTTAGAGTTTTTATTTTTTATTTTATTTCAGGTCAAATCTAGTCAGTACATACGCTGAATTAGGTCTACTCATCTGCATCAAAATTAAAGTTGTGCATGTCTGAATCTAAAGGGAGTTATGAAAGGTCAAAGTTATGTCTGCTTTGCTTTAATTTATACGTTTTATCTTCTTTTGATCTTCTGATCACTTGCGGTTTTACAGGCAGGCTGTTTGTTTTTTTTAACTGAGGGACTGGATATTCACAATGTTCTCCTTCATAGAGCTTTCTCATCAATAAACTAGAGGTGCTTTCAGTCTCCTTGTGGCGTGTCCATAAATGCGATTCATTTAAAACATCCAGCACAGGCCATCATTCACAGATGTTTGCTGAGCACGGATTTTCAACCTAGCCTCTCCACCCACTCACACACTTACCTTTGCCTTCTCACTGGGCTCACTGTTTGTCCCGTACGATTGATTGTGCAGCTCCTTGGAGACTACACACAGGAACTCGGCTTGGTCTTCGTTTCCGTAGTTGTAAGATGAGCCTATGCTGACCAGCTAGAGAGATACGAGAGCAGAGCACAGAGGAAGAATTGGCCTTAGACTGATAAAGTAGAGGCAAAAACTGGGTAACTCATGGTGGGAAAACAGAGGTAGGGGAACAAAATATATTAAATAAGAGGTTGACAACCAATCAAAGAGCACAGGGGGTCCACAGGTTCATGCAACTCAAATTTAAAACTTCATTATTTTGGAGTTTTATTAATTAGACATAGCACCAAACAGTTTATCCAGACTAATCCAAGTATGGTCTGTGTAACCCTGACTTTGAAGTTTGTTATTTTGCCTTTAATAGACCACATAATATGGAATACAGTGGGGATGACATCAAGTTCCTTGGTGAGATTTAAACTCAGGATGTCATGGTGGCACATTTACATCACTGAGACCACTAGGGCAACCCAAATTTAAAGTAATACACCAAGAGAAGATAGCAGTTACAAAACCTATTTCAAAAAAGTTTAAGGGTACATAGAAACGTGTGACGTTTAAGTCATTACATCTATAAAATGCAATGCAAACTGTTTTCAGGACCTGCAGAAATGCCAGCATTGAAACCCAAAAGGGCAGAAAACTGAGTTCAAGTAATTACACAGAAATAAAATGGTCCACAAAAACAAGGTAATGATAATAAAAGAAATAGCCCAAAGCAGCCACAGACAGAAAGGGATAACCAGCAGATAGTTATTGAATACAAGTGCAAGGACTCGACCACAGGAAGCAAACATGCTGGTGGAACGGTGGATTTGACTTGATAGGACCAGGCTTGTTTAAAGTGAATCGATGAAGTCAAGTGTTGAAATCTACAGTATCTCCTACAAAGCAAATAAAAAGGAGCGAACCACAAAGTAGGTCACTCCCATCAGTAACACTGGTTCCATGTTTTAGCTCTGGGACTTAAGACTTGATTTGTTAGTAGAACCATGAGAAAGATTTTCTCTGGTGCTGCAACTGCCATATTAAAATGAGATCAATACTAAATACTATGAGCAGCTTTCTACAACTCTACTTCATTTGTCTGCCAACTCTTTAGCTGCATATCTTACCAGTCTACCTCAGGGATTGAGAGGGAACGGAGACCAGAACCCAAATTCAACCAAATGAAAACATCAGTGAAGCTACTGCTTGTAACAAGTGGCATTTTTTTTTTTATTTGAGCACTGAATGCTGGTAAGAGAATAAGCATGGCAAATTTCTAATTTTCCTGTTCCAAGTCATGTCAGATTGAATAAGAGACACAGGAGGACACAAGAGGATAAATAAAAAAGGGATGACATCGATAAGATCTTTATAAACAAACCTCATGCACACCTTGAAAAACATGAGAAAAAAAAACTGTTCCTGATTAACTGCTTTTACTGTTGAACGTTCAAGTGTGTGTACACTGCAGGCTACATTTATACTGTCTGTACCCAGGTGTGCATGTTCAGACACGCATCGCCTCATTAGCCGCTGCTGCTGGAGACTTGTTGTTGTTAAGCAATCTCTCTCACATTAGGAATCAAAACGCAGCAAAAAAAAAAAAAAAGAAAAGAAGACCTCAACTAGCTACCGTGGATTCCACTTGTCATGCTGCTAAAGACTCAACACGCACCAAATCCTAAGACTTTCTGGGTAAAATACACTTCAACAAATTGTCTCTATATTAATGGAGTCTTAAAGCAGCAGTAGGTCATTAGAGCTCATCTCCCCAAAAGACTCTCCTGGGCTGACGACCGAGCTTAAGGCTTTGCATAAGTAGTGCTTCTAGGAGTTTCCATCTGACCCGTGTGAGGAGATTAGAGAGATTTCAGCTCTCTGGGAGATCCAGTGATCCTTCGTCTCAGAGAGATTCATTCACACATAAAAACACACTTCAAAACACCCAAACGTGGGGGTTTTCATTAGAAATATTAGCTTTCGGCAGCTCCAGCTGAACACAACCTCCCATTGAAACTTTGACTATTCACTCTTAGTGTTTGAATCTGCTTCAATGACAAGGTAGATTGCCTGCTGGGAAGATAAAAACAACATTTCACCTCTAAACAACCAGCATTATATTACAGCACAGCCCCCATAACAGCAAAGTGGCTATAACAAAGCAGAACACAGAAATCTGTTGACAGGCCTAAAACGTGTGAATGCAGTATGAATAGCAAAATAGCATAATTACACAAAAATCACAGACAAGAAAAAAAAAAAGGTGTCATGTTCTCTTAGGGCGCTTTCACACCTGCCTCGCAGAGTTCGGTTGAATCAAACTAGAGTTTGTTTGCCCCGTTGGTGAATGGTTCGTTTGGGCAGGTGAGAGGGCGACAATTGAACTCTGGTGCGCACCAAACAAGCGTACCGAGACCTGCTTGAAGAGTTGGTCTCGGTACGCTTTCAGTCGAACTCTGGAGCGGTTCGCTTGCGGTGAGAACGTGATCCGTACTCGAACCGCACCAACTACACGTACTCCGCAAGTCTGAGCTAATGTCTCCTGTAGCCAGGTGTGTTTAGCAGCCTGCGATGCAGCAGAGCAGCAAACTGTAGCAGCTTGCAGTGCTTCCATCACAGAAATAGACTGCGGTCAAGCTCGCCGTCTGTCACTCGCATCTCCGTGCAGCCGGGCGGAGCAGAGCTAAGTCTCGGTGACCAGAGAAGACGAACGTCTCTCGCGAAACAATGTCGGATAATTTTAATGAAATGAGCTGGTGTGACCATGGAGATGCACGAAACATGCACTAGCCCAGAACACAGGACCTTCTTCCTGTATTTACTTTCTTGCTCCCGCCCCCAGACACATCCGACCAATAAGAGGAGTAGACGTTCTTGCGTGATTTGTAAGGACGCATTTTGGTACGCTTTGATTTTTCCATACCAAACTGAAGCGAGGGCAAATCGCTCCAAGTTTACAAACTCACCAACTGACTCGGACCAAAGCAAACAAACTACAGGTGTGAAAACGCCCTTAGCCTCACTGGTAAGCAAGCAGTACAAATGAACACTGAAAAGAATCAACTCAAAATGACCAACAGCTATGTGCCTACTTGGGACAAACAATGGCCAACGGGTTGTGTAGGGATAACAAGGGGACCATGCAGTGACCGGCCCGTGGACAGAAATTTGTTAGACACACCTCTCCGCTGTTGTTTGGCAAAGCAGACTCCTCTCCCTTCACCTCCCTTGATACAATCAGCAGAAACTCTGACTGGTGGGCCCGCCCGTAACCTATACTGACAAGCTGCAACAACCAATCAGAGCACAGAAGGGATGCCCGGATCACGTATGTGGACATTGTGAAAGATGTGATTTGCTGTTTGGCTTGTTAGCCATTTCCAATATTGGAGGATTGGACTTTCTGGGTCAATGTGAGCATAGCGGGGTGGGTGAAGCACATGAAAGGAGGATTTCTGCTGCTGTGACTCTGCAGGAAGCAATTTACCTGTTCGAACTTCCAGCCGTCAGACATGGTAGACACCATCTGTGTCAGCTCCTCCTCCTGGCACTGCAGCACCCGGTACACATGCTTCACTGGAACCTGAGAGGACGATGAACGCATGACAGAAATGGGATGGAAAGGGAGAAATAACGCACAATTAATGTAATAGGACGCATCAAATTCATGAAGAAATCAATTTTAATAGAACTTTGTGTACCTGTGATGTTTTACAGTCGCGTTCCCTGATCTTGTCCTTGAGGAGCTTTATTAATGATGTGATGTTGTAGAATTCGGCTTCTTCTAGCACACCTAAAACAGTAAAAAAGAAACGATTAAGCTTTTAAGGCAGACTTCTCCTGCTACTACTAACAACGGCATCTACTTTAGGGTTTTGCTGAGATATGAGTGTAATGTGTTAAAATCTATACTTTAAGGACATGTAGGCATGTAGGCCCTACATTCTTTGTAATCATTGCAGTCACATTACCTTTTACAACAATCAATCAACAACAATAAACTCAAATATTTACAATTTTTTTTTTACCAATTTGTTCACTGTGCTATAGACAACTGTATTTGGAAAACATTTCTTAAAGTTCATCTCATATTCCACAGAGATGTTACCTTCCTCTGCCAAGTCCTTGTTGAGCACCAGTTTGCCATGCCTCAAGTAGTTAAGCACTGGCCCAAAGTATGTGGGGTCTCGGTCTATGAGATAGGCACCAGTTTCATCCTGAAAAGCAGAAAAGAAGGAGGATGAGATTAATAGAATAACACTGTGTTCACTGTCAGAGTTTTTAAGTTGAAGAAAAAGTTCAACATTTAGGAAATGTGCCCATTTCTGGTCAAACCCACACAGATAGCAATTGAATTCTATGCATCCAGTACAAGCAAAGCACTGCACACACAGAGATAAAGGGATTTCAAATCCTCTCATTCAACACTTGTATTTTCCCAAATGTGCGTTCCTTTAAAAAAAAAAAAAGAAAAAAAAAAAAGACAAAGTGCAGGTGTATATTTTTAACGAAACACAATCTGTGTGTGTGTGTGTGTGTGGAAATCAACGCTGTGCATCAGTAAATAAAACTCATGGGAGGAAAATTATGAGGTCAGCTCCTGTGCTGATAATCACTACAGGGGGAAGAGCCGCACACGTACGACTGCTTTGGGATATCACTTCACTTTTCCCACAGGCCTTGGGTTTGATCCCGATTTCTTCACAACCGCTGGGTATTCCCCTATTTCTGTAAGTACTGTGATTAGACCGTTTTATCTTGTTGGGGGGAGGGGCCCGGCTAAAACAATTAGAGCAGAACATAAAAAGATTTTGGAACAGCAAGCTGAATCCACCAAGGGGACCGAGAGAAAGCACCTTGGCTTGGCAACCGACAATTAGCCTAGTCTGGTCTCCTACATAGTTGGCCAAACACATAATGAGTCTGTTTGAACAGCAGTTAAACATGCATGGCATTTAGTAATACACGCAGCACGGAGGACGGGCCTTAAGCTAATTTTGTGCTAATTCTCAAAACACGGTCGGGTATTATGGCTTCAGGAGCAATGTTGGCAAATAAGCAGCATTGCTAGTCGGTGCAATATTGTCATATACTACAGGCCATGAGCAAACTCAAAACAGCCAAGTGAACAATGAAGACCACATTCGTAGTTGCCTCGTCTTCACAAGCCCAGAGACGGGTTCAACTCAAAATCTCATTAATCTTTCCAATAATGAGAAAAGGTCCCAGTACATTTTCTTTTTGTAATGAATCTGCACCCTCCTGGCTGGTTGACCTCCTTTCCTATGCAAATATATCCCACTAGAGCCCAGTAAAGCTCTATTCTGGTCTTATTGCCCTGTGTCAGTTTCTTAAGATTCACGTTAAATAAAACTGTGCCAAATTTCAGTACCTGAGAGTGTGAGCATATCTGTCCCTCCTGCATGTTGACAGAGAGCGGGGCTCAGCTCTAACGCATGCACGCACGCTGATAAAAATGGTAAAACTTAGGGGACATTTAGCCCAATTGTTGGCTCCCTCCCCTCAATTCTCTTCTAGCTGACACTATATCAACTATCCAATAAAAAACCAGGAACAGGTTGTTGAGTTGTTTTGTGGACGTTTTCCTTGTCTGGATTTGTTAAACTTGGGATGGGATTGAACCAATGTGGGTTGATGTGGGCCTGTAAAGCACTATAAGACAATGTATGGGATATATCCGAGATTACGTTATGTTCTGCCTCGGTTTAGAAGTGGTGAATGTAGGCTACAGCTCACAGCAACTTAATACAATATATGGCGTCTGATACCTCATACATACAGATACGTCTCGCTTTATTAGATAGACAAGCTATTGCATACTGCCTCAAAACACTCCCACCAATCAAACACAAAGCTGCCATGTGTGGCCACGTGTACTCTACACTTGTGTAAACCTTCTGCTTCCTGGCCTGTTGTGCTGACAAGCCTGTTGCGGGTCCTCTGGGTGGACATAGGGGACTTGGGGTGACAGTGACCCAGTTAAGAGAAAGATGATTATGGGGGCTCTGATATAGGGGCCCATGTACACAAAGGGGACAGTGTATTTAATTAAAACACAAAAAGGCTGTGTCTCTGGGCGCCCAGGCTTGGGAGCACTGGGCAACAAGCAGAGGAGTCTGGGACAGCAAGGGAATAAGGCTGTTGGGATGTACTGTAGACGGGCACGAAAAGAGAAAGGATTAAGATTTGAATTAGAATGCTTGAAGCTCAAAACGTTCACCATCTCAATGCAATAATATGAACAAAACCAGCTTATCTATGAATAATAAGGTTTTAGTTAAAATCTTGAAGAAAAAAAAAAAGTGAAACCTCAAAATTAAAAATGCTAGACCTACATCGTGGGACAAGGCCAACCGCATAAACCAAAAGACAACAGATGATAATCAACAGATACACTGACAAGCGTCAACACCGCCTACAATAACCACCAGAAATAGGTCAGCTCAGTGTAGGTCAGGCATGCTTCATGGTGTTTTGTGGTTTTGCCTTGCAAAAATATTGAAAGCGTAAAGCCTTGTGTATATACATTAACGAGATCCAAGTCAAAGCAGGCCTAACCATGACTGGATTCAATATGAAGATAACTTAAAATTAAGGTAAACAAAAGTTAATTAGAAGGGTGGGCTTCACAGCAGAGGGAAGTGTAGAGTATTAACCTTATCATTCTTCTCCTACACACAATACATATCCTCCCACAGGAAATACCATTGCGACCCAGCCTTCAAGCATGTGATGTCCAATCAGGCTTTTTGCAGAGACATTTAACACTGAAAGTCAATCCTTAATTCAAATAAATTAACAAGTCACTGCATGTCTGTACAACACTGGGGGCTAGATTTACTAACACTAGCGCAGTTTGCGCTGCGTCCGTTTATGAGAGTTCGGTAATAGCGCACGCTATGCTTCCACAGTTTGCGTAGTATTTATCAACCCTGACACCCATCAGGCAATCAGCGTCTTTCTCCGCCCACTATACCGTAAATTGCGCTGTAGCAAAGCGGTACTGGTGCTATGATATGGCTGAGTGCAGACTCGCGATATTCCCACTGCTGATGCTATGACTGTTTGAAATGATCCTGAATTGCCAATATTTGTGGTGCGAGGGAGTTTAACAACTGGTGGAATGGGATGTGAACGCTGAGTGGGAGATTCAATTTCATCTTTGATTTCTTCCAGTAACTCTAATATTGCATGTCTGCTTGATCTGTAACGCTAAATTATGTTGTGTTCACTGACAAAGTGTGATTCTTCTGTTAAAATATTTTCAGCCTCGCCTATGTCTTCGTCTTGCTAAATTTACTGTTGCCATTTCACCAGGCCAAAGGTCTAAAGGCGTAGGAAACTCTCGATTGCGGCTGGTTTAAAGAGGCGGAGAATTTCCCCACAGAATAGAGGTCGCTTCTTACTGACGGGTCTTTGTAAACACCACGGAATATATAATTAGGTGCACTTTGCGCTTATCCTCCCACCTTTTTGGGTGGAACTCCCACTTTCCCCACGACCCTCCCACGAACGCATATTGAAAGCGCAACGTGTCTCTTCTCGCTCATGTGGCAGACAATCTGCGATTTTACCCAAGTGCGCCCTGTTTGTAAATAGCCCGCATCGGTTACGTCCGTCTTTGCGACCAATTAGCGCCTGGAAACGGGGGCAAACGGCTTGATAAATCTAGCCCTGGGTGTACACCAAACCTTTGCATGGAACAATTCACCAATTCAAGCCAGACAGGTGTGGGTATATTCACTGCTAAATTGTATATAGAATTTCAAATAATACACCAGATGGATTTTAAATGAAAAAAGCAGCAACGGCAGTAGTGAAGTCATTCTATTTGGCTTAGACCAGGAAGAAAAAAGAATTTAAGTATTATTATACTGCTCTGCCTTCACTGCAGTCAAGCTGGAGTACAAGCCCACTGCAGAAACACCGCTTAAAGATGTTGCAGTAGATGTTCTGAGTCATGTGACTGTAGCTACTTAGCCAAGTGGAAGTCTGATCCTTGTAGAGTAGGAGCCAAGAGTCCCTCTGGAGTACAAGCAGTAATGGCACAGTCAAATGGGGCTTCATCTTTTAAATAAAAGACACACACACACACACACACACACACACACACACACACACACACACACACACACACACACACACACACACACACACACACACACACACACACACACACACACACACACACACACACACACACACACACACACACACACACACACACACACACACACACACACACACACACACACACACACACACACACACACACACACAATCTCATATTTCAAGATATTTAACGCTGTGCATTTAATTGAGTTTAACCTTTCACCAAGGCTGGGAGGAACTTCTCAATTTTTACCATTTTAAAAACTCTGCATGGCAAAACACCATCAGTGAGTTTTGCAGAACCATTTATGATGGAGCAGTGCTGCTGGCAGTAAATGAACAGCTCCCATTTTGGTCCCCTAAACGCTTTGCTGTCATGATGAGAGGTAGCTTCCCGGCTAAGCTGGCAAGCCAAGAAATCACTGCAACCGGAAGTTTCTCCTGGTAGAACGAGAAACGTGTATTGCAATAACAGAGGCTGGAAGTGAAATGATTGGTCTCGTCAATGACCGACTTTGGTGTGGAATACGTACTTAATACCTTATCATAAACTGATTCGCCAATGGTACTCTGCAGTGTCCTCTTTGAGCACTTACTGCAGGAAGACAGAGCAGGAGGAGACCAAGATATCACCGTTAAATATTTACGTTGCCTCCCACAGTGTGCTCAGGCATGACATACAAGCTGAATACGGCAGTAAATGCGGCCATATTTCTCTCACAAATGCTGCAGAGAGAATTTCTTTGAGCAGAAAATGGATATAAATATGAAAAGAATAAGATGTTGAAAAAACAAGAATACTTTGTGATTGGGTGCTTGAAAAATTGATGCAGCTCTCAAAGCCAGAAAGCTGGTTCTCTACTTGAGTGGTCCTGAGCTGAGCAGTTTGAGAGCAGGAGTTTGCCAAAGGGGTGGATGCCTATTGATGTGCAACTCTCAGCTCTTGATTGGACAATTGATAATTTAGAGCAATACCTGCTTATAATCTTGCATTGTCAATTAGTTACAAAAGTCTAACAAACCTAGTTATAACAATATCTCTCTAGAGTGACAGGAATGAGTAGCATGTCAACTAGAAATTAGGATAAACATTTTAATAAGAATATTTATAAATACAAGTCTACATCTTCTGTTATTTCTGTGCACGTGACAGCACTTCCTCTACTTTCTCCCTGATCTACCCCAATGTGCAAAACAGGCTCTAGTCAACAACATGAATAATGCAGTTCTCCTCAAGAGTCCTGCTGAAGCACATCAGCCTGTGTGACTGAGAGAACTGAACCACTCATTTCCATGGGTAGGAAACAATACTGCATTCGCCCAAAAACAGAGCTCTTCAATGATCCGTTACTCTGCTCTGCTTCCCATTCACATGTTGGGATTATATGCAAAAAACATGGCCTTCTTGGCTCAGTTGCAGATAAAATGAAATCATGTCAACGTATATAGTTTGAGACACAGAAGAAAGTTTAATAATAGCCAGTAATAACCAGTCCTTTACTGGAAACTACCTGAAATAAGACTGCCTGCAGGCGTGAGGTACGGTAATGGTTTGAGAGTCTGATACACACTTAAGACAAGGGATTGAGATGGACTGATCCGTTGCTCATGGGAGGATAAACTGACAAAAAGCAAGCTGATTATTCAGAGATTAAGATATTTGCATAAAATACGAGATGAGCTACAGAGGGCAGGGGTGAAGATTAAAATGTGCAAGTAGATGAAAACAATGAATAATGGGGCTGTAAAATGAAAAGCTGGGCGCGCGCGCACACACACACAACACACACACACACACACACACACACACACACACACACACACACACACACACACACACACACACACACACAAGCAGATGGGCAAACAGAGAGAAGCCTGCTTCTGGAGCATTGAGGCCATTCAGGCAGATGAGTGACTTCATCCCAGCTCTCAGTTGTCAGCAGCACCTCACCCCACTTGGCAATGACTTATGTGCTCATTATGGGAGCCTGACCACCAGCTCAGAGGCTTATTACTGCAAAGCAAACGGAGCCAAGTAACAGACTAACCCCAAGAGAAGGAGGGGAAAAACACAAATTGATCGCGCAATGAAGCCTTATATGTGTAGATAATTTGGTTAAGTTAGTAATTATAGCACTAACGCTAGTAGAAATTACAAACCTTGGATGTGCCAGAAAAAAACTAATACCAATGTTATAAAATGTTTAGCTATTGCAATACATTTTCGCTATTACAATATTCTACACTATAGATGAGTGTAGCGCAATACAACGGCCTCAGATGGGGAAAGTTTCCAACTATTGTGGCGAGGTGATACTCTCAGTGGAAAAAATAAAATAAAACAAAACTATAAAAACGGTTAAAACCCTCAACTATCGTTTAGGCAACACTTTGAACAACACATTTAGGCAACCGCAGGACCTAGCAACTTTGTATCCTGTCAAATACACGTAACAAGCCAGCTACACACACAAACTAGCAGCAGAGATCGGATGTCATGTGGTGACTGTCGGAATCTAGCTAGCATAACGTGCTAAGGCTAGTTAGCCACACAAAAAATGAGTTAGCGGCAAGTATAAAAACATAAACAGATTTTTCACAAACCTGGGCACCTGATTAAACCAGCTGGTACGCGCAGTCGCCAGCCACCCTAATTGCTTAACAATGCAGTAAGCAAATATAAACGAATTTAACTAATTGGGAAATAAAATGGAGTTAGCCAACTGCGCTCCTAACTACAGTGCTAACTAGCTTAGCATTTACCTTGTCGGAGTCGAGCTCGGGGTCAGCTTGGCTCAGTCTGTACAGAAATGATTTTGGATCTCTACACAGCGTCTGTCTCGTTGTTAAAAAATACGTCCCGCCGACGTTTAGTCGAATCCATTTCGATGCCCCGACACCGGCTGAAATGTTTCTCTCCGCCGGAGAATGGGCCAAACATCTCCGGTGAACGGCGCTGCTTGTCTCGGAGCTGTTCTCTGCCATCCCTCTCCTCGTCTCCTCCGCCCTCGCCTCGGCTGTGTGCGGCTGACAGGAAATATCCAAGCTGCAGCCACTAACTTCATGCAAAGCAGGCTGCCAGCGCATCAGCCACTCCTACCAACCCACTTCACCAGCAGCTCTGTCAGACACTTGTATAAATTATTCCAGAGAAAAGAGGTCCTCCCCAGCCTGATCCCAGACGCTTCAATATGGAACAATGATCACTTGATAACGACAGCCTGGAAATGTCATAGCGTGTGAAAATGTAATTTAGGGTGTCAAACACTCTTTTCATATTTACAGTACAGTATTTCATGCTTTAACATACTCGAGACCAACCAGCTTTAGGTTGTCTGCAACAAAGTATATATTAAAGTAATTTTCACGACACAAAATCACTGATAATGGGCCGGTCCTTTATTTACATGCTGCAAAATGCGAGATGCCATTGCCACTGAATGCTGCTGCTTCCACTGTGTCATGACTGTGGCCGTTAACAGAAGACAGGACACATGGCTTTTTTTGTATGCCTAAATCCCTACATGCTTTAATTACTGGACTACCAAGCATTAAGTGGAAAATTCATCATTCAACATCTACTGACCTAGCGCACAAATAATCAGAGAGAGAATGAACAGATTCATTAAATTATCAGAATATGATTAAATCACTGAGCAAATAGAAAATGTATGATATAGTAAGAAAAAAGCTGTAAAATATTATAGTTTACAATAATTATTCACATTCAAAGGCTTTACATCTCAATACATACACAACATGGCCCCTGAACATGACTTCAATCCAAATATGATTCATATATTAGAATTTAAATAACACAGAATGAACTAGGAGGCTAAACAACAGCCATCAAATAACCTTATACAAGAATAAAAATACAAAAACTGTATTCTAATATCATTGCATTACTTGCTTCAGATTTTAATAATACATCATCTGTACATCACAGTTCTAGTCAGTTACAAGCCAGGTAGAGTATTCCATACACAATGTAACCGACTGCCATCGACTTGATTCAAACATTTTTCCTCACTAGAGGAAAGCACTTCTCTAGTGCTTCCTCAACTTTATAGACAGATACAGCAATTTCATCGGTTATTTGGATCAGATAGATGTCTTTTAACTGACATCCAACCACATCGAGCCCCGGGCCCCAGGGCCTGAGGGTCCTATTCACCTATACTCCAGTCACACACTGCACACACAGACTCAGCTGAAGGAAGAGGACCTTTGGAAAGGTCCTTAAGGTAATATGTCAAAAATTAAAAGCATTATGATAATACATATTGCTAAAAGAAGAGCACAAGTTAAATCAATCGCTTTAATTTCTATTGGGCCAAACGTCAGAATGAAGAAAAAAAAAAAAGAAAAAAAAAAAACGGGCCAATGAACCCGATGAGGCAGTTCTGCCATCTTGTCCAGGGACAACAGCTTTACTGTGATTGCTTCAGAGAATGATAGTATGTGTATGTATCACTGTTGATGAAGGTTTTCTGTTCAGCATAGGGTGGTCAGCACATAAGATTTAGTTTTCAATAGGACGTACTGAAGATGAGCCGACTATCCTACCGAAAAAGAAATTGAAGAATTCACACCACAAAGAAATAGCCAGTGAATGGTACAGAACAGCCAAATCATCCAATAATATTTGCTATGGTTGCCAATGCAGTCAAAAATACCCACCTTTAAACTTGATAAACTATATCTCCAGTGCCCTGGGAGAGAGAAGCGGACAAGGCTGAGCTACAAACCTGGCCATGCAGGAAAGATAAGCAAGTTATGATTAGGAAGTTCAAGCTAGTGGCATGTTTACCCGCCCCGTTAGCTATACATCCTCAGTAACAGCTATGGAAGGCTCACACTTATACAGAGACTGATTCAGACCCATGTCTCACTGCAGACTGGCACTCTGCTTTGTTACATTGAGACCTTAATTGAACTTCAATAAACAAGTACCAAGAGACTAAAAAAACTCAAATACCGTGGGAACATTTGGGCGTAGAGAAAAATATATATATAGGATTTGAGTTTGATAAACGTGTGAGACTGAATCAGCTTACAGTATCGGTTACAACTATGGAGTATATGCTCTAGAAGTGGGGCCTGACAACAGCTTGCACGTACGATGTAAGATTAGGATATGGTTTAATTAAAATATCAGGATAGGCTCTGTTTCACAAAAGCTAGATTTTGTGTTACGGTATCATTGAAGCAGGAAACCAGTCCTTGCATTTGAGATAGTCCTAGCGGTACCCAAGCTTGCGTCACTCTACAGGACAAGCTTGCCCTTTTCTTCCCCCCTGCAGAATGTACAAAAAGCAGATGTGCATGGTGGCAGTCTTATCATCCATACATGGAAAAATGCAATAGAAGCCTCACAGAGAGCACAAAGAACAAGCAAAGCAACCCTGAATCCAAAGTTGTATTTCTCCCATGGTTCTACTCAGGAAAACAAACAAGGTCTAGATGCCAGCGTCTCTAAGAGTTTGTTTACATTGCGGTGATGAAGGGCACTAAAGAGGGTGTTACTCTGCTCAGTGATTGGCCTCAGAGCTAAAGAGGAGTGGCCACATGAGGAACTGTGCTCCTATAGGCCAGGGTTTTGGTGCTTTTGATAGATCTTTCTCCACACTTCCTGGATCTTCTTGCACCATCTGTCAGCATTTCCGCTGGGGTCCATCAAATAGTAAGTTCGGTTAGGCTGCAAACGGAACAGAAAATGAAAAAAGAAACAATTAAAAAAAGTAAACCACATTTGAGGAGAAACTGTAATCAGTGTGCAAGTATCAACATGCTGCTAGAGGAAAATGCTGGACAGACAGACATAAATAGTCCTGTACCGTATGAACAAAGAAGGTTTTGAAGTTCTTGGCCTCAGGGCGTAGCTCTAGGGACCAAGGAATCTCCCCTTTCAGGACCTTGTTTACAGGATCCACGTAGTACAGGTGTGGTCCTTCAGTAAGAAGCAGCTGTCTCCGTCTAGCAAACAGACCCTGCAATGGAATGCCACATGTCTCGAGACATTAGTTCACCAACAGAGGGGGCTATGAGGCCAGTGAGACTTCCCTCAGCACAGCAAGGAATTCCCCTTTACATCCTATGCTAACAGTCAGAGCAATTCTATGAGAGGGGACTTCATTCATCATTTATGATGAGCCAACCTTAACAAGAAAACCTGTTCACATTTTACTACAAAACACAGCTACTGTATAGTCTAGCTGGCAGAAAAATCTCCATCTATATAAAGATTTAACTTAAAAAAAAAAAAAAAAAAGGTTTAAAATACCAATATCATTTTTAAATATATAATATTGCTGCTATCCGAATATTCGTTCGACGGGTAGGTATTTGATTTTCAATTGTGGGATTCGGATATTCATTTTTTTTATTTTTTTTTTTGCAGATTTGATAAAAGGTAAAGATAGAACGACCGTTCATAACGCTAACGCTCTAGTGAGGCACTGGGAGGCTAAGCATTCATTCACCAACACTGCGTCGACCATCACTTGTCAGCAGTGTTGTGTGTAACTTTGTAACGCGTTACAGTAATGTAACTACTTTTTCCAGGTAAAAAGTAGTGTAACGCGCTACTACTGAAAATTTGCTTGTCAGACAGTCCAGCAAAAACACAGGTCTTTCCATTTATTTTGAATGCCTGCAGCAAAAAGTTAAGACCGATTCAACTTTTGGAGAAAAGCAAACTGACGTCACCCTGCGGTGGACAATCACGTAACCGGAGATCAGACTCATCAGTCCATATCACGGCGTGAGAGTCCCGCTAACGTTACTGTAAACAGGAAACATCACTGCCTCTATCGCTTCAACAAAAAAAGTTTGAAACACTATGAAGGTAAAAAACAAAAACACAAGCACTGAACTGCAGAGGAGTTTGTGTAACAATAAGTGTGTCCTGCAACAACAAAGCAAAGTCGCGTCAACTCTCGCTTCATCTCTTTTCTTTTTCTACGCTGCCTTCACGTGCGGTCAACCCCGACCCCGCTGTACAGCCCTAATATATAATAACTATACAACAACACAATACATACAAGTATTATAAAAACCTCAATTATATGGCCTAGAATTCACACACCTTTCGTTTATCCACTGGGCCCATCTTCAGGATCAGGTTATTCTCCACAAACTGGTGCCTGTGTAAATAAGCAATTGCAGATTACTGGCACCCACTCCCTTTCACTCAAACATTCATTTTTCCTCAACAAATTAACATTATAATCTAATTTTGTTCCACATTTCTAAGATATGAGCAAGACTTTAATACAAGAATGATTCAGATTTAAATAAAACAATGACCAGCACTTTAATACACAAAGATCAACAGGTTGAAACATTGGAGGGGGTTTACCATGGGTTTCCAATGGTCTGTTTGTCCAGCAATAGCTGCTTCTCTTCTTCAGTGAACTGCAGATCCAGCTCAAAAGAGTTATTGTCCAGGTCGTGGATGTACTGCTCAATGTTGCTGCTGGACCTCTGCGGGGGCGTGGACTCATGTGGTGACAGGGAGTGTGATGAGCTGGACTGGGCCACTTGCATGTTGCTGAACTGGCTCAGGAGGTCATCGTACTGAGATTGGAAATGAGACAATAGCGAACAAGCATAGTGATGTTTGGCTGTAGATTTGTGGTTTGTTCAGGGTTTGGGGGGAAATTGATTTCTCAACGAGGCAAAAAGTTAGGTGTGACCTAAGTTTTCCCACGAATAAGCAAACAACGGACTAAAAAAAAAAAAAAAAAAAAAGAGACCGTAATAAAATCTCTTACGTTTCCATAGCAGTCCTCATCATCCTCAGACATGGCTGGCAGGTAGGGGGTGAGCTTGGGGGGTGTCTGTAGGTGTAGGTCACTCCAGGAGATAATGTCGAAGAAGGGGTGCCGCCTCAAAGGGTCGTACCCTCCCATCTCTTCACACCCAATCCGCTTTGAAGGGTCCAGTGACTAAGGGGAAAAACAGAAACATGTGTCCATTCACTAGAAAAGCGCTGCCCTGTAAATAAACACCAGCTGACCACCAAATATACATTAATTAATGTCCCCACAGATATAAGAAACATTTAATTGTAGCTTACATGGTTCTTGATCACCTACCAAAAGCTGTTTGACAAGATCCTTGGCTTTGGGAAAGAATTTCTCTGGGAATTCATACTCCAGCTTTATTATCTTCTGGAATATTAAGTACTCATTTCTACAATGAATAAAACAAGAAAAAAAAAAACGATACTGTTAGGGATATTTCTGCTAGAGCAATATTGCTGGGGCAAGATTATTACGCCTAGCATTTATTGCACTTAAAATAACATTAAACTTCAATGGTAAAATAGAAATACTACATGATCAGCCATTATTGAAGCATGAAATAATGACAATTAACTGAGGTGTGACAACAACATCCCCTTGGTACTTACCCAGCTCTGAATGGTGGTAAACCAGCCACCAGCTGATAGATAATACATCCCAAGGCCCAGAGGTCAGAGCTAAAAAAAAGGAAAACAGATAGAGGAATAAATTTACAAATGTGATGCCACCCTTATCTGACAAACATAAAAACCAATGATTAGTATGTGTATCAGTTGCATGATGTCCAAACCTCATACCTCTTGCAGGCTGATTTCTCCGTTAGCAGCTCTGGAGACACATACTGTGCTGTTCCGACAAAGGAGTTTGCTCTCGCTGCCAAACGATGCAAATAAATGGTAAAAAGACTTGAATAACTTCATACTGCTTACAGAAAGTAAAATACCACATGTATGTCACTAATACAATTGTTAAAGTGCCCATATTATGAAAAAAACACTTTTTCTGGTATTTGGGGTGGTCTTTTGTGTCTCTGGTGCTTCCACACACATACAAACTTTGAAAAAAATCCATCCATGCTGTTTTGAGTGAGATACGGTTTCTGAATGTGTCCTGCCTTCAGTCTCCTGGTGAGCTGTTCAAAATCGGCTCGGACTGTGACGTCACAATCCGAAATGAGCTGGCTAACCGCAACTCGTAGTGCTAACGGTTAACGGCTAATGCTAACACTAGCATGGTACCTCGTTCTCAATAGCAAAGCACTGCTACAACACACACAAGTTCACCATAATCTACAAAAGAACTACTTACATGTGTGCCCTCATTTAGAAGTCTCCCAGCTAATCCTGCCTTGTAACTGACTGAAGTTGGAGAAACAGCCCGTCTTTTACTTCTATGGAGCTAGCTAGCTGACATGATCTACATCTGAGCTACTGAGCATGTGCGAGTGCAATCAAAGATAGTACAGAAGAAGAAGAAGAAGAAAAGAGGTCTCACTCTGTAGCTAAAACAGAAACCAGGTGAAAAGAGGATCTGCAGCAGTGAGAGAGAGCTGTGCAGTACAACAAAAATATGGTGTTTTTTGAAAATTAAACCATGTAAACCTATTCTGGTACAACCTTAAAATACAATTATGAACCTGAAAATGAGTATAATATGGGCGCTTTAAACTTTATGCTGAGAAGTACAAGTAAAATCAGGATTTTGGTTGTACCTTGTTTACTGTCTGATGATAACTGTTTTGCCGTCCCAAAATCTGTTATCTGGATGTGCATCTCTTCACTCAGAAGAATATTCTCTGGTTTCAGATCTCTGAAATGAGATGAACCACTTGTAATTTATGGGATAATAAACATTTGACAGAGTTTGAAAATGATATAACGAAAAAAGCAAAAATGATAAAACAAACAGAAAGTCTTACCTGTGTATTATCCCCTTATTGTGTAAGTATTCTAGAGCGCAAACTATTTCAGCTGAGTAGAATCTAGTACAGGTCTCATCAAAAGAACCAATTTTGCGAATGTATTTCAGGAGCTCTCCATTCTTAGCGTAGCTGAGACCAAAATCTAAGAAAGCTAGTTAAGGAATAATGTGACTACTAGAAATCAATTGTTAAAAAATACCATCTCAAATTTTTTTGGACACAAAACAACTATTAAGTAGTCAATATACCACATGCCTTGACAAACCCGTTAAAGGATACACAACTTCTCATCATCTTGAAATGTGAAGTACAGCTTGACAAAGAATGGGTGATCTAGATTTGACATCAAATCCCTTTCTCTTTTCACGTACTGGGCTTTGTTCTCCTTCATAATATGGCGCTTCTCTAAAATCTTAACTGGAGGAGAGAAAAGAAAATGTCAGGATATAATGGTATAAATACACCGAGCAACCTTTCCATCTTGATAATAAAGTATCATTCACCAAGCTGGTGCATTATTACTTACTTGCATATTCTTTTGCTGTTACCTGCTCTCTTGCCAGGACAACCTTAGGATAAAAGAACAGAAAAAAGAAATAAAACATAACATGGCATGTTAGTTTCTTGACAGACTTTGGGAGAAAATCATGCAACTCTTAGGGCCTGTTCTGTCAATTCCCCTCAAATGAACTGAGGATGACTCATCAAAGTGCATTAATCAAAAGATTGCTAGCATGTAGCAACATCTACCCAGGTATAATTCAAAAGCTAAGTGGAATGCAAGTTATATACCGTCGAGAAGGAGCCTTCTCCCAGTATCTTGCCAAATCTGAAGTCCTCTGGCTTCTTCTTACGCGGCTGAGGGGCCTGGACAGCCGGCTGTGTGCGAAG
This sequence comes from Perca fluviatilis, assembly GCF_010015445.1. NCBI lineage: Eukaryota > Metazoa > Chordata > Actinopteri > Perciformes > Percidae > Perca > Perca fluviatilis. Next base: position 18,211,890 of record NC_053132.1, on the reverse strand, counting down.
GTCTGAGCCCTGGCTGCCGGCAGACGCTCCTACAGCACGGGCCTCTGAGGCTGAGCCCTCCATGCTGGGACAGAGGCTACTGCTTGCGCCTGGGATAGCAAGTGGCGAGCAGGAGTCAGGGTGGTTTCTTACCATTGATGGATGCGAACAGGAACAGATGACAACGCTGGGCTGAATGGGCACAACATCATACTGCAACAGGAGAGGGAATATTGAGAATATATCAGTCAGCAAGATGATGCCGTTGTAGTTCTTGTTTAAAAAAAGAAAAGAAAAAAAAAGCAATGTCCACATGTGGTTTAAATAGTGTATCTTCTCTTGAGAAATATGGGAGACCTAGTCTAAAGCTGTCAAAATACACCCAAAAACTAGTACTGAATCATCCCTCCATTGTGACTAACAATCGATATGCTGACACGTTTAGGCCAACCATATCAAGCAACCATATGAATGCTGGTAATACAATATAATAACAACAACAGCCTCCAATATCAATTAGCATTTGATCATCATTTGAACTGGGATTTATTTGAAATATTCATTCTGTAAGCAAACAATTAGTAATTTCTTTTTTTTTTTCTTTTTTTACACAGTGCATCATAAATAATTTCCTGAAATATCTCTTAAATGGGATGACAAACAGTATGTATGTATGTATATACACACACACACACACACACATATATACATATATATACACACATATACACACATATACATATACATATATATATATATATATATATATATATATATATATATAAACATACATATACACACACACACACATATACACACACATACACACATACACATATATATACATATACATATATATATATATATTTTTCCCTAGCCCAAATTAATATATACAATTTGTTGCGTTTTCTGGTCCTGCAGACTGTATAATGAAGGCAATATAATGTCATACAAAACGAGCAATTACCCAACCTATTCCAGCAGATGTTTAACACTAGAAGAGATGGGGCTTAGAAGATCTGGATCATATAGAGTAGACGCACCTTTCAAGGCTGTCAACTTAAATATACTGCACCTAATATTCCTGGTAGGACATTAACTTATAATTAAAATATAGCCTACAATTTCAAGTGAGACCACTTGAGGAGCAAAGTCTAGAATTGATAAGGACATGCAACGAATATTGGAGAAGCCGATTCTGAGCCTGGTGGTCCCACCCTCAATTGTTAAAGTTGTGAAAACTGTCAAAGTTACTGCTTTCATGTGACAGCTGTAACGTTACTTAGTATCGCAGCTGAAATGAACACATCTAATTTGTATGCGTATGCACATGATCAAACTGACATGGCAGCTAACGCGAACAAACACTGACGAGAAACCCACCAAATGATTGTTGAAGGTTCAAAGACTAGCTAGCTACATACAGTGACAAGTTGTGCTTTCCAACAAACTGTTTGGTACTTGTACCAATGAAAGTTATTTTTAACTTACTGAACTACTGAAACACTCAGTGCTGATGATGTTCAGCTTACAGCTCAGTTAACGTTAGTTAGTTCAGTTGGCCTAGCTTCTTCTCATTCAAAAGCAAGGTGTGGCCATTTAGCTGCCTTGTCCGGACTTGACTGTATGGTTGCCAACTAGTCGTATAACTATCTACTGATCCATTACTGTTAGTCAACCATGTAATGGTTGAAAGAAACGTCAGCTAACGTTAACCTAACCCTGTGTACTTGGGTAACAACAGGCCTGTGCGAACTTTCTTTGCTAACTAGCACCTGCTAGCAAGCTAACTTTAGCTCCTGCTGCCTTGTCAAATGATGCCGGCCATCACTGACAGCGAGTTATAAACTTAACGCTAACAGCCAGTCAATTAGCTTGCCAGCTAGCTAGTTAGCAAGCCAGGTAACATAAGCAACTTCAAAGCCGTATGCCATTTTCACATAACTTTAATTAGTAATGTTCAAAGTTAATGCGCCAACATTGATAGGGAAATTTTAAAGTTAATGGGTTGACAATCGAACAACAAAACGTTAACCTTAAAAAGCTATCTTATATCCAATAAAGCTAATGTTAAATCGTTAGCAAGCAGAAGCAGCGTCCGAAAGCGCGAACATGTTTAGCTAGGTAGCTAACGTCAGCCAGCAGATAACGTTAACGCTACTGCCCATTCATCCTATAAAACTTACAACAAGCACTAGTAAATGCTAAAACAACACCATACAATTCAAAGAACCCTTTATAATGATTGGTCAACTCCGATTAAGGTAGCAAACATTAGGTGTTGTGTTAGCCAACTTAGCGAGCTAACGTTGCTAGTGAGTCGTAACGTTAAACGATCTCTTGCGGCTAGCACCGCTCTTTAGATGAAGGCCCGACGTAACTATTTGTTGTCAAACAGCCGCCACATTGTACATTTCGAGCACCGGCTTCGAACTGTTATTCGTGTTAAAGTTGCAACACTTACCAGCTGACTTGTAGCTCTTGCCATGGGAGTTTTCCACGAGTATTTATTTGGAATAAAATAATTAGAGAAGCTCCAGTAATGGCTGCCTCTGCGCCTTCATTTTCGAGTTGTGACGTCGTTCCACAACAATGTTACCGCAGGACAGCAGAGGAGAGTCCCGCTGTGTCCGCCCCCTCGCCACATTTACAACCTACTGAACTTCATTTTACTGATAGGGATTGACGGCAGCAGTTGTGGATATTCAAATACCGCAGTTAATGTGGCCTACAAACTATCTTTGCGCCAGTCTGTTTTAGATTCACTAATGACGCTGGGTAGAGAGATTTATCTACAAGTCTTTTATACAATTTTAACTTCTAAGGCTGCTTCAACTTATGTGTATAGCCCACAAGTCTGCGTTTATCCATCAAACCATGTGTATCCCAACGTATACCTTAAACTGAATGAAGGTTGCAAATATTCATTTATTTTGTCTGTTTACATAAAACAAACACACATTTTCAATTTTTATTTTGATACTAGTATAAAACTAAATCCCAAATAGCCTTCAAGGTGTGAGTCATTAGTGTTGAAAAAGTTTTGCCAGTCCTTGTAGTAAAAAACGAAAAACCATAGTTAAATGCTTTATTGTGATGACTTTGATAAAGTTTGTTCCTCTTCTTCTTTATCATCATGATGATGTGGGACTGTTCTTGACTCATTGTTGCATTCCGTTTTTTCATCCTCTTCTTCATCTTCGTTATCCTCCGAGGTGTCCGTATCCTCACTAGAATCATCATCTTCAGGTGCACTTAATACAGAAATGAGAGTTTTAAGAACTTAGTAACCATACCCATGGAAAACTAACTGGGAATGTACAGATTTGTTTTAGGAATATTTGGTATACCCAAGCAATAGGACCTACTGGCTTTTAGTTTTTTAAATTTTAGCTGACGGTTTCCTTTCCGTTACAAATTATTATTTTTTATACAGTGACATATAGGAGGGAAAAAAATGCTGATTCTATAAATTGACCACCTGTCCGCAGTAAAATGACTGGATCAGTACTAATAATTTATTAATCATATGTATCACTACAAGGTTTGAAAACAAACAGTGCGTCTAAGGGGGGTAATCACCTCACTCTGATTATAAATGTATAATTATGAGCAATATTAATTGCTTACCACAGACGTCTGTTGAGATTCCTACATTCTACTCCTGAGTTAACATCAAATGGATCTGTGAACAATATAGATGATTAGCTTTCGTTAAAAAGAAAATTGCTTCAACAATAGATCTTAACTCTGCAACAAAATACATCCTTGTCACATGTAGGGAAAACACTAAATGGGAGCCCATGTTTATTTCTTTCCCCCCCATTTTACCAAACTCCTCCTCCTCTGGTTTAGACGTGAGATACTCCTTTTCTACACAGAGCAGCTCTTCCTCTGACAGGCATGCAGCATAGCGGTCCAGCAGAACTTTATTGAGATCCAGGAACACTCTCCCCCACTTGAATTTATTCAACAAGAGCATTGCGAGTTCTTCAAAACCTGCAAAATCAGATACAGTGTGTTAAGTGTTACACTGACGTAACTTGTAACAGGATACAAAAAAAGCAATCAGGAAGACAATACAGTAGGCTTCATAATTTCTGAATAGCTAAAGCTAAGGCCTTACCAACAATGCAGAATGTGGCAGCAAAAGCCTCAACACAGGACAACTTGCAAGGCTTGCCGTAGTTGACGGGGTTTGCAGCTACGAGGTATGGCAATAACCTGGGGTGAGTTCCGACCATCTTATTGAAGGGAGTCTCCTCCAGTTTAGCCCAGGAACAATCGATCACTGCCAACCCATTTTGGGCCACAATCTCTCTGTGCATAAAAGTCCATACAAAAACTTATTTTATTCACATTTCCATTATCATTTGATCACAATAAGAGAGATGTATTAAAGACCATTCAAACAGAACATTTATTATGGTATTATAGTAATATCATTTTGCTATAAAATAAAAAAATAGTAAACAATTAACATTTACAAGTTGGGCCTATATATTAGGGGTGGGTGGAAAACTCGATACAGCATAGTTTTGCAATATTTTCTGTGGCAATACAAGTATCAATCTTTTATTATATATGTGTTGGTCAGTTTGTCTGCTTGACAATCTGATTTTGCAGCAATACAATTGAAGTGAGATAAACAAACAGAGAAATGTATCTTTTTAGATAAAACAGATGTTGACAAAGTTTCCTTTTGGGGACATGATTTGAAATTGGGAAAAATTTGAAGTTGGAAAAAAGTTAATGAATTGCAATATATCGCAGAATAATGCAATATGTTTAAAATCGCAATATCGTATCGTGATGATATGGTATCGTAAGGCCTCTGGTGATTTCCACCCCTACTATATATATATATATATATATATTTTTTTTTTTAAATGGTAAAATAAGGTTTGTATCTTTGTTTCATTTCATTATGAAATATGCTTTTTTTGGCTGTTAATCAGACATAAAACATCTTAAGATCAAACTTTATAGATTTAATTATTAACTGATTAATCTAAAACAAAAAAAAACAAAAAAGATGACTTGATTAACTGTTATATGTGGCAGCTTATGGTTTATCTTATGACTCTTCATGATGTGTTATAATGAAAATGAAAAAATACACACCGGTCTGCTGGGGTCACATACTTTGTGCCCATCGGACTCAGTATGAGTCCATTAAATCTCTGATTGAGGCGCAGGTTGCGTACAAAGCCCTTGCGTACCAACTTTCTGCCAGTACAACGTTTGGGATCACAGTGACCCAACTCCCACATGGCAAGTGGACAAGGCAGTTTCACCTGAGAGGCCTCTGCTCCCTCCTCTGGGTGAAAACTGGCTGAAAAACACAGTGACACAGGACAAATAGTACATTATGATTAAAGTGTACAATATGATGCGAGTGTGAGCACTCTTACTCAACTAACTTACAAGTACTCTTTCAGGGTTGTTTTTTTTGCAACTTTTCCTCAATGACATCGATGTACAACCAATTCATGCTATTTACTTTACGTCGTCCACTTTACTTACTATATATTACTGCTGCATAATTTAACAGATGTGGTGTGCTTTCATGTTAAATCAGCACATTTGCAAAGAACATGAACAGCCAACATTGTTTCAATCATTAAATTATAACCTTAAGTTAATGCTGCAACATCTTATGGCACAAAACTAAAATACAGGAATGTCATGTAAATCTCTTTAGCTCTGTCCTTCCTTTTAATATTTAATTATTTATTTATGTATATATTTATTTATTTAGACAGATAGACAGATAGATAAGCAAAAGAGAAGAAAAAATTGCAAAAAAACTACAATACTACAAACTTAGCAATACTTTTCGACAACAGCTTAGAAAAATGACTTTTTACTGTACATGCAGGTGTAATGATGTGAGGTGGACGTAGTGCAATTATGTAAAATTAAATTAGTCCAGTTATGGGTCAGCTAATTTTAAAGGGATGAAAGGTGTATAGACACGAGACAGGATAACTATTGTTCTTTGTTAAATCTTGGTCTTGTAGCCCAGATGTAAAATATGAGCCAAGCACAAAACAGTTCAAACATAATTTGGGATTGTAACTAGTCAATTCATTATTACCTTGAAAAGCAGTGTGCATTTCTTCTGTAAAGGCCTCTACGGATTTCCCCTTCATTTTATGCCTTTTTTCTTTGCCCTTGTTATCAGGGCGCACAAACTTGTCCTGTTTCTTACGTCCCATGTTGCAACCAGTGGACAGCTAGCTAGTTAGCTACTGTCAGATTACAGCCTGCATTAAAACTAACCAGCCTCTGTTTACGGGATTTAGCTACTCTACCATTAGCTAGCTAGCTAACGTTAGATAGACATCACACTGGTCAGTATGTCTAAAGTATTTAAACTACGCGTACACAATTCACAGCTTATAGGTTGTCACAATACAATTGGTATTCGCCTGCGTTTATCCTGCGCTGCTTTTTACACCATTTAAAATACAGTTTAGTTAGCTTGGCTACTTTTACTGTATCGTGGAAAGCACGTCGTCGTCCAAGACATAAACTGCGCATGCTCTAGTCTTATTTTGATCACGTGCAATGTCATCTGACGAATGACCACCAAATCAGGAAATGAAGAGAACAACAACCCAATGCTAATAGCACAATTTAATTTTGTCACTTAAAAAAAATCAGCCTTTCGCTGCTTTTGTAACGGAATGCATAATTTATTAAGGCAGTGGATGGTCTGTGTGTCTCTTTTCAGTAAGTGCTTATATGCTGTGTATTGTTTTACGTCAGTAATACCAAACCATATGCGCCACATTTTGATTTGAGGCGAGTCTGATGTCTACTGTTTCTTATACAGTAAACCATGGATTCGCCGGTAAAATGAAGATAGTCGAGGAGCCAAACACATTTGGGTACGTTAAGCTAAGACATATCTGTCACAGTGTGCACCTTGTTGACATTAGTCCCTTCCTGACTCATTTTCTCTGCGTTTGCGTATTTAGGTTGAACAATCCTTTTCTGGCTCAGGGAAGCAGACTCCAGCCTAAAGTGACCCCATCTGCAGTGTCTGGTAAAATAGTCTGACATCATTTAAAGCCTACATTTGATTAAATCCTTGTTGTAAAGGGGTTACAAGTACAGTAAATGTTGGGAAAGTTATCACGATATTTTCTGTCTCAATTACTGAATTCACGTATCATATCAACACACCAATGTCTTCCTCAAGGCCCCGCACATTTTCATCGGCTTGCTGGGAAGTGCTTCAGTCTCACAGAGTCAACGTAAGTATTTTACATCACATATCATGTGAGTACTACATTTAGGTTTTTATTCCCCGTTTCCACTGGCCTAATACAACGATACTGTTTTGGATGCCGATTGTTTGACACATGCATGTTACATCAAAGTTTCTGGAAAAACAAAACAGGGTATTTGTGTGCCTGGTCATATTGCAGGTACAAATATGAATTCTGTCCATTTCACAACATCACCCAACATGAGCAGTCATTTAGATGGAATTCCTACAGTGGGATCCTGGGGTAAGATGTGGTTCCCTTACCTTACATTACCTACACTTACACCTTTTATAGCAAAATACCAATATGTAAATTATTGGCAATTGGGTTTGTTGTGAGAGCAGCCTTTGTGTGTTCCTAACAGGATCTGGCAGGAGTGGGAAATAGCAAACAACACTTTCACGGGCATGTGGATGAGAGACGGGGATGCTTGTGGAACGAGAAACAGGGAAACAAATGTTAGTTTTAAATGTTTAAACTCTTTTCTGATAGTTAATTAACAAAATTAAGGAGCTCCCACTGGTTTCTTTTAGTGTCTGTGTTTCTTCTTAAATATAAGACAGATCAAATAACACTGTAGGAGATAATAATGAATTAAACCCTGAACAGTGAATTCATCAGTTACATTTTTACATAGTCTAACATTTGATTTGAAAGTTTTGAACAGTCACCCCAGAGCCATATTAGACAGACAACTCTTCAATTGAAACATCAACTCAGAATCATTGTCACGATTAAATCAACAATATCGACACTAGAAAACATTTTCTTGTTTCTTTTCATGTTTCTACAGGTGATTTTTGTCTGCAGTGCAAGTAGCAAGCTTGCTCAAGTCTCAGAACCCAGTACTTGTATGTACTCGCTAACCTTTGAGACTCCACTTGTTTGCCATCCACATTCCCTTTTGGGTAAGACAAAAGAACGATCTTAAGAAGGCAAGTCAATGTAATAGGGATGTCTTATCATTTGTATGCTCTTTTTAAGTGTACCCAACACTGAGTGAGAAGCTCCAAAGGGAATGGGATGAAGCTGCGCAGGCTCACTATGAAGGTCTTATTACTGAGCAGGTAAAGACCAGTTTGGCTGATCACTTGCAAGCTGATGAAATGTATAGGCGTACTTAAGGTTCCCCGATTGTTTCGAACTCAGACCTATAGTCCTTTGTTCCATTTTCATTAAACGTTATACTGTACAGTAATTTACATTTCAAAGCCCAGCCCTACTTTTTTCCCATTTTTATTCCAGTTTTAGTTCTAGTCTAATGGTCTTGCCACTAACACACACTGTATATGTTTGCTGCAGGGATACAACAATCTTTTAAGGGATATTTTTGACGACGCTGGTCTCCTGAAGAGCCAAAAAGTGAAGATAAAGCTGCCAGAAGTTGCAGCTGATTCAGGAACACACAACTCTTTACAGAAATGTACAGAGGTGTGTACATTTATGTACTCTTCCAAATAATAGCCTACAAAATAAGGTATATTAGTACAGTACTGCTTAAAATGTATGACAGAAATTGTATATTTTCTTAAAGGATTTCCAAAAACAGAGAGAAGAGATTGAGAGACTGCATGCTCTCCTCACTCAACACAATATTACCTTTGATTCAAAGCAAAGTAAGTGAATTGAACTCTGCTGTCTTCACTTGTTCAAGTTGTATATAGCGCTAACATTATTTTGTGCAATATCTTTGTTGCAGATGAAGCAAAAGGCACAGTGAGTGCGACAGTTAAGGATCAACACCTACAGGGAGACAACGGCCTTTTTGATCCGCAGTAAAACAGAAAAATCTCCCACAGCAAGTGCCCTCCTCCATTTAAAATCATGTGAAGATTGTGTTGATCAATGTGAGCGACACGGACACTCGCTGGACAATATCGCTGTCCCTGGGGACGGCACTAAATGTTAATTTAAACAAGAGACACTGAGAAAAACTCTACTCAAATGTGGGTTAGAAACTTTTTCTTTTTTTCCCCCAGACACTTTCGTCAGTCTTGTTAATAAATACAATTCTGCAACAAATTGAGAATAAACTTTTTTTAATAGTTTCGAGAGGGGGAAAAGTTTAATGTATTTATGTTTCAACATTTGAGTCTTCAGCAGGTTAACACTTCTTACGATAAAATTATGTTCCTAAACACTGTTACATGTGAAGATTTATACTGTATTTGGTTGGTGCACTGAAAAACTGGATACCTTTCGCCAGGTAGGAGACACTATGAGAAAACATAAGTATAGTAGTATAACAGTATAACTGGATTTATTTTTTAATGGACAGGACATAAAGCATTTTATGAAATAACTGGTGTTTTGTGTGTATGTGTGTCAGACCAAAAAATAGGATTAACAGATGGCTTACGGTGTTATTTATGTCTTTGGAATATTAAGAGTACTGCAGTTGGTTATTTTTATAAATTCAGGAAGTGATGTCACAAGCATATAGAGACTCAGTTGTTTCACATGAAAAGTGTATAACCTGAAATAAGAGTCAAAACGTACCTTTGTGGTGCAGAAGGCCTACATTCTCTCTGATCCAGCAACCACAACAGGCAGCTGCTCCTATACACTACCTACTGTATATTTGCTTTGGGCATGGATGAGATGTGAATTATGGGTACAACAAAGCTTGGCTGTATGGATAGTATGGACGACCACACCCACACATAATGAGATGGATTTAGTTTAAGAATAGGTCTACATTAATTCCACAAATAATGTATGAATTGTGAACTGCTGGGCTGGAAAGAAGAGAATGAAAACTAAACCATGCCCTACCTTGAATAGATGAGAAAAGTGACTTCAGAGATTATGGGGCTTTGACACACAAACATGTCTTACTACAAACATTCCTAACACTTTAACTCCAGCAGTCTCTCAGCATTCTGTTGCATCTTCATTTCTCCTCTGCCCATAATGTGCCCTCTCATTGTCAAATCTATTACTCATTGAATATGATCGCCACTATTGGACAATATTCAAATAATGTGCAATAACCCTGCACACAGTATATAAAACCACTTATTTTTTCATATGTATATAGTGTCTCAACTGTGCACCTTACACCCCCCTTTTTTAACTAATTTTATATATTGTTATATTATTTTTATGTATATGTTGGCACTGGGAAAGGAGTTGCTTTTAATTTCATTGTACATGTGTATAGTGACAATAAAAGGCATTCTAATGGCAAAACTGGACTCTGAATTATTTACATTTGGAGCTGGAAAAAGTAGCTACTGTTTAAAATGAACTTTGAACTAAAGATTTTTAATTTAGAAAATTATTTTGGTAACTGATTACTACCAGGCAATGATGCACACAAGCAATGTCGAGAAAAAAAGTAACCTAGACACATTTAAACATAAAATGTGCATGTGAGCAATACTGGTAATTTGATCAAAACCCATCCTCCCCCCCCCCCCCTTAAGGACCAGTCCAAAAAACTACATATAAAACACGTTTTAAACCTAGCTTGAGACCACGGCGGTCACTCAGTCCACTGACCAACAAACATGTTTCAGTCTTTTTCTAGTGGGCTTCATTTTGATTGATGGTGGTGGGTTCAGGAGAGCAGCTGGATAACTTCTCTGGCTCTGTGCGCCCTCTGCTGGACAGCGGTGTCCTCTGGTGCTTGTCCCGACTCCTCGACCTGCACTAAGGCCTTCTGCACTGTGATGTCTTTGGCTCCTCCACGAAGTCCCTCCAGGTACTGGAGCAGCACGGAGAACTTCTCGTCTGGAATCTGAGAGAGAATATTTTATATGATCGTGTTGCTTGAATCTAGTCGGCTGTCTATTAGTTTAGATATTATACTGTATAAATAAATGAAAAAGCAAGTAAATAAATAGTTATTTGTAATATACAATATCTATCTATCTATCTATCTATCTATCTATCAAAAATTCTAAAAAGGTGGCATGAGAGAGCATCTTTAAATATGTTGTTCATAAAGATTGATACACTAATGAACTTTTCATAGATTCACCTTTCTGTTCTACAAATGTGTCAACCATGCTGTATTAAAAAAAATGCTAATAAAAACAGCAGTCTTAAAAATATATATTTTATGAATGGAGATTAGAGAGTGGGTGTAACTCAAACTAACAGGAAGACATCACTCTGAGGTCAATACCTCCCTCACTCTGTACCTCAGCTGAGAAAAATCCCACATCATCATCACACTGGTTCGTGTTACCTGTTGGGAGTCAAAGATGTGCTGCAGTAACCACGTCTGCCTGGTCTTCTGGAACTTCCACTCTGCGCGGTTCTCAGCCCAGCTGCAAAGACCAAACCGATGCGAGTTGTAATTACAAGAAAGGTGTTGATGTTTTTAATACCACAGTTTGTTGTCCGTGTTATTATGCTAGTTTGCTTTATACTGTTCACTGTATTATGTCCTCCCATATACATAACAAGGGGCAGGACCTTGTCATTGAAGAGGCACTCCAGATATCTGGTGTCTTAACACAAGAGACGGATTAGAAAAAGAATAGTCAAAATCAAAGTAGTAGAGGCCAAGGTATCCTGAGTTTTCAGTCCCTAATATGGGTCAGTCTAAATAACACTTTTCACAATGTAATGTGATAAGATCTTTCATTAGACCCTGCCAGTCTGGTAAACACAAACCTCTTTCAAACTCAATACCCCAAGTTAGCAACACAGGCTTTCTGTTACAAATGTTTTGTCTCAAGCTGAAATCATCAGGGTTATTTTTCTCAGACTTTAGAAGGATCCTTCAGAGCCACAGGAGCTATTATACAACATTTTTACAAGGTTGTGCTCCTTTTGACTGGTATACTGAACTTAATGTGTAAAATCTGACCACACACACCACCATCAACAATTACCTTTGACAGATTCTCAACATAAGTAACCAACATAACCACAATAGTATTTTGTTTTGAGGGCTGTATGGAATTGCATCACATTGTGTTTCCGATTACGTCCTTTTTTGCTGTGAAATGTAATTTAAAGATGGCCAGTTTGTGAACCATTTGTGGTCTTGTGGATCCAAATCATGGCTTAAATACCTGAATAGTAAGTTGCTGGTTAAGTGGATACAGAGATGGGGTTGTTTTGGACCTGTGGTTTCGTATGTAAGAAGTGATGACATCATAGGCAGGAGGCCAACAAGTCGATTCCCCTGTCCTGTACTAAATGAGAGTGGCTCTTACCAGGTGAGGTAATCTAAGGCCTGCTGAGGTGCAATGGGTCCAGATGCCTCAGTTTTCGGTAAGGTCTCTCCCTCAGCTTTAAGCCTCTTCTTCTCTTCCTTTTTCAGGATCTTCTTCATCTTCCTCTCCAGGACACGCTTCTCCTCGGGACTTAAGTCCTCCTCTCCCTCCAGCTCGTGTGTCCCCTCTGGGCGATGGGGTGGATTGGAAATCTGGAAGTCGCACCAAAGCAAAACAAAAGGTTCATGGGGCATTATCTACATTAACAGGCCTTCCTTTGTAGACCCTTATCAAAAACCATTATCCAACATCCCTAAATAACTCTACACTGATTGAATGGTAAGAAAAATATAACAATAATAAAACAGTTTACTTAACAGCCATTTCCTGCCAATTTTCAATATTTTACAGTTTTCTGGGTCAGTGCAGAGCAAATACTAGATGCTTAAAATATCTTAAATTTAATGTAAGATATAAAATAAATGTAACATTTTGTTTTGCTAAAGACTTAAGACATGTGAAAGCTAGAAACATCTTTGAGTTTGAATCACTTCCTGTTGCACTGCAGCTCAGAGGGACGTTTCCTGTATCTGCAGCTATGAGGTCAGAATCACAATATACTGCGTTTACTGTGGTGTGCAGCATCCCTTCAGCATTCGAAGCCCTCGCAATTCACATCTACAGCACACGTTTGCACGGTTTAAAAATAACCACCCGTTAAGTCGGGTTTTGCCCAATCACACAGAGGAGCCACAAAAACCACCAGGCGTTGTGCGAGTGAACAAAATTTCAATTTCAATTTCAGGACGGAGAAACTTTGCTGCGATACAACACTACCACAGGCAAAAAAGTAATATTATCCCTTTGTAACAGGGTGAAATTAAGTATCTAGCTCTCCATTTGTCTGCAGAATACTTCATGCTTGGTAAAACACTTGTTTAAACTTAAGGAATAAAGAACCAAATTAAAGCCATTTAGCTGCAGCCAGTAACCACGGCACAACTTAAAGACTGTGTTTAACTCTCAGGGGAAGTTAAACAAGGGACGCAGTATGCTCTGATTTAACAGACCTCAGTCTGCACGATGAAGGAAAAAAAAAAAAAAGAGGGAGGGAGGAAAAGATTTTGATCACATGGCCACGAAGTCATTCTGAAAGTATGCTGGCAGGGTATTGCCCATAGAAATATAAAACGTCCTTCATAGTGAGTGGCCGTGTCCATGCAACGAGCATCACTTTCAGAGCTTTGAGTCAATCACCAGTGTCGGGCTGGTGGATACAAAACAGAAGACGAGCGGGTGACGAAAGCAAACATGGTAAGTGGAAACATGTGTTTTTACCGAGAAGGCAGTTCCTCAAAAGGAGAGCAGACAAAGACTGGCCAACGGGGTCATGTGGTCTTAGAAAAGATTTTAGAAAGCAAACATTTCGACAAAATCGAGTCAAAATGTTTCCTTTCTAAAAGCTAGTCAGCACTGTATTTTTTTAGAGATCGACAATAATGACTTCCAGTTAAGTTAAAATTTTAGCTCAACTTTTGAGTTAATTCAGGAAGGAAATGCACAATATGTGGTAAGAGTAAGTTTCTGTGGAAACCTAATTTAATGATTCACAGGCTGAGCAATAGTAAACACTGTTGAAAATGTTTCAGAAACAGCTAATGAATGAGCTTAATTACTCAAACGTGGTTGCTCTTAACAATTTCCACTAGTTTTTTGTGCACTAAAAGAACAGCTGATTTACAGACACCAGGTAATATATAATATACAAATACTTCTACCCAAAGCACCTGAACTTTGCTAACAGTTCATTAGATTTCTATTCTCCCCTGATGGCAGGAAATGCTTGACAAACAGTAGCGGGTGATGCTAAAGAAGACAGGATGTCATCAGTGCATGTTTTCTCTTTTCATTTTCAGTTTAATCAAAGTGTGGACTTGGTGTTGAGCACCACATCTCCATTTTCCAACAATTCCACCATCGTGGACAACACCACCTCCATCATAGACACCTCCATTTCAGCAGCCGACCCTTCCTCTAACTTAGACGAAATTGCAGCCAATGACATAACCTCCAGGGCAAACTATGTCTACAGTTTCTTGGCGGGGCTGGGCTTCATCGCAGGCTGCTTCCTGCTCTACAGCTTCATCCAGACCTACAGAGCCCAGAGACGGCTGGCCTGGCTCAACTGCCTGCTCTGGGGCTTTTGTGGCATCCAGCTGCTGCTTCTGTTTCTCTCTCTCCACGCTGTGGCCTACAGACCAAAATACCTGCATACCACAGGTTTGGGCTGTGCTGCTCTCTCCTTTACCATCAACACAGCCTCTCTGAGTGGCCTGCTGCTCTTAGTGCTCATGGCTTATGTCCTAACCCTGGATCCTCCATCCCACGCCCTGCTGAGGAAGCCTTGGGTCTGTGCAGCTCTGGTGATCCTGACTTCTATCCTGATTTCTCTACTGCTGGCTGGGCTTGGTGGACCCAGAGATGATCCGAATAAAAACGTCACGTGTTTTATGGATCCAGTCAGTGCCGGTGAGTCGTATGCAGAAGCTAGGTTGTGCCTGGCTTTTTTGATTCCCTACATCCTTCAACTGGGATTTCTAATAGGTGGCTGCGTCCGGCAGTGGAAATCAAAAGGGCGTTTCCTCTCCGGCTCTGAGGAGGGTCCTGTGTTCCTGACCGTCACCGTGGTCATGTTTTTCTGCCAGCTCTTCTACAGTGTGGCGCTGGTGAGAGGAGCACAACTACAACAAGAGAAGAAGGGGCTGAGCCATCATGAGTGGGCGTTTCTGAGCGTGGCTGAGTTTGTACTGTTCTCAGGGAGCAGTGTCAGCCTCCTGCTAGTGCTGCTCATGCACAGGCCGTGTCGAGAGAGTCTCCATGGAGTGTTTAGGCAGCTGAGGGACATCTGTCGAAGCCCAGGACGCACACAGCCCAACAGAAACATTATTGCTCCCCACATCGAGATCACAGACACCCTGCAGGACATAGAGTCATAGGACAAAAACTCATCTAAAACAGAACTCTTCCAATGCATCGAAATAAAGACTTTTGCGATCTGATGTATTGGACATATTCTTAATCTGACTTTTAAAATGCTTTCAGTGTTTATTTTTCTCGTAAGTGACTATTTAACTGTTTTACATGCATGTTTTCTCAAAAGTTTGCAAAACTATTTTTCAAATAAATTTTTTTTGTACATTTCTATTTTACAAAAAATAAATGTTTTGCTGTACATCTCCAGAATTGTACAACATGTACAGTCCATACAGTCACTGTTGCAATATGTTAACACAGTTGTTATAAATCAACACTATGCATAGGACCATTAAAAAAAGACTTACTGTTAGCAGTATGTGCAATTGTATCTATCTTTAAATTGCTCTTAGGCACACCTCTTTTCTCGGAAAAGAGACTCCGTTTGCATAAACACGACTGGAAAAACCTCCGCAATTCCCAGAATGCAACATCAGAAAAACATTAGGTCAAGGAAAATAAAAGCCTGATTCTAAGTTTAGGCCAACAGTGTCAATATAAATTTATTTTATTATTTCTAAAGCTGTTAAAAAGAACCAAAACAAGCCAGACAAGTGATAATGAGAACTTTCCAACTCCTTACAAGAAATTGATGGGCACCAGTTCTAGGAATAACTGACCTGCATGGATCACATATTGCATCAGTGCCAACACAGAGTGGCTCAAAACCAGAGACCAGTAGGAAAATTAATAGAGGAGCTGGTTTGCTTAGGTTTTTTCCATCACATTTAATTTTAGACCCGATTCACACTGTGTAGAATCATAGTAGCAACACAGATCTTATAGGAAAGTCACAAAATCATTAAATGCAAAATGTGATGCATTACATCATCAATATGGCAAATCACATTCAGTCTCAAACAGGTGCCTGTAAACCAAAAGCAAAAGCAAAGGGGCTGCTAAATACACAATCTTTTGTGTTTTAAAAAGTCTGAAAATAGATGAATTGAGACTATTCCAGTCTGTCCTTCATCTTGTTTTGTGTAAATAAACTATTAGTCTGTCTTTGCTAAAAGTGCCAGGACTCCCATATTTATATATTTTAACCTTCTACAATCCTAGTCGTGTTCGCACTTCACTTAAACGTAAACATTAATGTAATAAAATAAGTCTATATAAACATACATAGGGGATATTCATTTTGACTACTTACTGTATTGCTAATAAACTGAAGTGAAGCTGTGATAAAAAAAAAAAAAAAACATTGTTTTCATATTTGGCTGAAATTTTTTTTCTTCCCAATTTGTGCGAGTAGGTGTGTGCACACGCCTGCATTGTGTGTTTGTTGCTGTAAGTAGTGGGTGGCACCACAACACTTCTCTGGATTTTCTGGGACACCTGCTTACAAAGTCACCACCATCGGGACAGGGAGGATAGGAAAGACCGCAATGCAGTGCAAGGAAACTCAGGTAGGTATTTTATATGAATCACAAATTAATTATATCAAAGCTAACCGACTATTGTCTTATAGTTTTAAATTATGTTAAAAGTTTGTTAAATGTACCACTAATTTGACCAACAGTTGTTCTAAAGCAACTGTAGCACAACAGCGATTAAGATTATTTTTTTATGGAATTGACAGCAGAGGGAAAAAAAATAGGACTACTAGGCCGCCCCACTATTGCACTTTTGTATCAACAGAAGGACGCATTCTCTCTTTATCCTAACTCTGAAATAATTCTTAAAACGGCAGCCAATTTGACATTTTAACAACTACAGTTGAGCTAAAATTGATTGAACATTGATAAACTATGGGGTTTGAAACTGATCCTGTATAATAATCTTGAATAGAATGGTGTATGACATAATGATATATTTTATAAACATATATACAAGAAATATCCCAATTCCTGAGAAGCTGAAAACAAGCTTGACTTAATGCATTTCTCCTCTCTGTACAGAACAAAGAGTGGGCTTCACTATACTGCACATCAAAGAAGACCCCGGTGCAGAAAGAGGAAACCGATGATACCACGGTCTCCACTGGGGCTAAACCCTCGGAAAACTAAGCATTATGGCAACTTACTGATTAGCTACTGCTAACACCAGATCAACACTAAAGTGTAATATGGACATGACCATGTACGTGGACTACAGAGTCTTTACTGTTCAGATAAATGACACAAAGGCAGCCGTGTCTGATTTTCTGCAGGTATTTTCAGAGAGTAGTCAACTTTATATTATCAGCTTCTTCCTCTCCAGCCTCTACATTATATTCCTGTTCCCTGTCGGTTTCATCGGGAACATCCTCATCTTAGTGGTCAACCTGTACCACAGGGGCCACTTGACAGCCCCGGACCTCTACTTTGTGAACCTTGCCGTGGCCGACCTCGCCCTCGTGGCTGACTCTCTGATCGAGGTGTTCAACCTGAAGCCAGGCTACTATGACAAGCCCGGCCTCTGCACCTTCATGAACTTTTTCCAGCAGGTCAACATGTACAGCAGTGTCTTCTTCTTAACCTGGATGAGCTTTGACCGCTTTGTCGCACTCACTGGCTTCATTGGTCGCAGCATGCCTCGCGCACGCCTCAGCTGCTGCCTTATCTGGGCGTCTTCGTCGTTGCTCACCGTGCTTCCTTTCGCTATAGCTCAAACGCAACACGCTGGGGAACTCCACTTCTGCTTCGCAAACGTGACCCAGATTCAGTGGCTGGAGGTGATGCTGGGTTTCTTGCTGCCTTTCTGCATAATGGGTCTGTGCTACTGGAAAATAGCACAGGTGCTCCGGCGGGGCAACAGGGGTCATGATGGCCCACAGCAGAGGCCTGGCAGGCAGAAAGCCCTGCGGATGATCTCAGCCGCTGTGTTAGTCTTCTTCCTCTGCTGGCTCCCGGAGAATGTGTTTATAAGTGTTCACCTTCTAAGAGGTGACGCAGACAGCGGCACGCTGTGGCAGGATTACCCCCTGACAGGTCATGCTGTCAGGCTGGCGGCCTTTTCTAACAGCTGCCTGAACCCGCTTATCTACAGTTTCCTTGGGGAGACCTTTCAGAATAAACTGAGGATCATATGGGCCAAGCTCAGGCACAGGTCAGCCTCAGGAAAATCACTCACTGTACCAGCGGGAAGCACATGTGGCCATGCAACATGCGACAGACCAAGGCGGTCCACACATTAAAGCTCTAACGTCCTTCCAGAAACTGTTCTGCCCCCCCCTCCCCCAAAAAATAAATGCCAACTTCATAATATAGGGCACACAGATAATAGATCATGTCTGCCATCAGTGTAAAGACATTAAGGGACAATGAAAATGTAAGGGCTCCAACTGTTGTGGAAACGCTTGTGTTGAATCAGTTATTTAAATGTATACCATTTATGAGAATTTTTTATAGTGTTTTGACAAAGTAAATTAATTTACATTTCAGCTTTTAAGACATTTCTGATGCCACCTGGATTTAAAAATCAGACCAATGTTTGTCATATAAATGAATTTAGTAATACAAACTCAACTATACAAATACAATACCTCCAAAAACTATAACTTTCAGCTGTTCTAAATTAGGGTTTTAAGCACCTTCAAACACCTTGTTTTTATGACTGGGTTATTACCAGGCCAAGTAAAGAGCATTCTGCATATAGGAGCATATAAAAAAAGTCAGAGTTCACAGAAACAGAAGAAACCAAATGGAAACAGCTAACACTCTTACCTCGCTTTGCTTTGTCTTCTGTGTTTGCTCTGTCCTTTGTTTCTTTTTGTGTTTCTTTTCCTTTTTCTGTTTTTTATCATCTGCTGTGATTGTCACATGAGGAATCTGTACTGGAGCCTCCTGAATTAAATAAACAATCATGATTTTTAATTCTTTCACGTTGTGTCATCTAAAACAGTCACATGTGTCTTTGGGTACAGGCATATACCTAGGTCTATGGGTACAGGTGCAAGTCACTGTCACTACTCACCTCTACTTCCATCTTTTTCCTTTTCTTTTTTACTTTAGTGTCCATCATTTCTTCTTCGTGAACCTCGCTGACATTTGAACTCAACTTCTTCCTTTTAGGCGGGTTTGTCAAAGATTTGTCTTTGGCCATGGGATAATATACTCCTACAAACAAAAGCACGAGCATACTAAACAATACGCATACACACACACACTGTATTAGTAAATGGGCATACAATAAGCCTAGAGGAGGATTAGGGCTTTTGCTTACTTAACTTGCTGTGATAAACATTTCATGACATTGAAAGAGAAATAACAACAGTTTGACCTCAAGTACAACTGATACTCGACACATGTAAAAACAATTCAGTCAAAAACACGTGTTACGCTGGTTACAGTGGTTTCTACGGCCCCCACATAAAAATGCCATAATCACTAAAACGTAATCATGGACAAAAAATGTATATTATCATATTGTTCTTATATATAAATGTACTTACTTAAACTGCGACAAAACGTGTATAATTCGAGTAAGCACAGATAGAGCATGGACCTCAACCGGAAGTGCTGTCGGACAGATGAAGCGTGATTGGACAGATATCTCCCCTTGTTTTGTGATTGGTCAATGGGTGAGACTGCTTCAAAGACCCTCGTAGCTATCATATTTTATATACTTTATAAATATAAAGCAAAAAATATGATTGTTTCTTGAAGTGAGTGTAGTTTGGAAATATGTTTCAGTAGAAAAATAACACCACAGCATTTAAACACATAGAGAACAGTTAATTTAACGTTACAGTGTTAAAACATAAAGCAGCTGGTAACAAAGACTGCTATTAAATTACACCAACTACTAGAGTTTGTGTTTCTCAGGCCATATATTTAATATATTAAATATTAACAGACCAACCAAGCCCACCATAAAGAAAAAGAAGCTAGTCCTCTGCGTTTTAGTGGAACGGTCAAAACCAGTGTCTATGGTTCAACAGCGGCACCGGAAGAAATTCAAGGGTGCACAATGATTACATGACCTACTAAGGTGTGTTTGATAAGAAAACCTTCAGTTTATTTCAACGTCGTTTGTCCTAAGATGACCAGTTGTCCGAGATGTCTACAACAGCAGGACGAGTTTTCACCAGCCTGACACGCGTTGCTTTCAGACGAGGGATACTGATTCATAAAGCTAACGTTACACCGACTGTGAGGTGAGTGTACATCTGCTTATAGATCCCACGTTGACTATTAGTGGTGGGGCTCAATGACTAAGTTGTATCGCTAATGTTACCCTCTAACGTTACTAACCTACAGATTTTCTCAAGTAATATGAAATTTAAGCTAGAGGTTATATATGTACACCGTTGGGTTGTTTAATCTATACCCGGGCGTCATACTTAAACTGATTTGTATGTGAAATTTAAATCTCGTTAAGTCTCCAAAACGCAAACACTGAAGCACAAGTACATCACAATTATACATTAGTACAGCACTTAAATTAACATGGAAATTTACTTTCCATTCGTAACTGATGTATTCGTGTTCTTTGTCATCAGACTGAACGGTGTGCGGTTCCTGACTCTGACCTCTCAGAGGTTAGCGAAGTCCGAAGATGGCGATAAAGAGGTGAACAATGAACCCATAAAGTTCTCCACCAGTAAAGCCAGTCACAGAACCTGGAAAGTTGACCGCTCCATGGGGAGCCAGTTTGAGCGGCCCTGGTGGAAGGTCCTCCCCGTCAGCCTGATATTCACCGGCTTTCTACTGTGGTGTGCACTGAGAGGAGAGACGAACATTGATGTACAGCTGGAGAAGGAGCTCTATGAGCAGTTACCAGGCTTGCTTTCAGACGAGGAACAGGATGAAGCCCAAGATAAATCCAGTTAACAAATTTAAGATTTGTATATACGAGGTTGTATTTATTGTGAAATGTGGCTAGTATTTTAGGCTGTGGCACCGAATCTCTTACAAAATGTTTAGACCAAGTTTCTTGCGAATGTTCAGCTGAGTTGTCAACATGCAGATTAAAATGTAACAATATGAGTTGTCTCTGGAGGTAATTGCTCAGTTCTCTTCAGCTCACTACATAATAGTCCTTAGCATGCTAGGAGCAGATAGGATTTTAAATGCGTTTAATCACTAAAATCCAACTTTATTGTAGTAAAGTACTTAACACTAATCCTATCCAAATCATGTACTCAATATTTAAGGAAAAAAAATTAAGTTTCAGGCCAACAATTTGAGGTAGCGGAAAGTTTATTTACAGCACAAGAAATCCTGTGACATGCACACACAGGATAACAAGATATGGATTCTAAAATAGTATGCAAACCTGAGAAAGGCAGTGGAATATTGTTTCAGCATTTACAGATATGAAGCTATTCTACAGTGAATAGGACAGTTGGAGAAAGTAAAGAGTGAAATGAAAAAAGTACAAAAAAGGAAAACAAGCCTGAAACTGCAAATTAGGTGGTACACATGCTGGTAATAGTTCCAAGATTTACAAAACAAACCCCAGTCAATCCCCCACTAAAAAGATAAAATCCAATGAATCATTTATGCACGCTCTCCTCTAATTCGCCTGGCCAGCTGAATGTCCTTGGGCATGATGGTAACCCTCTTTGCATGAATAGCACACAGGTTGGTGTCCTCAAACAGTCCAACCAAGTAGGCCTCACTGGCCTCCTACACGAGGAGACAAAAATCAAGGTTATAAAACCCTAGTGAGCTAGAAGAATAACCTGCAAAACAATAACCAGACATGTAAAAATATCAAGTGTCACCTGCAGAGCGCCAATAGCTGCACTCTGGAAACGCAGATCAGTCTTGAAATCTTGAGCGATTTCCCTCACAAGGCGCTGGAAAGGCAGCTTCCTGATGAGCAGCTCGGTGGACTTCTGGTACCGACGGATCTCACGCAGAGCAACAGTACCAGGCCTACAACAACAAGTGAACGCAATGAAACACCGGGGGACCGATTCCCACTGGACAGTTTGAAGAAGAAAAAACGCACGTGCAGTTATTGGTTGCCTCCGATTTACAATCACAATAGCATTGCTACACCACTAACAAACGAGCACAGCATGTGTACCTGTATCTGTGGGGCTTCTTCACTCCGCCTGTGGATGGCGCGCTTTTCCTTGCCGCTTTGGTGGCCAACTGCTTCCTAGGCGCCTTTCCTCCGGTGGATTTACGAGCGGTCTGCTTGGTACGAGCCATACTTCACCTGCAGGTCTGAAAACAAAAAAGATGAAGCCAACAACGAATTAAATTTCATATGTAACATTACGGTTCTTAATAGGCTACTTTTAATTGGCCCAATTCCTACCCTAGTGAAGAAACGTCACTGTAGCAACTTCACAATAGACACTGTTATAGCCAACATTCTCATTTATAATGAACAATTTCCTGATACATTTTTCAACAACAACGGTAAAGTTACTAGAAACGTTTAGTTAGTGCCAACTCAATTTGTCAAGGGACGTCTCTTAATGTGCAGACAGGGTATAACCTGTGTTGATACGCCGATGGTTTAAACAAAACAAGCCCATTGCCAGCCGCGCCACCATTAAGCTGTGGGATACACACACGTTTCTTTGCTGTCGTTAGCGAGCAATTTTAAACCTAGTGCCGACCCATGCAAAATGGCGCCAGCTAGCTACCACTTAGCTAGGCTTTAACAACGTCAATAATAAGCCACGGCAGTCCCCTAAGTCCACTTGATATGACCATTCAAGTGAAGTAAACCTTAAATGTAAGTTTAATTGTAATAACATGTGTTTCTTTGAAGTGAAGTTTGTACGAGTATCTCGAATGTAGCTAGCAGTTAGCCGACTGGCTATGGCGCGCGCCGTTTTGTTGTGAAGTGACTGACGAAGTCCAACGTTATATTACCGTTTCTTAACGAAATTAAAGTGCCCTATATAGCTGCTAACGTTAGCCATCAACACCGAATGTAGAAACACGCAATACTAATAGTAAACGCTCACACTTTACCGTTCTGTTTTTCTTTTTCTTTCCGGGAAAGTAGCGTATCCTTGACGTGCGTCGGTTGACTATTTTGACTGTGGGGGTGTGCAGGAGGTGGTATTTATAATCTGAGAGGAGCGCCGCTTGAAGTCCCGCCCCTGAGCCAACAGGACCGGTCCACAGTCAAATCCCTGAGTGGAGGAAATAAGGAGGATCACTGCCTCTGCATTTAAAGTAGAATGAAACAAGAAGTGCCTTCTTTTAAATGGAGGTGTCTACATAGTTTTAATTCATTCATGAACCCGAAACTGCATCCTCTTAGTCCGCACAGTGTTGGAATTAGCAATAGGTTTTACATCCTTAGGATTTATCAAATATCTTACAGGAGTGCTCACCGAGCTCAAATCAAATCCCCTTCTTTTCTTTGAATGGAACGAAAGGGAACAATGCTGTCCTGTTAAACAACAGATATGCCAGTTATGTGTAGAAATGAGTATTTCAGCTTCAATTGGCTAATGAATTGGGAAAAGCGTGGTCAGTGGCAGTCAATGATGGAAAAGGGATAAATCCTATCCAAGATTAACACGGGGCATATTCTGTTCGGGATGCAGTTTTATTTGCACGCTATCAGTCTAGTACACGCCAGATGTTCTGAGTCCATATTTGGCTATAATCTGAAAACAAAACAAAGGGAATTTTAACTCAAAAAAGGAAAAGAAAAACTCACCATAGACCTGTTTTAACCAAAGGAAGGAAACCAACTTCTATTATTCTATTTTGAAAACCAACCAAGCATTGTACATCGACAGCATGAGCTGAGCTGCATAAACAAATCTCTGTATACCCACGAATGGTTGAGAAAAAAACACAAGGCGTTGTGTGAAGAGTTACAGAGCACCACAGACAAATTCAGCATCATGCTTTGCTGAAACCTGCAGAAGTGGATCATTTTTTTTTTTTTTTTTTTAGGAATCAAATATCATTTAGTTTTTTTTTTTTTTGCGTTATGAATAAAGTTCAGCTGAAGCAGATCTAATTCTTTTTACTTATAGGCTATATTTACATTATCACATTCTTTTTTACATTACTTTTATATATTTGCAATACTGTCTACACAAATTATATTATATATAGTTATATTACTTACATTATATTTTATTGGTTTATATTTTTGCCCTATATCTTAACTTGCACGAGATAAGATTAGATTATTTTGCTTTTACGTGTGTTTTTCTTTAAGATTTTCATTGCCAACCAATACTTTTGTTATTGTTGTGCACATATGGTTGTCATATGGTTATATTTTCATATCTTCTCTCATACCTCACTTTTGTTTTTTGATTTGGTTTTTATTCAGACTGTAACATTAAGAAATTAAGCCTTATTTTCAAATGATTTGCAATTATTTCCTTGATCCTATTTACCATTTTTCAATGTCTTTGTTTATTTTTCATAGATGAAAAACCTCAAATCAATCTATAAGGTTTTTTTGCAGTGATTAAAAACGTTGTTTTGTCAAATGAATCCACTCAGTAAACTAGCCTATCTGGGTCATGATGAGAACGCCTTTATATATATCTATGGAGAACGCCACCAAGCGGAACGACAGGCGTTGGGGAAATATTACCAGACGGGCCTATTCTCAGGTGACACCGGTGGTAAGTCTGGAAACAACATGATTCCACGGAAACCAAGCAAATAGAAGTATTTTACAAATATTGGCTAAAAACTTGAGCCTGTTCCGCTGAGAATGTCTGTATCTTAAAGCGTCGAGTAAAATAGTTCCGTATAACAGGCACCTTTCAGCTGAAAACCTGCAACACTGGAAGAATCAGCATGACCGAGCAAAGGCTGCTGTTAATAGGTACATTATAACTGAATTACAAATCTTACACAGCACCAGCTAAACGCATTTCCTATGAGCCTTGCTGTATGCACTTGTGTGGTCTAATATAGGCCGTATTTGCGGATTTAAATCGTTTTAGTCGGTTTGTCTGAAAAATGTCCCCAATTTGATTTAACTAAAATTAACTCAGTTGTGGGCTTACAAGGTTTTCACTGATGTTTGATCATTTTATACATTTGCGTGTATCTGTTTCAGTTAAAGTTAGAGTACGTTTGGGGGTAATTAATGCAATTCTAAGTCAATGCAATGCCCCCAAAGTTATATCGTAATATGTGTGTGTGTGTGTGTGTGTGTGTGTGTGTGTGTGTGTGTGTGTGTGTGTGTGTGTTCGTGCAACAGATATTGAACCGAAGTCAAACAACTCTGCTCCTGTCAACAACAGAGCTGAGAATCCCCTCTGGACTCGCAGTGACAACACCTTTAGATTCAACTTCCTCCCTGACAACTCTCCAGCACTTCAGGAGACAACATCTCCATCATACGTGACCCAACCAGCAGCGAGACGGATATCCTTTACAAGACAGGGCTCTGCTTTTGCCTTCAACTTTGAAATTCCTCCTGTTCCACCTGTGGAAAACATGGAGACGGCAGAGACCCCAGACACTTCCTCTCCAGGCAGCCAACAATGTGTCCAAGAGGAAAAGCCTTCCCCGCTGCAGGAGGTTAACTCTCCTCCTGAGCCGTCAACGCAATCAAAAGCAAAGAAGAAGAAGAAGAAATCTGGAAAGAAAAACCACTCAGATGGCACCGAATCGCAGCAAACGCCTAGTTCGGCTGAGGGGTGTCAAGGAGGCGAGGACACAGAGCTGGTCAGTACGAAATAATTTCCTTTAAAGTAATCATGGTGGGTTCTAGTTGATTTGATGTCCGAATGTGACTGTGTTTCAGAGTGCAGAGGAGCAGCTGAACAGACAGCTGGACTGGTGCATCGAGCAGCTGGAATTGGGAATAAAGTCCCAGAAGAGTACACCGAAACAGAGTATAACATTTAATTTCTACATCACCTGTTCATACAAAATATATGTTTAGGATATGATTACTCAGACCATGTGAAGCCTGGTGTGACCAAAAAATATAGTGTAGCGTATACAGCACACACGTTAATAGCATTCTCCACGCAGAGGAGGAAGCCTCTCGTGCCCTGAAGACTCTACGAAGCTCCAAAGCTCCCCTGGCCAAGAAGAGGCAGGTGATGAGAGCCATGACGGGAGATTACAGGAAGAAAATGGAAGAGGAAAAGAGCAAGCAGTACAAACTCATTCAGAGTGGTGAGTGGGTTGCAGCAGTCAAGTGATTTGAACAGTAAAAATGACTCATGAATTGCTGTTAATTGACATATTTCTCCAATTCCAACAGAAATTGCATCCGGTCAGGTCAAATTTGTGTCGGATTCTCCAAAGAAGTCTGTATTCCACCGGAGAGCTGACGTCAAAAGCCAGACACCAGCCACGGAGGGGAACCTGCAACAAACTGGAGACCAGGATACACACCTGAAAGCACAGAGGCAGGAGGAGACTCCAGCTTTTGTCTTTACTCCCTCAAAGGAGGAGTTTTGCTTCAATTTTCTCTGATTTGTACCCTGAAGACTCATTTCACCCAAACATAACGTTGGACTGTGCTTGTGGTTTGTGGGCTGCGAGAAAAACAATCCCAACACCTAAAATAACTGGAATTGCTGACTGCTTGTACCATATAGTTAAATAAAAGTGTATTTTTATTTGCATTGTATTTT
Organism: Perca fluviatilis; assembly: GCF_010015445.1. Classification (NCBI taxonomy): domain Eukaryota; kingdom Metazoa; phylum Chordata; class Actinopteri; order Perciformes; family Percidae; genus Perca; species Perca fluviatilis. The sequence goes on along the minus strand of NC_053132.1, from coordinate 18,184,948 downwards.
CTTTTTAAATGTATGTGTGAATAACGTTTTCCTCATCAGCAGCTACTACATTGAGGTCAGGTCAGTGCAGGGTTTTTTTTTTTGGGTGAGGGTCAAAGAGGTATTAAAAGGTTGCTTGGTTATTATGTCTGTTAATTATGACCTGCTTTATATTCATTTTATACCAAAAACACATTTGGTAAACAGTGTCACTTCATCATAGCATAAAAGCACCATACATTAGTGGTTCCCAATCGTTTTGGCTTGTGACCCCTCACAATGAAGCCATGTCTACTGTGCTCATATATATAGGTCTTGGTATGGACAGGAGCTGTGAGCAGTCCAACAAAGTGTGAATTTCATTTCAAGGATGTTTAGAGGCATGAGAAGGTAAAATTATCTAGATTTCTTTTCCAAAGATTTAAAATCCGAAAATAAATAGAAACTGTAACAGATTGTATTTCTTATCCCTGATCTGCTGACTCCTCATATTTTAAAGTGATCCTTTTAGGGGCCCTAACCCCCAGGTTGGGAACCAGTGCCTATAAGATAACATTTACCTACAAACTCAAATATGTCCCCTACAGGTCGATGCAATGAGTTTAAGATAACACTGGCCAGTCATTATTATATTAGTGTGTACGGTATGTGCTCTTGAAAAAGTTTAGCCGGACCTCTCAAACAGGAAAGGGCGGGGCATGGTTCAACACGAGCACAATTTATCGTGACACAAAACCAAAAAGTTTCAGCAAACTAACGTTACCTGTAAGTCTTTAACGTTTGACATTCGGCTGTATTGTGAAATATTAGCTAGCTAGTTCGTTTAGTAAATTACCTTTATTCATAGTGTATTAGGTTGGTGTAAGGAGACGTTCATATCGGGCTAACGTTATCTAACGAAGCTAACATTGAGCTAGCTAAAGAGTGAAGTTGAAAGCAGGAGCTTGTAATAGCGTTGATTGAGATTGAACAAAATGTCCCATTTAGCATGGCAGAATTAGGGGGGCACTGCCTAAAACGTTGGAAGACTGCACCAGGGAAAAATGAAATACCGTTAAATCATGCTGAAACAAGTATGGAGGGATTGCAGAAGTTGTTGCTATCATTTAATAACGATAAAGAGTGGACATTTTCAATTGGGACATGGGAAGCATTTGACAGAGCTTTGCGGAAAAGAGGGAGATACATGTAGAACATATAGCTAGTTCAGAAAATGCAAAATGGGATTAATCAAGTTAAAATGTGAATTTCAATTTTCAGAGGAAAAAAAACAAGTGATGTTCTTTAACAAGAGAAACTCAGGGGATGCAGTAATCGTAAACAGTAATTAAACCTTTGTTTTCAGGTGTGTGGAGGGACGAGTGAAGACGTACAAAATGTCTGAGCTAAGTGACGAAGCCAGTGAATCCGAGCAGCTGGGTGCCAGCCTCTCCCTGTGGCTGGGGGACTCCCTGGTGCGGCCTGAGGAGCTAGACGTCCCTCTGGACCTCCACACCGCCTGCTCCATCGGCCAGTATGATGTGGTGGCAGAGTGCATCCAAAAGTGGGTGCCTAAATAACCATAATAACAACAGTATCACCAGATGTATTTGTATTATCCACAGCATTTGGATCTTTTTTTCAGAGGTGAGGTGGACCTGAATGGCAAGAACATTGGAGGATGGACCCCACTGATGTATGCATCTTACATTGGCCATGACAACATTGCAAATCTCCTACTGGAGGCAGGGGTGAATGTAAATGCTACTACTTCCAAAGGATTAACACCCTTGATGCTGGCAGCAAGCTGTGGGAATGAAAGTATTGCATACTTTCTGCTTCAGGTACAAAATGGCACCATCAGACACCAACAGTTAATGCCATGCTATGTTGGTGTGTTCAGAAATCCAAGCACAACATGTGTTCAGAAAAGTTTTATTTATGAATGCAAAATGACACCATGCAATGACAAAATGACACCATGCAGAGTGATTGGATTGTCTGTTGCTGAAAAGCATTGCATTTATAAAAGGGTCATTAGAAAATCAAACCCAGAAGGCAAACGGTAGAAAACACTGATGTCATAAAGGCCATTTCAACGCAATAGGTTGCTGTACGGCAGGTTACTCTCAAAACCCAGATGTTGGCTTTAAAATTACCAACAAGGATGGTTTAGTTGCCTTAAGTCTATAAACTGTTTTTTTCATGCTAAAATAAAACATTTGACAAAACATACCCACAGTGTTTGTTATTTTCTTGATAAGGTGTTAGATTTATGGTTCTATGTAACACTTTGTTATTCAGAGTATGAAAGGCATTTTTGTTTTTCTTACCCCAAAAGCAAGGTGCTGAGTTGGAGCTAAAGGACTCTCGAGGCTGGACCGCTCTGTTCCACTGCACGAGCACAGGCCACCAGCAGATGGTCAGGTTCCTGCTGGATAACAATGCTGATGCCAATGTCAAGTAAGTGTCTTCATTCATCCCAAAGCCACTGCAACACTTCAAAATTTTAAATTTTTTTTTTCTTTCATCCACAGGGAGCCAGGGTCTGGTTTCACTCCCCTGATGGAGGCTGCTGCTTCTGGACATGAAATCATTGTACAGTACCTGCTTGATCATGTGAGTACGTTACATTTGCACGCCACGGAGGATGAGTGATGATGATGTGACACGAAGAAGGGGCTCATTGTCATTCATTATGAGTTAATTCATTATGATCCTAACTCTGAATAATTTACAGAAAGTTAAAGTAGACGACCGCAACGCCAAAGGAGAGACTGCCCGTGCCCTAGCCATGCTGTACAGCTATACCAAGATCGTCAGTCTCATTGACTCACGTTCTCCAAGGACCAAACCAGGTGCTTGTTGATACAGCTCAACTTCTCATTGTTTATTTATTTTTACAAAATATGTTGTTATCCTTTCTATGCATTTTATTTTGAGATAGATTTTTTTTTTTTTTCTGTTCTAACTCGTCAGGACATTTTGAAGACCTGAGCTCCTCTGAGGACTCGGACAGCGCGCCCCCACGGATAAGGCCAAGCCGAAACCGAGCTAAAGGCGTTAGCATCCATGATGGGCCCCAGGCCATTGCCAAATTTGGAGTAGGAGGCACCAGCAAGCTGTGTGGTAGTGTTGCATAAGATATCCAGTCTGCTAACCTGTATTCATACCAGTCACCTGTATAGTGGCTCCAGTTGTTAAGTCAAATTACACAAAAGTTCCTTAAAAAGGAAATACAAACAGTCTGTGCATTAAGGAGGTTGATTGACACTTACACTACTTTGTGTACAGCGGATAGTTTTTTCCTTGAGTGCTGAAAAACTCAGTTTTGAGATTTCATCACAGAAATAATTACAAGAAAAAAATCAATCACTCAACATGCTGCCATTCATAACTATAGTCATGACTCATGAGTAGGAATGGGCCTGTATGAGATTCTGACGGTATGATAACCTTCAGCAAAAATGTCACGGTATTGCAATTACAGCTCTAAATTTATTATTTTTGAAATGTCTGGGTAAAAAAAAAAAAAAACTTCTCCATTGAACACAATGTATTTTATTTTTAAACACACTGCACACTGGCAGGGAGAGAGATTTCTAAACTGCACTTTCTGTCCTTGTAGACTAGAAATTTGAGTGGTTTGGAAACCATGACTTTTTCAAACCATGGTATACCTTGAAGCCGTTAACCGGCCCATGCCTACTTGTGAGTAGGGTAGAAGTTTAATACTGCTTTTCTCCTCACAGAGCCTCCTGCAGCAACGCCAGGTTACGTGACGAGTGAGGGCATCCGCTACCGTGACGTGACCTCACCCATCAACGAGCTGGACGGCCAGAGCAATAGCAGCAGAGGTGAGAGGCACACGATTACTAGCGTTTTGTGACATCTGGAATTCTTAATGGAAATAGTTACACGTGTCTTTGGAAGAAATGGACCACAAAAAATACTGCAATGTAAGATAAGTAATGTCCTCAGTTACACTGGCAGTCTGCCAAAGCAATTACGTATTTTGTGATACCACCACAGATGACAGTCCATTCTTTGACAATGACATGCCCACCATGAGGAGCAGCAGCAGCAGTAGCGAAGGCCTGCCTCATGTGATTGGCCTCAACTGGGAAGGCTCAGTGGAGAGTAACGAGGTGAAAACAAGAGCACAGCAATCCCACGGATTTAAGGTCAAACACTAGATGTTATTTAGATATCTCTGTGACAGGTGTCCCTTTCACCACCAGGACTCTGACCAGTGCAAAAAGAGCAGCTCTCGCAGAGTAAACAAGGGCCATCACTCAAAAGGCAAGAGTCGCCGTGGAAGCAACGATGCAGCTCACTCCAGCGGTACAGGGAACTGTGGGATGCTCGCACATGCTGGTCTTCCACCCGCCTACACTGGTCCAAAGGCATGTCTACGTTTGCTCACTGTGTGTGTGTGTGTGTGTGTGTGTGTGTGTGTGTGTGTGTGTGTGTGTGTGTGTGTGTGTGTGTTTGTGTGTGTGGTTGTGTGTGTGTGTGTGTGTGTGTGTGTGTGTGTGTGTGTGTGTGTGTGTGTGTCCAGTTTATTCTGGACTGCCTTCGTTCTAAAATCTTCCATTCCTGTAGGATCTGGCAGAGTTCTTGGAACAAATTGGCTTCTCCAAGTATCTTCCCGTACTCGAAGAGCAAGACATTGACCTGCGGATATTTCTCACCCTGACTGAAAACGATCTCAAAGAAATAGGGATCACGTAAGAGACTCTTTCGCATTTACTCCAGCACATACAGTGTTTGTTTTCTCATAGTATGAAATGCTGAATTAATTAATTCTTGCTCTCCAGATTGTTTGGACCCAAGCGTATGATGACCTTGGCTATTGCAAGGTGGCACAGCAGTGCTCGACCACCCAGCGACGCTCTGGAACAGGCTTATGCTGACCAACTTGAAGCTGAGATGCAGGAGATGGCCATTCAGCTACACAAAGTAACTACAGACTCTCACTGGAACTGCCATACACATTTCACATTTCTGAATTTTGGCTTTTTCCCTTTCCTCTGTGTTATATCTTTTTGTGCACGTTATAGGTTTACAAAGTGAAAAGCCCAAAGTCCACCCCAAAGGGACTTACCATCTTCCAGAGAAAACACTGTTCACAAACTGCTCCAAACAGCTCTATTGTAGTCCAGCCTTTACTTCCACCCTCATACTCTGCTTCTGACTGGCTAGCAGTTCTTACCTAGCTACTGCGCATGTGCGACTCCCAACAAAGTGACAGAAGTGCGATGCCTCACTTGGTAGCTTAAACAGAGAGCTCAACACACAGGGTGAAAAGAGGAGCTGCAGCAATGTGCAGTACGACAAAAATTGTTTTGGGAAAATTAAACCACAAACCTATATTCTGGTACAACCTCTAAATACAATTGTGAACCTGAAAATGAGCACAACGGAAAACCTTTTACCCACATTTAACTAACTGTCCATATGTAGCATGTTGAGGAGGCGGAGAGCCTGAAGAGCCAGGTGTCTCAGGAGAAGGAGCTGCGAAACGTGATGGAGGGATGTTTGATGGAAGACAAGATGGCATGGAGGAGGGTCCATGCTGAGCTGGTGGAGAACCACCGGCTGACTCAGGAAATGAGCGCCACACTGGCAAAGTCCAGGGCCTGCAGCACTGAACTGCTCTCCTGTTTCACTACTGATGGGAATAGCAGCTCTTACACTGGCATGGAAGATAAAACAAAAGTGGACAATGGTATTAAAGGTGGGTTGAGCTGTACTGTGCTGGATAACACCTTACATTTTGTGATTTAATTTTAGTAAGAGGTAAGATTTTACTTCTCGTTGCAGCCAGGGAGGGCCTGACGCGCTCCAGTGTTGCAGAGCTACTAAGGAAGCTGGATTCCTATGAAGAAGAACTGGGTAAGATGGTGTAATGCTCAGTGATTCATGTGGTTTTGTGTGGTCAGTGGAGTCTAATGCTGGTGTCTGCTTCTTTCATCGTTCTAGCTGGGACCCTGCAAACTGTGCTTCAGAGTCTGAGGCGACTGAGTGCCCCAGAAAAAGTCTCCGATAGCTGGGAACGGCCTTAACCTTTACAGGTTAGTACTTACCTTTGGATGAATACAAGTGTTAAAACAAGAGAAAATAACTTTAATTTCTTGTATTTTAAGAGGCGGTTTACCAATATTTGACGGAGGGTGATCTAACCACCCTTAACAATCTCACTGAAATGAGAGAAGGCCAAGGACAAGGCCAGCCCTGCCGGACCAGAGCGGCTCGGGGAGCGAATCAGCGGACCTGCTGTTTCTCCGGGATTGGCCGATGGACCAGAGCACGCCAGATGTGGACAAGGCCAATGGTGACGGCAGCTAGTGCAGGGAAACGACAAACAAGCAGGAAGGGTACTTGACCCTCACACACTTGTGCTGGTGTGTACTGGACTCCAGTAGTTGGGATGAGGCGGGACTAATCACAGATCAGAGGCTAGAGAATACTGTGAAATGTTTCTAAAAAAAACTGTACGCTCTTCCTATATGAAATGTGGTTTAAATGATGGTCATGCCACAAGCCGAAGAGGTACATTTTTCAAAATGAGTCTGGTAGTCAATAAGTAGTTAAATGGTGTTATTCCTGTTATTTGTATGCTTTTGTTGAGTGTTATAATGTCCTGCTGAATGAATTTTAAAGAGAAACTTGTGAAAGTCAGTTAATCATTAACAATACATTATGTTTAGGGCTGTACCAAATACACTGCTCAAAAAATAAAGGGAACACTTAAACAACACATCCTAGATCTGAATGAATTAAATAATCTTATTAAATACCTTTTTCTTTACATAGTTGAATGTGCGGACAACAAAATCACACAAAAATTATCAATGGAAATCAAATTTATCAACCCATGGAGGTCTGGATTTGGAGTCACACTCAAAATTAAAGTGGAAAACCACACTACAGGCTGATCCAAATTTGATGTAATGTCCTTAACCCTTGTGTTGTCCTTTGGGTCCCAGTGACCCGAAGGACAACACAAGGATTATGTACTTCCGTTTACTTTGTTGAGAATTGCTCTCTAAACCCTGTTTCTTGTAAAGTAAGTAAAGTTTATTTCTAGAACACAGATCTAGACACAGTTTAAGCTGACCAAAATGCTGTACAAACAAGAACTAAGGCGGATGGTTTCCTGAGGGATCTCCTCCTATACCTGGACCCAAGCATCTGCCAACTCCTGGACAGTCTGTGGTGCAACGTGGCATTGGTGGATGGAGCGAGACATGATGTCCCAGATGTGCTCAATTGGATTCAGGTCTGGGGAACGGGCGGGCCAGTCCATAGCATCAATGCCTTCCTCTTGCAGGAACTGCTGACATACTCCAGCTGCATGAGGTCCAGCATTGTCTTGCATTAGGAGGAACCCAGGGCCAACCGCACCAGCATATGGTCTCACAAGGGGTCTGAGGATCTCATCTCGGTACCTAATGGCAGTCAGTAGTTCAAAGCTTTGTTTGTAACGTTGACATTCAAATTCTAAATCAACATTTCTAATGCTGTGCCATTTTTTTCTTCTTTTGTTTTTGCAAATCTATTCTTTGTTTTGGTATTTCTGCACAGTTGAAGACAAAGATTAGGCTACACTATTATTATTAGTGTTCTAGTATTTGTAGAATTAGATTCCAGTGGTGGCTGCGTAGGATTGTTTCAGACTTCTGTGTTCCAAACATTCACAATAACTCCAGAGCGCTGTTAATTCCAAAAGTCAAAATTTATTGAAGGAAAAAAAAGAAAAAAAAAAAGGATGTAATAATTTCCATAAATTCACAATGTTTTTATTAAAATGAAATATTCTGCTTCAATCCATATTTGTTGGTGTTTAACCTTTTTAAAAAACAAATGTTCACTGCTGTCAAAATTGCTTTCCCACTTGCTGCACACAAAAGGAGGAACGCACCTGTATTAACGGGGCTGTCTAGCACCATAGATTACATACATATAACCAAATTGAGGATTTTGTTCGGGGATTTTTTTTTTTTTTTTTTTAAGGGTGATCACGTCATAAAATATGACGACAGACATTTAAAGCTTAATTCAAAAACTTCAATAGAAGCTTTGGATAAATCATTCATTGACTTCACTGTGTAGCTTCCTAAATGAGATTGTTCTTAAACTGAAATTCTCAAAATGATGCAAAATGATCGAAGATTGTCTTTCTTACGAAGATGTGCTGCTCCCAACATCTGATTACACCCTTAAAAGCATTTAAATAAAAAAAAAATTGTCTGTTGCATATGAATTAACGAGTGGTTGTGCAAACATTGTGGACAAAATAATCCATACAGTAAACAGAAAAAATAATATAGAAATACCCACCAGCAGCATAGTCCTTTTTAGGAGAAATTCCATGATCAGTTGTAGAGAACATTTCTGAGGTCAAGCAGTAAAATGTAGTCTACACAGCACTTACATTTGGAATCCTGTTAAATTTTCTCAAATCTTTTTAAAAAGCAGCAGACAACTGCAAAACGATTTGTGACTTAATGCCGATTTGTGGTGCCGAGGTGAATTCACAATGCATGACATTTGTGCTCAGGTAGACTTGTGCATCATAAAATATTTCACACTTTGTCAGGGGTTTCTTTTTTACTTCTTATAAAACCTTTACATTTATGTTGCTCATGGGGGGCTCTGCATTAGACTTCAGCAGATGTGTTGAATATATTGGGAAATTTACAAATTATTATATTGTTGGTCTCTAACAAACACTTAACATATTGTCTGGGCACGTATTTATCAAGCCTCTAAGAATTACTCACAAGAACACTGCTAAGAATTGAATTAAAAAAATTGAGTAAAAAAAGTTATCAAGCATCTGTCGTAATTTAAGTGAAGTGTAGGACTATATGTTAAGCGTCAGTCTTAGAGATAATCTCGACACTTTGCTGTGCCACAAACAGGATTTTGGATGACGACATAGGCATGGACCAATCACTGAATATATTTCCTTATTTAAGAATATTCTCAGATAAATTCACATTCAATGGTGAAATTCCTAAGAGAAGTTTATGTTCACACATTTGATGATAAAGAATTCTCAACAGAGTACAATGTGATAGACACATTTTTGAAATGAAAGATAAACACGTTTTCCACGATGTCTTAATTACAAATTTTAAACCGGTGTGCTGTTAAATGCACTACAGATTGTAGGTGGTACCAGAGGAGCCGGCTTCATATAGTTCTACTGGAACATAGGGTCAGTTTCAGCAAATATGACAGAAAGTTAATTTTATAAGTCTTACCTACTGCATCTTTAAGTTTGAAAGTAGAAGTAAATGTCATGAATTCTCAGCACTTGAGAGTAAAATGGCACTTTGAGAAGCTTGATAAATAACAGGCCCTGGTCTTCACTTCTGGACTTATTGTACAGATGTCTCTATGTCTCCAGCATGTCTAGTCTGACTTGAACGATGTGGTTAATATTTCATTTGCTAAAACTACCGGGCAGTTCTATGCAGACAGAGCCTCGTGGGTCAGGGATTCCCCTGATTGTCGGGATGCCCTCATAAGGAGTACATCTGAAAATCCTCTATTGTGCCCGGGAACTTGGCAGTAAATCGAGGTGTGACAGTTGCTGCCCAGTTAACAACCTTGGCACTACATGGATGTTGGCTGAGTTTTGCTTGAGCGGCTGATCCAAACGCACCAGCCTCAAGCCTGCAGGTTTTTAAATTAGCACAGACCCAGTCCACTTCATACATCACTGCTTTGGCCCTCATGATTGACAGGACAACTGTAGAGTTGTTAATGTGAAAGATGGGACACTATTAAAGGTGATGATTACTGTACCAGTGATATGTTAAGCCGTCATAAAAAAGGGTGACAGACAGGAGAGGAAGACCATCACTTGTGATGGTGAGCAGCGTCCAGAATGTAAATGTGCCCAAATAAACAGTGTTGAGAGTTGAGACTGGACTGATGAAATATTCTTCATCTCTCAGAGATAATTTACTCATGTCATGAGGTTCTGCCAGTAAAACTGACAACTATAATGTAAAATCCTCCAACCAGTTGCAATCAGGCTACACATTACTGGAAGGATACTGACATTAACAGTCTAATTCCACCCAAGACAAAGCTGTCGTGTTGAGCTTTATCTAGACAGAAGTCGTCTCTGTTTGCTTCCACACTTATCTGTTGTGAATCTCACCCGTAGTGAGTTATACAAACTATGACAAGCAACACACTGAGCAGCACACTTTGTGTCTAGCTGGTAGACTTGAGGCTGGAGACATTTGGCGGGTGGCCAGTTGGGATTTCTAGGCCCAAGAGAGTAAAGTGTGGCTGGGAAAAATGAATAAGTGGTTGTTCTTTCCTCTCACTAAGGTGCCCTTGAGCAAGACTTTGTATCCTGACTACTCCACTGGAACTGCTCAGCACACAAGGGTAGACGACTAGATGTAACTGGGCAGCTGCCAGGTGTGAAAGTGTGCAGCCGACAGAATATGAAGCTTAGTGGAAGTTCAAATGACCTGGATTCAGTCTACATTCAATGTGATTCATCAGAAAAGCTGAAGCTATTCTCTGTTAAATGTAGTTGACAAAACAGACTTCACTGGTCCAGAACAACTTCAAGTGTATTGCTTTAATGTATTGTTGGAATAGAGAGCTATTTCTTGTATAAATTAATTAAACATTATCTACAGTCCTTCAAAATAAGATGTAGCATTATGTACAAACATTAACAATCCACCTCAGATGAACAGAACGCTTGCTGTACAGCCTTCAGGATTTAATGAGGGGTTTAAAAACAATGTAAAATGCACCAAGTGTGAATCAACAAAAAAAAATATTGTTATATCTATCATAACATCTGCTTATATACAATTTCACCAATTCAAATATGAATGCGTTTGCTCTTGAATGGCTGTCCAGGAGAGCACATATAAACCTCTTCCTCCTATAGACAGTAAATGAGACTTTTGGCTAATCTTAGTTCAAACACACACACACACACAAACACACACACACACACAAACACACAGAGAGCCATCCTTCTTTCCACAGTGAGAAAAGGATCCAGGCCCACGTGGAGGAGTGAGTGCGAGAGTGTGTGTGTGTGTGTGTGTGTGTGTGTGTGTGCGAGAGTGTGTGTGTGTGTGTGTGTGTGTGTGTGTGTGTGTGTGTGTGTGTGTGTGTGTGTTCTAGGCCGGTTGAGAATTGATTCCCTCAGAGCAGCAGCTGTGTGAACAGTGGTTGTGATGGGCTCAGGTGTACTCACACAGGTGGCCGCAGCCAGCAGGGCAGTGGGCGCTGCTCTTGAGCCAGTTCATTATGTGCTCCAGATGTCCACCATGGCTGCAGCCCTGACACCACACAAACAGTCCCTTCACCACATGGTGGCACACTGCACACACACTTGCACACTGGTGGCACCTAGAGGAGTGACGCAGGGCATTTGTCAGAATTAAATAAATACCAAGTGTACTGTATAGAAATTGCATTTAAGACAACAGAAGAAGCAGTAAACATTTGTTGCTGGTGTAGGAAGTTACTGGTCCCAACAAAGGAATGGCCCAGTAACCAACCCCCCATAAAACGGTTCATACCTGTCACAAATCCAGCCCTTGTTGCTCATTGGCCGCTTGCAGTTGCTGCAGTTGATATGAAGTGTTGTAGATGCCTGGTTCAGGCAGGTTATGGCGCTGCACGTACTCAACTTGATGACCTCATTGGACACGTTCCACAACTCGAATCGCTGCAGCAGGTCTATGTAGGACATGTACCAGTGCTCCTGAAATGGAACAACAACAACTGATTCAGGGTTTAGGTTTTCTTAACTGCCACGTCGTAATTGAATTTTAAGACTTGGGTGTTTTAGTAGTGATCACCTAAGCCATTTACAATCATACATCAGGCCTTAAGAATCCCTAAACTTTGCTGGATTTTTCCATTTCACATGAATGATTTGCAATGGATTTTTCTGTGCAAATACATTAAACCTTAATGTTTGTTCAGAGAACTATCCTGACTTCATATATTTAAACTGCAGGGTTGGTCACTATTTCCAATAAACACTTTTAAAAAAATATATTGTTTGCACCCCAATAGCAATAAATAACGTATGGGCTCTGAAAAAGGAGCGGAAAAAAAGATCCGTCATCTGTAGCTGCTGTAATCTTGTAAAAATGCCCACCAATTACTGCCTCGCAGTCCGCTTGGAAGGAACCAATGAAATGCCTCCAAGACCCGCTGCGCGTACTCTACCCCTCCAGTGTACAAGCCTGAGATAAATGTGCGTCGGCGCCGCAGTGCTACCAGTAGTTTTAAACACCGTTTATTATAATATTAGGTGTTTTCTCACCAGTAAATGAGACATGAAGTAAAATTGCGGTCTTTTCTCTGCTCTGCTCTGAAGCAGCGGTGCTCATGCACCTCTGTGTGTGGGTCAGAGGCCGAGGGCATGGGGAAGGGTTAGAATCCCGAGGAGATGCTACTTTCAAATCGTGCTATCTTTTCAACATTAAGATTAGCTTGAAGTCAGTGAGTCATTCTTTTGAGCACAAGTTTTTTTTTTTTTTTTTTACCTGAAGAAACTTTTTCATTAATGCCTTTGCCAACAAAACAACTCTTAAGTTCTAGTCCATTACATTTTTGATGAATTCTTTACAACACTACTCTCTAACCTGGGTGAGGTCATCGATCTCTTTGCGGATCCGGTCCCCCAAGACGATAAGCACAGACACGGCCATCTGCACGTCGCCTTGCTCGGCGTAATAGGTTAGCATTTCCCGAACAATGGGACAGAAGAAGCTGGCGGGTAAATGTGGGCTGAACAGTGGCTGGGAAATGGAGATGAGCGAGAAGGACTCGATGGGTGTCAGACAAGTGACTTCGGCCTCGTTGCCGCTGACGTGCGGGGAGTCGGCCTTGTCCTGCTGAAGGTGCTCTGGAGCAGAAGGGTTATCTATGATCTCGTGGCGCAGCTGGAAGGCCTCCTGGGGCAGCGTGTACTCCTGCTCTTCTGTTGTGACAAAAGGAGCAGAGATAATATTAGACAAAAAAGCGCTGAGCATGGAGGTAGCTATAAATAGCAGTCACTTACGTAAGCAACTCTTTAGTTCCCTCAGAGATGGGACTGTGACTGACCTGCTTGGTTGTCATTCTCCATAGAGTAGAGGTCATCGTCATCTAACTCAGCATCACAGAACATATACTCAGCCTGGCCCTCGCTTCCCTCGGTCTCCTCATTTTCTGAAGGGAAATCGAATGAATGGCTTATTTAGTTTTGACTAAAATACAAAAAACACAAGGACAAACAGATAAGGCTCTAAGAAATTTAATGGCCATCCTCACCTTCATTATTATTGCTGGCGTGCGAGTTTCCAGGCTCCAGGTGGATGTTGTCCTGCCTGCTCTCACCTTTACTGCGCTCCAGTCTGCTCTCTGTGCCCATCCCTGAACTCATTTCCTTCATGTTGAAACTGAAAGCATAATGCACATCAGCATTAGATGATAATGGGCATTACTGGTTATTACTGTTTTTGTAATGGCACACTAAAACACTTATTTACCTGTTCATTAAAGGCAAGGTGCCCAGTTTACTGAGGTTGTGGTTTAGACCGGGCGTTGTGAGGTTTGCTGGGTCAGAGAACATGATTCTCAACATGGTCCATGTTGTGGAAACCTTTGTATTATAGAAAAAAAAGATTGGTTATTCAATAAACATGCCAAACACAATTACTTGATAACACATTACTATTGAAAGTAATGTGTTAAGTGACAATTTAATCACATTTCTTTTTCCTAAAGTCATTACTTGCACTATTTATGTTGATAATGTGGGCTTAAAAGGTCCAGTGTTTAACGTGTTTAGTTGTTCATTATCAAAATCTGTGTTGCCCGTTCACAAACTTGTCCTTTTTCATGAATATTTATCTCCACCATCAATTCCAAGTATTCCTTTTGGCTTGAAATTTTACATTTGAACTGGGTTAGACGCTTCATATTCATGCGCCATCTTGAAATAAGTTAGCCGGTAAGGAACAAACAGGACATACTGCTCCGCCTTTCGCATTTTCGCTGCTAATGCTGCTAATGGGTATCGTCGCTTCCCGGCCCCGGCAAGTTTGAAGAAGGAAACATGGAGGACCACACTTATTCAAAATCAAAATTTCAGGAACAGGAGTCTTCTTCTTCGCCCAGAAAAAGAAAAAAGGATATTGAAAAGAACAAGAGACTGGCTTTTTGAAGCGTGAAGGCTACCGTAGCTGTAATACGTACTTTGAACTGCGTGGTGCGAGAGAGTTGATTGCGATATATGACCTCAACGCTAGATGGGAGAAATTCCTACACATTGGACCTTTAAGGCTACTAGTTTATTGACTCAATTAATTCAAATAACCCTGACACGGTCATTGCTGGGTCTAGTGCAAATGTGACAACCAGTTTAGAGGAGAAATTATGTTTGGCCAGACAAAACTATACATTTTAAGATATCACCATGGGCTCTGGGGACTTATGATGGGCATTGTTTATGATTTATTGACACTTTCGACCAAATGATTATCAAGAAAGTAGTCTGAAAATAACTGTTAGTTGCCGCCCTAGTGCAGTTACTTACTTTTTCAAGAGAGTAATTAAAAATGTGTTACTTAAACAAGTAATACTTCTATCAATTTTTTTTTAAATCATAATCTGTCAAGGTTCCATTTAAATTGACAACATCAAAACCTAAGTGGATTATTTGTAGTACAGTACAGATTTGTTACTGTATTAATTTGTCTGACCTGAGGTCTTTTGAGCTCCTGCGCCACCTTGGCATTGTGATCACACAGCTCGGCAAATGGCTTCCCACAGAGGAGGTAGAGTTGTGCTGTCTTGACAAACCAGTCCATGCGGTTACTGTCCAAGTCTGTCTCAAAGACGCTAAGGGCACTGGACACATGGGCAAACTGTTCAGTCGGGTCGGGCTTCTTGAAGAAAAAAATGGGGTAGCGCCGGTCGCCTCCAGGGTAAGGCTTTCTGTTGGCGTCGCTGCTGATCAGACTCTCCTTGGCTGCAAAGGCCAAGTCACCAAAGAGTCCAAAGCACAGACCCTCGGGGTTGGCCTTGTCCACGGGACGAGTGGCGTCCTTGAACATGTGTTGGTAAAGTGTGCTGTCCTTAGAGCCAGAGAGCAGAAAATGAGGGTCATGCTGGTGGCGCCACACAATACCAGTGGTCACATCCTTGTGTTCCTCAAATGTGGCGAAGGGAATGAAAGGTCTGCGGACATCCCACACATAGATGTTGTGATCCACCATCATGGAACAGGTGGCTAAATGAAACTTCCTCTCAGGCCGCCACTTGACCCGTGCCACTGAGGCGATCGTCTGGACACAATAGATCTCCTTGGCCCGGTTGGTGGTCATGTCCCACACTTTCACCATCTTGTCCCGGCCCCCAGTGGCCAACCATCCCCTGAAATGGAAATAAAAAGAGAACTCCATTAACGGATGACAATAATAAAAACCCACTACTGAAGCACTACTAATCACAAGTGGCATACAGTATGACCCAAGTCACTTTCTTTTACCTGTCATCAGGGTGCCAGTCGCAGCAGAACACAGGGCCAGTATGGGCAGTGAACATCCGCTCATAGCGATCCGGCCGTCTGATGTCCCACAGCTGGACGTTGCCATTCTCAAAGGATGCAGCAAATGTGAAATAATCCTTCATGCTGAACTGGACGTCCCTTACACTCTCTGACTGACCTGGAAGAAAGGGAGTGGGGGAAAAAGCAACCGGGATATTAAGTGGTATGAACCACAGATATAGTTTGCTTCCTAATTTCTAACAGTAAAAACAGTACTTCTGCTCCAACAAATTAGGGATTTCCTTTCTTTTCCTCTAACATATTAATCTCAGAAAACTGTAAAAAAAATTTTTAAAAAAGTTCCAATGTCCCAAAGAATTTCAGTTAACCACATTGTAAAGACACAATAAAATAAAGTTTGTCATGCAAAACACTTAGCAGTTGTAATCTAATACTTATCAAAAAATATTCTACCTGAGAAAGTGCTGACAGACTCCTTTTTGCGCAGGTCAAAGCACTTCATGAAGCCATCCTGCGAGCCACTTAGCAGCATATAAACCTCTGTGGGATGGAAGCACACCTTGTTGACAGTGCGTTTGTGCTCAGTAAACAGCTGGTCCTGCTTGTTACGAGAGGGTTTTCCCAAGTTCCAGGTGACCACTGCCCCATTGGTAGCAGCCGTGGCCAGCAGGTTCTCCTCCATCTGGTGCCACATGACATCCGCACAGCTGAAGTTGAGAGAGGGTTTGCGGCCCACGCGTAGATTCAGCTTCTCCACAAACTGCTCCTCCTCCAGTGTGTAGATCTTAAAGATGTTGCGGCCAGCTACCACCACCTGCGTGGCGTCACGGCACACACTGATGGCGTTTGCAGGAGCGTCCAAGTGGCAGAACATAGTTCGGCCACTGATGGCACTGCTGCCGAGGGCTGTGGTAACCCGGGACATCTTCTCCATGTTCCTAGTGCAGGCAACAGTGATTGTATTTGAGCTCAGAGACAAGACGCAAAATCAAATTAATTAGCTACCTTTACTTTAACAACAATGCTTTAAAATAAATAAATCTGAGTTTTGGGAAGTTATCAAAGCAGATCCAAAATCCACCAGAAGGTGGCACCATAACATGTTAGAATACAGTACTTGGTGTAGAGGCCAGGGTAGGTGGCAGTATATGTACAACATTTATGTGTTTCTTAAATTTTTGACAATGAAACTGCTGCGGTACTTACTTTTTGAAGAACTGCCAGCCTTGTCAATGTCTGCAGCAGCTCAGAGTCCTCTTCATGTGCTCCCATGAGAGCCAACTTACTAGTGAGAGATTGGCATGTGAACAACACTTCAATATATTATCTGGGTTTAAAGTTAGGACAGATATGTTATGTCTATCACAAACACAAATTTAAAATATCCGATCAAAAATGATCTGTACATTTTGTACAGATCATACATTATGTACATTTTTGTCACAAATACATTGAAGATAAGACAAACTGATACTTATGTTGAATGGACTAAATTTAAACATTGGCATAGTTAATCACATCAATTGAGGAACTTGTATTCACTATGCAAGCATATACAAATATGTCAAACTATTCTCTGTATTTACTAAATAAAACTAGAATATACATGTAACACAATGAAGTGGGAAATATTTAGCTACATACAGACACATGTATCATATCAGGATAAACCCCTTATGGTGTAATCATCCGTTAATATAATACATCCATGGGGCCCACTCAAAAAAATGCATATAATGGCTGACAGTCACCTCTTGGCTAACAGACTATTATTATAAGTTTTAAATGCTGTAAGATGTCCATTCTGTTTTTTTTATATGTCTCGTCTGCCTACGGCATTGAAATTCTGCCTCACCTTCTACCTCTTGCTGGTAATGCTGTAAAGCGGTTTTGTGCTTACGTGAAGTGTGATGGGGTGAAAGACAAAAACGAGCAATCCCAACATGTGCATTGACTCTATCAACATTGACTAGCTACTAATACCACTGTCCATTACCTAATGTTACACCATTAATTTTGTATTTTGCTAGTGGTTCACTTTCCTCCAAAATATGGTTAAATTAGAGTACACCGTTCAGCTCCTACGTGGTGTGCACTTGTCTGCGGGTGTGTTGGCTACAAATAGCTAAACTCGCAGTCCAGTGTACTTTCACCATAAACATGACTGGAATGTGATGCTAATGCTAGCTGGCTAACCTAGCTACCTAGCACTTTTGCAAAGACGAGACGCGCACGACACAAGCATGTATATTTTACAAGTATGTCGGACAATTAAAGAAATAACAAAACATGCAACCTACTGAGTGCCAGTGTCTATGCAAATTCAGTAACAAAGTAATTTAGGGGACAAACCTTACTGAAACTGTTGCTCACTGCTTGCGGCAGGAAATAGTATTTTGCTCTACATCTCGCGGGAACTCCGTATGTCATGACGGAAGCAGCGTGACTACTACAACTCATTCAGGAATTTACTGGAGATTATCGGCCTCTTTTTGTTGTGTCCTAAGGTAAACGCATTATTTATCGAATCAAAGCATAGGAGGTTAAGGTGTGAAAATAATAAAATGCACAATGATGTAGTCCATTTCTGTAGAATAGAGGTTTTACAAAACAGTCAGATTATATTTGTCTGTTTGCAGGTGATAGTGTGAGCTCTCTGCTGCCATGAGTACTCTGTTTGCCTGTGAGGACCCAGCCACATGGAGGGGCGTATATGGGAAATACTGGGATGTAGTGGAGGCCAAGGCCAAAGGCAAGAAACCTGGAAAGCTGCTAAACCTCGACAAGTGGTAAACCCTTTTCCCTCACAGCAGCAGTTACAAAACCACCCTCAGTTTCACTGTATAAGAAAGAGATGTGGCAACATTTCACACTGTGTAGAAAATCTGCTGGCTTTCAGTATGTTATATAATTGATTTATCTTTGAGACATTCAAAATACACATCTTGATTTAAGAAGTTAATTATTGACCTTGGAAAAAGCAATTTGACAAAACAGTCCCAAGTCGACTCAAGGTCCACTTTTTCTGGGGCTTTCAACTGTATCACAGTGACTTCATCATCAGAGAGCATTTGCTTGCTTGTCATGGAATTGGTTCTGTTGACATTTTAGCTTATTATCTGTATGATTTAATTACAGTACTTCCATTACAGTACTTCTCATCCATGTTTGCTTAAGTTATCTCCATGACAACTTAGAAAACTCCCTCTGTTGACAAAGGCCACATGATGAAGTTGAAAGATCTGGAAAAAGCCTGTGAGTGGACCTTTGAGGTGGGATTGTTTTGTCAAATCTCTTTGTTCACAGCCTCGTTTTTATGAATGTAACTATACAAAAGTGTTTTTATGGTTTTATGGCATGAAATAAATTCCTAACCTGTGTGTATCTGTGGACAGGTACCAAGAGGAGCTGCCTACACTCATTTCAAGTCGACCTGACAGACATGTCACTCAGTCGGAGCTGGTGAAACTGATGGAGTGGAAGCTTACTGTAAGGGACTTTAACACATCCACAACAAAAGATTTTGTTAGTAAATACTCCTTCAAAAAAATAGTATAGCAGGGCGCCTGGTTAGCACATCTGGTAGAGCGGGCGCCCATATATAGAGGTATGCTCTATGCTGCATGTCATTACCCCTCTCTCTCCCCTTTCAAGTCTAAACTGTCCTATAGAAATAAAGGCCTAAAATGCCCGAAAAATATTCTTTAAAAAAAACAAAAACATATAGTATAGCTACAAAGAGGCATTGGCAGGCTAAGTGCATCAGCTGTGTCCTTGCGTGGCCCCATGTGCAGAGAGGGAAGTTCAGGCCGAGGCTGCAGCAGCTGGTGGCTTCCAACAGTGAGGACATTGTGGAGAAATGTTCCAGAAAGGCCTTCAGCCTCATACCTGATGTGCAGGCAGCTATCGCAGAGCTCAGCTCCCTAAAAGGAGTCGGCCCAGCCACCGCTTCAGGTAAGCATGATTCCATTCGGTTTCTGAAGACAGTGTATCGAATCTGCTTTCAGCAGATGGATAAAAGCATACTGATAAAACATCTCTGGGATCCTCTTAAAGCACAAAGTGAAAGCCTTTTTAGCAAGTGTACAGAAGGATAGTCCTAACACTGGTGGACTGAGCGGCTGGGACTCCCTGCTCTCTGTTTAAGTAGTTTGTATTCTCCTCATGGCTACATTCAGCTTGGCTTGGTTCTGACTGTCCATTTTGTTCCAGCTGTGTTGGCGGCAGGAGCTCCAGAACAGGCTGCATTCATGTCAGATGAAGCCATGGAGAGTGTACCAGGACTAAAGCCCATCCAATACACAGCCAAGCACTACACTCTCTACCTGGGCAAAATGATCGAGTGCACTGAAAAACTAAACAAAGGTGAGCTAATGACGGGGACAAAAGGCCGCTGGGCACATCTGTATTCCGTGTCGTCAATATAGCACACAAAATGCGATACTACTACTAAATAAATACTACTGTTAGTTTATAAAGCACTTGCTTACTGTGTCCAGGGTTAAAACAAAACTCTGTTCTTTTAAATCAAGGCTTAAAACTTATCTGTTTGCCACTGCCTTTTATGGGATTACAACTTTTACAGTGCCTATTTAAAGTGGAGGATTTCATGTTTTATTGTTGATCAACATTGAATCAAAGAAAATTTAATGTGGCTTTTTTACCCTTTTCAATAGAAAAAAACCTTTATGTATTTTATATTTAATTGTTAGATCATTCTGATAAAAGAAAGATTTTTGTTGATCACTGTCAAAAAAGCCAAATGAACCTCAAATTAAAAAAATATATATACTGTGTGTGTGTGTGTGTGTGTGTGTGTGTGTGTGTATATATACATACATACATACATACTACAGGCCAAAAGTTTGGACACACCTTCTCATTCAATGTGTTTGTTTATTTTCATGACTATTTACATTGTAGATTCTCACTAAAGGCATCAAAACTATGAATGAACACATATGGAATTATGTACTAAAAAGTGTAAAATAACTGAAAACATGTCTTATATTTTAGATTCCTCAAAGTAGCCACCCTTTGCTTTTTTGATAACTCTGCAAACCCTGGCTACTTTGAAGAATCTAAAATATAAAACATGTTTTCAGTTATTTTTTTGTTAAGTACATAATTCCATATGTGTTCATTCATAGTTTTGATGCCTTCAGTGAGAATCTACAATGTAACGAGTCATGAAAATAAAAGGAAATGCATTGAATGAGAAGGTGTGTCCAAACTTTTGGCCTGTAGTGTGTGTGTGTGTGTGTGTGTGTGTGTGTGTGTGTGTGTGTGTGTGTGTGTATACTCTTAAAGCTGCACTTTCATATGGCTCTTTGTAGTTTTGCTTATTTAAAGCTAATGTATTTGCACTTACTACTTGTTGTCTGGAGTTTGCACCTTCAAGGTTGAAAGCACTTAATTGGAAGTCGCTTTGGATAAAAGCGTCCGCTAAATGACATGACATGTAATGTAATGTAATGAAATCTACTTTGATTCTGATGCCTGGCCTCCCCTCTCTTCCCCAGTGGATCCCCAGCAGGACTGGACGCCCCACAGGCTGGAGCTGTGTTTGTGGGCGCTGACCACAGCCAAACAGCAGCAGCTCCCATTTCTAAAGGATGTTGATGTGAAAGCCAGCAGTGTGGCGGAGAAAAAGTCAGACGCCGACACTAACCAGAGACCAGCGAAGAAGCTCAAAACAAGATAAAAATTATTGCACAGTATTTTTTTTCCATTAAACTGGCTTTAATATTTGTTAGATTTTTTTTTTGTATTTTCCAGAATAATAAAGCCTTTATATCAAATAGAGTACATTGATTATTTCTTTTTTTTTTTGGCGTGGTATCATGTAGTTTAGTCATACAACTGTAAGTTGCAGCACAATAATGATTGTGTGCCTAAACACACTAAAAAAAGCAGTAGGATGTTGCCACAGTATTGTTCTTTATTTATATTGTTTCTAAATTAAAGCAAAGTACAATGAACAGTACAAAATAAAACAAAATATATTCATATATATACAATATAAAATGGTTCCGTTCAGAACATTTAAAAAGTACAATAGATTGTGAAATAATTAATGAGGACTTTGATATAAATTATCCACATGTAAATTTAGTTTTCCTTTAGTTTCCTCATGATCGAGAGAAAAATAGCTTCTGCTTTTTCTTTTTGTAAACGCTGTGTTGGTACAACCTCTTGTCTGGTCTGAGAAATTGAACCTCTTAAGCTTGGCACCATTTTTATCAATAAAAGTAAGCAGCTCGTGAAAAGCTACCACAGCAGCACAGACATTACTTCTTTTTTTTAATCTTTAGAGGGAAACAACTAATTTAAAGAAACCACCTGTTGATATTTGCATGACCTCGAGGCGCTCAGGCAGGTTTTGTGAACATGAAAAGAATCTATACCAAAGCTAGAAACTGTGAAACTAAGACTTTAGCGACGTTCTCTGTTACAAACCACAAAATATACCCTCATCTCTAGAAACAAACCCTAAATGCATTTACAAACTATTGTATGCTTGTTTCTAGCTGTGGTAGACAAAAATCTGTGTTCACTTATCTTCATTAAGTTCAATATTGTAGACTGTATATTTTTAGCATAATGGATAGTTGTTGAGCTATGACAACCTGCAACCATCATCATTCACAGATGCACATTTAGTCTGCAGTGTCCCATCCAGTTTATGTTATATCTTACACATTTTATCGTATCAATATTCAGGATAATTTGGGAACTAAAGCCAAATGTCTGTACCTTTGGGGTCCTAGAAACCAGCATTTCAGGTACAATGTCTTTAGTCAAACCCTTGTATGCACTGTTGCTGTAAGTACAATTCCATCTCTGGAGCTACAGTAGCCTGCTTTACCTGCACAGTCCTGCAGTGAGAGTTACCCATATACTGTATATCTAAGTAGCAATAAACACTAAGAAAAGGCAACCTGGCCGGCTTGTTGGCGAGCAGCTGTTCAGAGCAGCTACTGGATATATTAACAATTTCAGTTGTTTGCACTGCGGCTTCTTTCTCTTATGGATTCTATGCATGATCATAATACACCGTACAGCTGATGGCAAAGCAGCTTTTTCTGCCCGGTGCTTAGTTCTGGGCGGATATATGATAACAAGGCATTGGGCATAACAGCACAATGGATTGGCATAGGGAGGTAAAAAAAAAAAACTTTAAAGAATGTTTATGGCAGTAGAGAATATGGCACATGCCAACATGTCAGTTAACTACATTATAATAAGTGCAACAACAAAAAAGGCCCACGTATAATAAAGGAACAGGAAACAGCAGAGAAATGTCAAGTATGCTGCATGTTTGAATCAGATGAGCACAGAAATGAAGTATTTTGTGTTCAGCCACATCCAGGTGGGTTAATGTATGAATGAGACTCAAACAAGTTGGCACGACATCATCTCGCACCACACTCATGACTGTATAGAGACCAGTCAAGGGGGGGGCATTTGCATTACCCACTGATAGATTGCATGTTATTGATAGTCTGCTCATATTCAGCTCATGCCATTCATCACTGTGCCTTCCTTATACTGTTGAAAACAAATGTGTCACTCAGAAGACAGCAATTAAATTAACATCATGCAGCCTGTCAGAACCACTTATTAAAGGATGATATCCTGTTTACGGTCTAGCTTTGGGCTCTGGTGTGTCCTCGCATGAGCCATGCATCATCCTGACACTGGAGGTGTTGGGAGAGCATGTACGCTGCTGCTGAGGTTTTTAAAAAGAGTGCCAACACTGTTGTTTCTGCTGTCCCTCACAAACCAAAAACCACCTGTCAAGCCCGAGGATTTGAGTCAGGCCTCTATCACTCCTGTCCTCTAAGATGCTGTCTGAGTGCAGGAGAGGCTTTTATCAGATGAATGTGACTTTGTTTAGAAGGTGTGTTGGGGTTGGCTCAGGGCCAGGAGATTTGGTTTACAGAGAAGTAAATAAACTAATCCAGAAAACTTTACCCCTCCACCTTCTTATGTAAGATACATGCACTGCTCACTTTCTCTTCTGTTTATGATGCTATTGTCTGCTTTCTTTTCAGAAGATACTTAATTATAAATCAAACACCCGACATTTCCCTTTGTGTGAGGAGAACTCAGTTGGGTATCTGTTTTAGGGGCAACAAGAATTCACAAGCCTTCAATTTTAGTCCTGCATGTACTTCCAGGAGGGGTAATATTCACAGTTAATGTGTTCTACAAAAACATAGATATTACTAGCCCTTTTTACAACCCTTCTGGGTTCCTATGAATCTTCAGTTAAAGAGGTGCATTAACCTCCGCCCAGGCATCCTCTTTATCTTCATTATGAGCTAACAGGGTATGTATGCATTATTAATCGAGGTATTTTTGCCATCCCAAGCAATATTATTTCATAGTATACACAAGAGTTTCTATCAAAGATCCATTATTATACATATTGGCTGATCTTTTTTTTTTTAAATGCATCTGAAAATGGCTATTTTTCTGGCTATTTCATACCGATTTCCTCATTTAACATCAAGTCTCCTGTTACTATGACAGTTTCATGTAGACGCAAATGCTGAGAACTGTATTTATGACCAACTATCAAAATTGCCAAATGCATAACTAATTTCTTTCCCCAGGCAGCCAGTGGACATTCAAATGAATTATTGGAACGTAGCATGAGTAAATGTAATTGCTTTCCTATCCTCAGCTTTCCAAAAAAGTTTAAATCACTCTAGAGATAATATATGACAGAAGCTCTGTCCATAATTTGTTATTTGCAAAAGAAGAGCTGCAGTGGGGCATCTGCACACTGCAGGGGAGAGTTTGGAGATGTGGGCACTTGCAAAATGAAGCTGCATCATCGACTACAAACAGGTTGGCGTCGAACAAGTTGTAAAAATGTGTCTCGCTACCTGAAAATATCTCAAACAGTCCAGAGTTTCATTTTGTATTTGCACAGTTTGTCTTCTTTCACCTCACCTGTTGAATATTCACAATAAAGAAATTATGTCACACACACACACACACACACACACACACACACACACACACACACACACACACACACACAGAAGCTACCAAACAGCAAGTTTTAAACCAAAAAACATATTTTTTTCCTCTTCTTTTACCCTCTCCAATTAGTTCTGTCTATGGCTTATTTTGTAAAGCACTAAAGATTTATAAAATCAAGTGAGCTTGAGCCATTGGTGGTCATCTAACAAACCAGGGGATTCTGCCTCATAGACTATTTGTCAAAGCCATACAGGAGTTATCAGAAGAACAACAATCATAGCATTTTGCACCATTTGAAATTTTTCTCTTTTCCCCTCAAAGAGAGAGAAAGAAAATACAAATAAATATACTCTTGGTTATGAACATACAATATACACATCCACTATCAAATGAAAAATGGGGACAACTTAATAACACTCTTTTTTTTTCATTATAGGTACATTCCTTTACAAAAGTATACAGTCCCTAAGAATGAGAAACTGAGGTATAGACTGGGCCCGACGGAGAGACCCCAATGCCCTCTGGGACATGAAGGTCAGAGGTCAGATGATGACACATCCGTGCTCTCCCCAGTTCAGTCTGTCAGAGCGAGAACAGGCAGAGGCCAGTGTGTGTGTGTGTGTGTGTGTGTGTGTGTGTGGTGTTCTTCTCTTCGGTTTGTCCAAGTTAACCTACAGGAAGACAAAGGTGAGAAGTGTGTGTGTGTGTGTGTGTGTGTGTGTGTGTGTGTGTGTGTGTGTGTGTGTGTGTGTGTGTGTGTGTGTGTGTGTCTCGCTGAGAGCCACAGAGCATGACATGGCATATTTTACATGGTGCGCCTAGCAAGTTGGTGGTTAGTGGGACACAGCAACAGGAGGAGTTCACCCACTTAAGTGATTAGCATCCAGGAAACTTCAGCTGACATTTTCTCATGAGCTTCTTTTTCTCTCCTCTCCTGTCACGCGGTCACTTTCATTTCCCATCTTCCCGTCTTGTCTGTGTTGTGTGAACTATGTGTCTGTATCCACAGTGTAGGTATAATGTCATGACAATAACATAAAAAAACGCATGTCTTCTAATTTTTCAAGACCCCCATGAAGTGAAAATGACAGATAAATCTTAAGGTACTCATTGACGATGAAATAATCCACATAAAACTTGCATTTAAAACTTTTCTCCTCCCTTTTTCCTCCTTCCTGTGGTAAAGCCATTTGCACTCGGGGGCAAAGAATTTTGACTGATGTCTTATAATCGTGCTGGAGATCCTTCTTAGCAGCTCAATTTGTTCTATCAGTTGTTTTTTTGTTTTTCCATCAGTGAGCCAGCAATTTTGCAAAAAGCCAGTGACCTCTGTGAGTTACAGCAGGGCTGGGAAATCAAAAAATCATATCAGCAATCATATTTCATTAGTGCTTCTGTATTTTTTTTTTAATTGCTGCCCCCAGAAATAAACTTTCTCTTCAGTCAAAGCAGCTTCAGCTTTGATTTGTGGCACAGCCAAAGGACTCAGATGCAGGTGTCTACTCTGCTTAAGTGCCTTTAAGCAAACCTCCATGAAACATTTCTCAGCGTTGTCACCATTGCAACACACACTCCTACGGTTTTCCTCCCTTTAATTCTCTTTCCCTTTCACCACAGACACGCGTCATCAACTCTGATTCTTCTTTACGTGTATGCAAGATGCACTCAAAGAAACAGCTGTTCAAAAAGCCTCTGATATAAAGAGCACAATGGCTAAATGCTCACTGAAAGGTTAGTGCTGGTAATGTGGATGAAATTTCAACGTATGTATAAAAAGATATAATGCTCCTCAAAATGGATCTGAGGAACGTTCACCTGTACGTGTTGCTACTGTAATCCCTCTTTAATAAAAGAGACATATTTCTTTGATTTGCAAAGTATCTGTAAAAAAGGATTCTTGGTTGATTTTTTAGTTTCGAATGATATCATATCATTTCATTTGGGTTTAACTTTAGAGGAAATATTAACGATGGTCAAAGGGGAGCCTTTGTTTGGAGCAGGGTTGGAGTCAGTATGTATGTGGGGGAGGACCTGTTGAGGGAGGGGGGGGCCTTCATCAGGGAGGCGGCGGTATCTGCACCCCCAGCAGCTCATATGCAAAGATGTTCCAGAAGATGGCGAAGAGGAGAAAGGTGATGAAGGAGAAGACGATGACCCACCAAGAGCACTGTTTCTGCAGACTCTCCTCATAGCTGCGCAGAATCAGCAGCCCCATGCTGATACCGACCACGGCCCCCGATAGGTGTGCCATGAAGCTGGGCTGGGGCCCCGAGGAGGGCAGCGGCGGTGAGAAGCGGAGCCAGACTGCACGACCCACCTCCGAACTCACTGCGGAGGATAGAGGAGAGATGAAAGACAGAATCTCAGACAGTTGTGGACAGGAAACGGGGGAGAAAGAGGGGAAAGACATGCAGCAAAGGGCTGCAGGTTGGAATTGAACCTGGGCTGCTGCGGTAAGGACTGAGCTTTGGAACATGGGGTGCACACTCTACCAGGTGAGCTACCAGGGCGCCCCAAGGACAGAATCTCTTTAGTATCTGCACATGGCTGGTGTTGTGAGGTCATCAGACCAGGCTATGCTTCTGTTCCATTGTTATGGCTTAAAAGAATTATTCAACCTTTTGGAGAAATTTGATAAGTGGCTTTCTGGCAAAGAGTTAGATGGGAAGATTGATACCACTCTCATGTCTGTATGGTATATATCAAGCTACAGCCAGCAGGTGGTTAGCTTAGCTTAGCATCAAGACTGGAAACAAGGGGAAATAGCTAGCCTGAAAAAAATCCACTTTCCTAAATTCAAGTACATTTAATAAATTTGAGTGTTCAAATGACAAATCCAGGTCATAAAGTCATAGTTAAAGGCCATGTTATTGGTTACATTGGCATGCAACTTATTTGGCTTTTCCAGTAACTTAAACCTCATTTAAAATCATAAAATTTTTCATCATCCTAAGAAAAGGAGTCATTTGTATAACCATGTTTAAAGAACAGGGCCTTGGACTGAGTTGACTTTATGTATAAAGATGAGCTATACTGTGTAATGTAGTAAGTGTTCTGCAGGCACAGAAAGGTCACAGGAGGATTTAAATGGATCTTTATGCTGAAAATTGCTTTCAAATGTTATTTGCCATTTGTTTGTTTGTTGCTGCTTTACCAGTCTCATTCGCTGAAGGAATACTCAACAAACCAGAGGAAATGTTAATTCAGTCTTCAGAGTATCTCACACAAACAATGTGCCACATCTTATGTGGAAATGCTGTATTTTTGTACAGCATTTCTACACGTTTGTTGTTTGTAAAACACAGAAATACAGCATTCCAGCAGAAACTTGCTGCTCTCTCAGTTTGGAAGGCGTCAGGTTTGGGACAGATGGAGGGAACATATTGCTCACTGATAAAAGTCGCAGTGTATCGGCCCTCGTGTGGAGAAAAAGGACAAGTGGTAAGACTCAAATGCTTTGAAAACAAAGCAACATGTCCAATCAGCAATTAACAAAGAGAAGCATGAGTAGCATGTCTGTTGCTCAGCTTTGCAAGTTTTTTTGAACCCAACTCAGATGATAAATACTCCATGTTGAACTGTGAACAGAACATTAAATATGCTGAAAATGAAAGGTTATGCACACTCCCTATTCAATGATTGAGCTGTGAATTCAACATTAATAGCAACAGCGGGAACAGAAGCACAGCGCTTTGAGAGTAAATCTGGACAACTTACTGCAAACTAGCGCCAGGATCATGCGGAGCAGCTTGTACGGACAACGCATCCCGGCCCAGTTCTGCAACACAGAGCGAAAGTGTCTCGTCAGCACAAACAATCACACGACACAAACAACCAATGTGTATATATATATATATATATATATATATATAAGTATATTAACAGCCTGAGAACAAACGCCTCAGTTTCTATCCTACAAACATATTTAGACCTGAAAGAAAGTCAATCTATATCCATAGGAGAGAGGAGGAAGCACTTACACTTCACACAGATGCGATTATACACCTGGCTGCTTTCCACTTACTGGTTCCAGCCCAGTGGCACTCCATTAATTAGAGCTCAGATAATTTAACAGAAGGGAAAAAATGGGCCAAGAAATAGTCGACGTGATTCTCCGGGGGAAAAAGAACAATGGCATTCTAACTTAGAATAACACATTTGCTCCCCAGGATGAAAGATTGCAATTCTAACCCAATAACATCCCTCCTTGAGTTCTTATTTATGTGAATATGACCCAGGGCCAGTGTTTCTCCTCTTTACTCACAGCAGAAAAAGACCTGGTGAATAGCATGTAAAATAAAAGAGGTGAATATAAATAAAAACCTTACATTTAACATAAGTGAGGAGTGGCAGCGCTTGCAATGTCACAGTATTTCCACAAATAAATGATTAATATCATTGAGGGGAGAGGTCAACACAGTACTGCAGAGGACAAGGTCTGAGCTGGCTGGGATGTGGTGTTACTGCTCTCTGACGGGAGGCAATTTACTTTGACATGCCTTCACTCTCACATGAGGAGAAGGGCAATCTTTAACCAAACGATAGCCAATCCATTTTACACATCTTGTTATCACACTGCTGACAATGAAATGGAGAACTGCTCAGGGGATCATTCAGAGATTCAAAGAACGAGTGCTTTCTGTTCAGAAGACACAAATATAAAAACTCAACATGTAAGAGGTAGTTTTTCTTTAAAAACACAAAGAAGTTAAAAGTTGAATTTGTGCGCTACATGGTTCCTAAATGTATTCTGACAATTTAGCTGGAGCTGCATGACTTCTGGGGAGTCACGTCCACAGCAGCGCTTGAAACTTCACTGAACCTGAAAATGTCTGCTGATTGAAACGGATGATAATGTTTGATGGCAGATGGCCGGGAATTTACTGGGTTGAGACCGGACGAGGTTTCAAGATTTCCTTCAAAAAACAAAAAAAAACCTAATCAAAGCAGAACTAAGACGTGCCTTAAAGGATTTCCCAGCAACAAACATCAAGCGTATCAGACCAAATAAACTGTCTGTTAGCTGCTACGAGCAGTTCTAGTTCAAGAGTCTTTGCTTTGGGGCAGTCTGTGCACTTTGATTTCTATCCCTGCTGGCAACAGCAACATTAGTTAAAGTGATTTGTCAGATGTAACAGCGCCTCGAGAGTTGAAGAGAATGTGGAAGGCATTTCACATACAGTATAAACCTTGTGACATAAACTTGCACAAATAAAGTTTTATAAAAAGCTCTCAAGCAGCATCAAGAGAATCCTCTACTTGTTTTTTTCCCCCCAGTGGACACACATAAACAGTCTTAATAATTAATAGAAGTGTCTGAAATGCCAGTGCACTTCATTGATACAAATGACGAGCACAGTGAAAACATGTTATGGTGGGGTGAGCTACTCATCAAGTTCAAAGAGCTTTTCCAAATAGCTCACAAGGAATATTCAATGGCATGTTTCCAAAAGCTGCTGGGCAGTAAAAACTATTTATCACATTGATGTGATCCTACTGTAGCAGGGAAAACCTCCAACACACATCTATTGTACAAAAAATACATATTTAAAATATATTTTTTAAGGTGGATTATTACAGGTTTTAACAAAACGGTGTCCATCTCACACCATGCGGATGGCTCTGACATTTTGTCTCCAATGAAAACCACTTTCAGACGCAACAATGGAGG
This sequence comes from Perca fluviatilis, assembly GCF_010015445.1. Lineage (NCBI taxonomy): Eukaryota > Metazoa > Chordata > Actinopteri > Perciformes > Percidae > Perca > Perca fluviatilis. The sequence goes on along the minus strand of NC_053132.1, from coordinate 18,154,751 downwards.
CAATGATAATGACAGTTACCATGACGACGTTGGCCAGATGTGCTGAGCACAGAGCGTAGACCCCTCCGGAGCCCCCCACCACTGGAGCACGCATGTCGGTGATGGACACTGTCAGTGAGCCTGCAGAGAGTCAGAGAAAGAGAGAGAGATTAGGAGCATAGATGTTAGAGAGGGAGAGCATGCAATGCTGGGAGAAGAGTGTGTGTGTGTGTGTGTGTGTGTGTGTGTACACACATGGTTTTAGACAGAGAGCAAAGGACAGCATTTTAAAGCAGAGGGGGAAAACAAAGGGAGAGTCAGATTACTCATTATCATGCTGCAGCACAAGTCACCTTCCTCGGAGCATTTTTCTAAAAATCTCTGAGTAAAAATACAGGGACTGTGCTATATCAGCTGGCTTTCACATGCCTTTTAGATTTACATCTAGAATACTGTACATGACAGACACACGCACGCACGCACGCACGCACACACACACACACACACACACACACACACACACACACACACACACACACACACACACACACACACACACACACACACACACACACACACGTTCTGTGTTGTGCACAGGCTTTTCCTGCATGTAAGCAGTCTGCTAAAACTGCAGCTGACTAATAATATTAAAATAGTGAAGGATGAAATGGAATATTTCCTAATCGAATTTTCCTTCAGGACGCTGCAATTAAAACAAGTCCATCTTAAAATGATCTCTGGTCAAAGTCAGGCCAGGACAACACAGGCGAACCTCACTGAAGAGAATACTTTCCAATTTGTGTACTCTAAAGATGCTTAGTGTTATATTCTTCAACAAAATGTAATCTGGGATATGTGGATATGGACAGAAGCCAAATGTTATGATTAAAAAGTTATAATATGAAAAGTACAGTGGTGGTCGTGGCGGTGACAAAGGCATGAACATTGTGACATACTATACTGTAAAGTGATTGCAGACTTATATTCTATATTCTATATGTTAAGGAATTGATACGGTTGTGTATGAACAATTAATTTTATTCAAGCAGTTATCTAGTGTTGAAAGCACCTACAGTCCCTGCACACAGTTGTTTTCAATTTCTGCGGCTAATTAGACTTTTAGTTGGGTTTTAAATTATGTGATGTCACCAAACTCTATAGATTAATCACAGTAATAACGATGTAAACTATAAACCGCCCTGACATGCGCAACAAACCTAACAAGAGACTGAGGGAGCTGTCAATCAAGCACAGTCTATACACACCCATACAGTTCTGAGAAGAGGTCTAATCAGGTAACAAGTGAAAACACCTCTGTGGGTGGACTATAGCTGTGAGAATGTATTAACATGAAATCTTTGGAAAAACATGGGGTGCTTTTTTTGCCCAGGACAGCTCAAGACAGGAAAGTGGCAGAGACAGAGGGATGACATGAAGCAAAGGGCCGTGGGTCGTACTGGAACCCCGGCCGCTGCGCTAAGGACTGAGCCTTTGTACATGGGTCGCACTCAACCAGGTGAGCTACCAGGGCGCCCCGGAAATAACATTTGTGAAGTTTTATTGGCAGTGACATTCCAAAGTCGTTTGATCCAATATTGTTTGTATGTCATTTTCAAGTATTTGATGCTATGATAATTATTATATAGTATATACTGTATAGAATTAGTATGCATACATTCTACCAATACATTCCTATACATTCTATAAATGCAGCTGAATTACATTATGGTCTGTAAATGGACTGTTTTTATATAGCGCTTTTCTAGTCTTAACGACTACTCAAAGCACTTTAACTTTTAGTACAGGAACCATTCACCATTCACACACATTCATACACTTTGGCCGAGGCTGCCGTACAAGGTGCCACCTGCTCATCAGATAAACATTCACACACATTGACACTCCGATGGCGCAGCAGGGATCGAACCACCAACCTTCCGATTGGCAGGCGACCACTCTACCACTTAGCCACAATATTGGCCTCTAGCTTACTAATTATGCTTCCATAATTAGCTACTGAGGCTGTGGTGGTTCATAAAAATGGGCAATTTATATGAAAATGAAATTCTTGATTCTTTAAATCCATTGGCTTTTGAAGTGTATTCTGCTTTTGATAACTATGTGGGCATCTACCATTCATACCATTTCAATGAGTAAGGCCATTTAAAACCTCTTTAAAACATTTCAGAAAAAAACTCCTCTACCACAGATTTAACCAGGTATGAATACTGAATGGCAGTGCAAAATGGTAAGTTCACAATGACGCTTTTGCTCTTTGAATTTCAGGGACTGACACAAAAATGTATATATATATATATATATATAAACTTAAAACAAAAAGTAAGGAAATTTGTGTTTGGTGGATTATTTCTCTGTGGTAACGATGCTTTTTGGCAATAAATCTTATACCGTTGGAAAGCCTGTTTAGTTCCCTTTCAAATGATGCCCCATTTGTAAGGCACATGCATTTGTGGGATGAGCAGCAGAGCTCAGTATGTGGGTTGCGCCCATGAAAAATTTGCCAAATTGTCTCTGACAATGCCAAACAGCTTTTCTTTGCTGTTGCTATTGACTCTTGTTTTGAGCTTCTGGTACCCCCAGGTGCTGACAATCAGGTCCCTGATTCTGCAACCAGTGGCTATCCCATATCTCCACAGTCTGGGACCAAACTCTATCCTCCAAGATAACAATGCTCGTCCCCACAGGGCGGGTTTTATCAGAGACTACCTCCAGAATGTGGGAGTGGAGAGGATGGAATGGCCTGCCAGCAGTCATGACCTCAACCCCATTGAACACTTGTGGGATCAGCTTGGGCGAGCTGTTGGTGCCAGAGTTACCAACACAACCACGTTGGCTGACTTGCAACAAATGTTGGTTGAAGAATGGGATGCCATCCCACAGCAGTGTGTGACCAGGCTGGTGACCAGCATGAGGAGAAGGTGCCAGGCTGTTGTGGCTGTGTATGGTTCTTCCACATGCTACTGAGGCTCCTGTTTGTGAAATGAATACATTGTTAAATTGCCAATATGTCTTGTTTCTTCAAACTTCAATCATCCAATCCACCAAACGAGTCAATGGCAGAATAAGCTGTTTGGCATTGGCAGAGAAGATTTGGCAAATTTTTCATGGGCGCAACCCACATACTCAGCTCTGTTTCTCATCCCACAAATGCCTGTTCCTTACAAATCGGCCACCATTTGAAAGGGAACTAAACAGGCTTTCCAACGGTATAACATTTACTGCCAAAAAGCATTGCTACCACAGAGAAATAATCTACCAAAGACACATTTCCTTACTTTTTGTTTTAAGTTTATATATATAAATTTTTTTATCTTAACTCATCTATGGGTAAAAAGGTTGAATATATAGGAAGTTAATCTGCAGTTGACTCAACGATGGGGCTATTTATAAATAGCCAGACAATTTGAGACAATTTGAAAATAATGTAGTTTGAAAAAATAGGTTTAAAGAATACAGAATGTGTTGCTTTGTATTGTAAAATAGAATTTTAACCTTTGACCCTTTTGCGCCATTGATGAATTTTGATGGACTTGTGTTGAAGCTCACACTGGTCTGCAGCTTGCTGTGTGTGCGTTCTCAAAGTTAGAAAAAGATTTTTTTTTGTTTTTGTTTTGCTATATCCATTAATAAATGAGAATAATAAAAACATGCCAAACAAATAGGCCTGGAAACAGACTGTACAGTATGTAGCCAGCAGCTGTTTTTAGCAGTGTTTAAAGGTGTATAGATAGATATGATCCTGAATGCAACATAGTGCACCTGCCACTGCATTAACGAGGTTGCAGTGACACTATAAAGTAGGACAGAATTCCAAGCAGGAGAAATCACAGTTGCAGTTGCTCGCGAGGACAGCGTCAGCAACTGTTAATTATGCAAATGAGCTGATAAGGGAAGCGGGGAGGGCTGATACAACAAAATAGCCTCTTTTTAATCACAGTTGGGGTTTGCTGGAGTTGTGATCTCAGATCTATAATGCATGTTGTAACATTCATATTCTGTGTGTGAGCGCGCGCGTGTGTGTGTGTGTGTGTGTGTGTGTGTGTGTGTCGTGGTACTGCACAAAGTAAACATCTTCTAAAAGAATGCCTTGTCAGCCCGTGGTGGCAGTGATGATCATGAAAAGACAGATGGTAATCAGAGCGCGTTCCTGAGTCATTCATCTCTCCTCGCTCCGACACCTATGGGCTGTTTTACGTGGATTTATGGGGTATATGAAGGTTGGTGCTTCAGCTACAGATTTGAGGAGATTCACAGTGCCCCATTTTTAGTAGTTCCACAAAATTGCAATTACACAGTGTAGCATACAGTATGTGGTCTCTGATCTCTTCAAAGTGAAGAAAAATTGAATTGGAGCAGCATCAACATCTGAGTTGGTCCGGAGATTAACAACTTCTTTGCAGTTTATTTATTACTTCAGAGCAGTGGAGCTGGGAGATATATCAATGAAATATTTATAGAATAATATGAGTTATTTGGCCTGGGGTTTTAGTTAACGTAATATAGGGATTTTGGTTAAATTAAAGTAATTTGCTGCTCTTAAAGATTTAGTACAATTACAGTAAGTGACACAATTTGATTGCCTTAGCAAAGTGAATATCAAAGATTACTAATTTGGACTAAACCTTTGGTTGAAATCTTGTAGTAGATACTGTAGGTGTTAAGTAAAAATTAGATACTTTTAACATCTTGCTGGTTGTAACTGACAGATACTATATTTCTTCCATAACACTGACATGTTATCAAAGTTGATGTGGTTATGTGGTATTTAGACAGAGAAGGAGCAGCATTAGCATTCTTTTGGAGCTGTTTTTGGCCTTCTGACGAACATAAGTCCACTCTTCACTCTCCATTTAGTAGGTTTTTCGCTCAACCAACTTCTGTGGGAAATACCTGGCTCTTCAGCTGCTGAATGCTCCACTAAGTTCCCCAACTAATTGCTAACTTAGCTAGATTTGTTTGGGTGATGTTTGGAGCTAGTCTTTTTCAACCATACTATTACTAGCGCTGTGGGAAGGAATCGTAACAGTAAAGTTGTGGGCTGCAAAACCAAAACAATATGTTAAAAGCAATAAGTTATAGCTCCCTATAGCTGAGGGGAACTGCTGCCTCTGGGGATATCCTCTGTGGGTTCATCACTACTAGCGACCCCCCCTCTACACATTACACTTGATCCAATGTTAATATAAAAATGACGGTTCAAGCAGCTTTAAAGAGCAGTGAAGTGGGCTGTTTGGTTTCTAACATAACACCAGCCAGGACCACCTCTTCTTATGAGACACACGTCAGGGATGTGACACCGCCATCTGTGGGTGAGGAAGAGGAGAAGACAACCTGAGACCTCCGGCTCAGAGGAAGAAAGGGGCTCCACAGGGAGGAAACAAACTGCTCTCTACTCCTGCTCGCTCTGCTTTGGCGAGAGGCTCCCAAATACAGTATGAATATTAAACAGTCCTGTCATGTGGGCTCTCCTGCTCTGGGGGATTTAGGATTTAGAACTCTCACACTCAGCAGGAGCTGAGACGTGAGGTGTGGCATTATTTTAGCGCAGAGCTGACACATTCCATCTCATGTACAGATTATTTATTGACGCCATCCTGAAGTCATCATCAACATCCTCAAATCTTTTTGTGAGCTTGCAACACCCACAAGTGCACTGCATTGTAGACATTCAAAATTATGTACTTTGTGTAGAGTATAAGTAAACCACACACTCAGGGGGGCTATACTCTATCTACCGCAGTATAATCCCGATGCAGCTCTGAGAACTGAGCCTGTCTGTCATACCAAACTTGCTACACCATTACTGTTACTCCAGGCTGCCCTTAAGCTATGGGTCAACTTTGTATTTTTCTCTCAGGGATAAGGTGCAGACAAGGGATGGTAAGCTGATCTAAGGCCAGGGTTTTGCAGTGCCTGAGGCTGCGCTCTCTCTGTAGCCACTCCAGTGGAGGCTGCGCTTGAGCACAGTAAATGTTGCATTAAATAAAATCCTTTAATCCTTAGAAAATATGCCTCTGCAAAAACACTTACAAACCGTTTCACTGTCTGCTTTCTAGGGTTTTACATGTGGGTAGCTATTGACTGTGATTACTGAGACTATTTACAGTCTATCAAGAGTCCCTGGAGAAATGTTGCTGATTTCTGATGATCAAATTTTGTTTATTATTATTATTATTATTAGGCAACAAAGGATTTAATGGTGAACATATTAGATCATCTTAGCCCAGGCTTTCTATCAAAAATCAAGGAATTTGGAGGAAAACAATTTGGAGATGTGCTTCAGGCGACCCAATGAATTAAAATCGTTTTGTTTTCATCAACTCCGGAGGGAAATATTTTGATCTTTAGCTGCTAAATGCTCCACTATGGTCATCAGGTAATTAGACATTTTGTCTATCTGTTGTTTGATGCTGGACAGGCAGCGTACAGTGGGTTTATCAGAGTAAAACAACGCTGATGAGAGCGGTGAGACTGAACCAAAAGAAGTTGTGGAACGGACAACCAAAATGATGAGATACGAAGCTCCGTAAAGCTGATGGGAACTGCAGAGTCAGGTGATATTTCTCTGTGGGCTCATAACGTGCGACCCCTTTCCCATTACACACCTGACCCATTGTTAATGTAGAAACACTGATTAGAGCGTCTTCAAAGCACAGGCGCCATAGTGAAAAAATGTCTAGTTCTCTGAGGCTTTAGTCAGAAATTCGATGGAGGATGTAATCTTGGAAGAAAAACTACATATCATCTAACACTTAAAGTGATGGTTCGGAGTAATTCACCCTATGGTCCTTTGCACCATGACCTCGAGCCAAACATCCCCCCAGAAGCTTTTTTCACCTGGGTCTAACATTGGGAGAGTTAGTGTAGAGTAGCGTTATCAGCTGAATAGCTTAGCACAGAGGCTAATGGACCCACGTTTGTATCTGGTAAATTACCCCACTAATAATGCCCGAAATGATACCAAACGTCTACAAGTAGTACAAATAGGTTATGCTCTCATAAAACGATGGATTGGAAAGTTTGCAAGTACACCAGAAGTTTATGTAAATAACACTTGCCTGCTGGCTTCTGCTCTCTGCTGTTGTTGCTACTGTAAGACGAGTGCTTAGGGCTGTCTACAAATTACAACACCGAAAAGAGATGCAACTAAAATATTTATTAATTTAATTATTATTATATAATTATATTTTAAAGTAAGTGCTGTAGTATAACTAGCAGTAGACAAGTAATAATTGAGGTAAGTTTGGAGACATTACCTTATTTAATCATTGAATTAATAAATATTTTTGTTGTAACTCTTTTCTGTGTAGTAATTTGTAGACGGCCCTAAGCACTCGTCTAACTGCAGGTAGCAGCAGCAGCAGCAGCAACAGAGAGCAGAAGAGAGCAGGCAAGTGTTCCTAAACTTCTGGTGTACTTACAAACTTTCCAATCCATCGTTTTATGAGAGCATAACCTATTTGTACTACTTGTAGACGTTTGGTATCATTTCGGGCATTATTAGTTGGGTAACTTACAAGATACAAACGTGGGTCCATTAGCCTCTGCGCTAAGCTATTCAGCTGATAACGCTACTCTAGCTAACTCTCCCAATGTTAGACCCAGGTGAAAAAAGCTTCTGGGAGGGTGTTTGGCTCGAGATCATGGTGCAAAGGACCCTAGGGTGAATTACTCCGAACCATCACTTTAAGTTGTAAAGATGTCGACCAGAAGGATGTCTGAGAACCAGTCTTACTTGAGTAAAGGTACAAGTATCTTACCAGAAAAAGACTTTGGTAGAAGTTAAAATCACCTTTTAGAACATTACTTGAGCAAAAGCATCTGATATTTATTGTAATTAATTATCAAAATTAATTTTCTGATACGTAATGTTCTTAATTATTGGAAACAAAAGAAAAAAAAACTTTGATTATGAACTTTATTGTGGCTTCCTTTCAGTAAAGCATAATATTCAGGGCTTCCACGCCTTCTTAAACATCAAATTCAAAGCCTGACAAGAACGGAAACATAGTTAAATATTTTTGTGAGGAAGAATCTTTCACTCTAACATTTCTTGCAAGTAGCAAGTAACGAAGATGGGTTACACTTTACTTGAAGGTATCTAAATAAGAGCGACATGACACTGTCATGAACGTGTCATAATGATTATAAACTAGTCATAAACGTTTATGACATAACGCTTCTTTTAGTAAGTGTCATTCGGTTTTTGTCATGACAAGTTATGATTAAGGTTAGAGTTAGGGTTAGGTTTAGGGTTCATGTGTCATGAACCCTAAACCTGTCATGACAGTGTCATGACAGTGTCATGTGTTCATGACAGTGTCATATCACGCTTATGTAGATACCTTCAAGTAAAGTGTTACCCAATGCTTAGGGGAAATGTAGTGGAGTAAAAGTATACATTTTATTTAGGAAATGTAGTGGAGTCAAAGTAAAAGTTTCCAGAAATATAAATAACGAAGTAAAGTTCAGATACGTGAAAATTCTACTTAAGTACAGTAACAACGTATTTGTACTTTGTTACATTACAACACTGCTGAGAAAACGAATCTGCATTTCTTGGTTGGTCAGCCAATAAATTACTCAGGAGAGGACAATTAAAGGACAATGTGTGTGTTTATTTATTCAGGTGATTTAAAGTCAGGATTGGACATAAGAAAATCTGGCAACCTACCGCTGTGCTTTTATTCAGTCTTAGGAATAAGCTATGAAGAACGACCTCCCACATGTATTTTGTCATGTTTTATTATGAGACATGAAAGAATTTCTAAATTTTTTTTTAGGATTACTATTTTTTCTTACGTAAAATATTTCAATAGAAGCTCAGCTCACACGACAGTGTCAGTATGGGGAAACCTCTGCCCGTTCTTGATTCTGTGGGATTGGTGCCTTTTAGGTTCAAGTTGCAGTATTTGTACACACTTGCCTCAGACAGATCTATCCTGTATGCATTAAATCTTGTGGCCCTGCACAGAGATGTGCTGTAGTCAGCACTCCAGGCTGCCTCTGTTGGCTAATAAACTGGGGAAATGCCTGATCAGATTTATTTACTAAGCACAAATAACAAGCGAGGGAGACTGATGGAAAGAGTGGGTGAAGTGAGTGCATGATAAAGGGTGATACAGAAAACACACTAAGAGTGCAATCATGCAGTTTTTTTTTCTCTGTTAATTTGTAAAAACTCTGCTGCTTAATTACAAGAGAACTAGGGCTTTAGTTAAGTTAGCTTATCATGATGGAGCTATTTGTACCATTTGCTTTATAGCTAAAAACACATCAAGTAACAGATAAATCAGTCCACACTGTAGTTTGTGGTTCATTTTGTTCGGCCAGGTTTCCTTAGGTTGAGAACCTGCTAACTATCAGACGTAAATATAACAATAAACCTTGGATTTTGTAGTTGAGTGAACACAGAGACACAGTTTCACATACAGTATGGTGATAGAGTTATGTGGTGCCACCTCAGTCTGGATACCATTATTTGACCTGTCTGTAGACTTAAAAATTGGCTGTATGTTAGCACGGCCATCACAATTAGAACAACGTTCAATTTAGACTGATATAAAAGACAGGAATTCTTCACAATTGAAACAACAGAACCAGCAAATGTTTAGTATTTTCGTTAAATAAATGACTTCAACGATGTATTGATCATCAAAATAGTTTTATATTCATTCTGTAGCAACAAACTATTCCACTAATCATTTATCAAGAAGACAGGATATTATTTGATTTGGGAAGGCAACTTAGTTTAGCTTTGGTGAGCAGACACAGTCTGCAGGTGACCAGAGTAAAAATTAGTAAATGTCAGGGTGACTGAACTGGAGGCAGACCATCTGTCTATATGAGGTCTTTTGTCAAGTCTATTTGAAAAGCTCATAGCTTCAAATGTCATTTAATAGAGTGCCGTCCATTTCAGACTAATCTCTACTATAATAGTGCAGTCAGACTGAGGAAGCTCTATTAAAGATATTTTCCACCTGGGAAGTAGATGGACTCGTCTGTGTCATCAAGACAAAAAGAGATAAGGGAAATATCATCTCTGATGCTTTCCTTAGAGTGGAGCAGCATGACTCGCAATCAGTCCTCATCCAATCTAACATCTCCGCCCATCTCGTGCAACATTAATCAGGACCTCTCTTGTCTACATATATAAATATAAAAAGGGAACAACCAGCGGCATCAATGCCAAACTGTGGTCTGGAGGAACGAATACATTTAATCAATTTCCCAGTGTGCCAACATGGCCACTGTAAACACACCTTGCCCTTGGTTTCCTTAGAGATTGATTCAGTTTATTCTAACAGTTTTCTGCCCCGTCCAAATTTGCCACATGGGGAAAAATATGATAATATTTATGCTACCCCAGAGCCCATGGGGCATCAGGAAAAATCAATAGTCTCCACAAGTGACATCTTCCGAGCTGCTGAGAGGAGGCCACTCAGCACAGCACCAACCATGAGTGGAAAAGTATAATCATATCGGAACTGGATGAGCGTGTGTGGGCATATGAGCATGCCTTTAACTGAAGAATTAAAGAGACAACATTTTGAAATTAGTGAGTGTACATGCAAATACGCCTGATGCACCTGTAATTGTGTATGCCATAAAAAGAGCTATTCTTGTCACGACCAAAGTGGTTATCACTCTGTTCATCTAACAAGCACAATAGCTGACCTTGGATGAAATGACTCAAATTCGACATCCCAAAGAAAAAGAGCCTGAAATTACTTCCTGTGCTCAAGGTCATGAAGTCACAGTGATGACTATAGCGAGCGTGATGTGCTTCTTTATCGGAGAACCTTGAAACTAAAAACCAAAGTAAGTGTAATTTAAACTGAGCAGAGAAATAGCCTCCTCTTTTAACTCAAATAGAGTGCCTGAAACAAATATTGCCGCTGGATAGAAGATGCAAATAGACACCCATAAACACAGTGGGCTCGCTCCACACAAATGGGCTACCTTCAATTAGGCTGCATTACAGTAGAAATATTCATCTTCCTCGGTGTTGTTATCAGTGAGGATGCAGGGGTGGTTGGGGAGGAAGTGAGATAGGTGTCACCTAGGAAAAGTTGACTCTGGGGTTGGATTGGGGGGGTTGGGAATTACCATAATCACGCTGGCAGCCTCTGCAACGCACCAAGGTCACCCTGCCTCCTCAGTGCTCAGTTGAGCTCGGCACCAGGCGAGTACATCAGAAACACAGGACCAGGCTCCTCAGCGCTGTACACAACACCAGGATCTGTTCAGCAGTTCAGCGGTCTGCAGCTAAGCGTTGGCTAAAAAGACAGAAATCTTGTGTGCTGACAATTGTGCACGGTCTCAGCCACACACGCCACCAAAAGGCCTTCAAAGTAAGAGTGAGCAAGAAATAATTGGTATTCAGCTGGCAATGGCAACACAAGGGCAACTCCACAGCTCTCTCAGTCCTAAAAATGCCTCCTGCTTTCCACAAACCTCCTCAGAGTCACCTCGAGCCAATCAAATCATTGCGTCGTTAAATATCTCTACACCAGTGCTTGAAGTCAGGCAGAGCCAAAGACTGAAAGTCACATTCCTCTGGCGCTGAGAGTAATTCATCGAGCCCTCTGTTCTCTGATGCTTCCTCTCTCTGTCAGCATCGGTTTATCTAATCTGATACAACTTTGCTCCAAGAAAAACTCCCATACCCCCCCAAAAAATCCAACACTGCTCAGTAACTTTCTTAAGCAACACTGTGAATCAACTTTTTTTATACAGCTTTCCTGGTGTTAGCATGTAGCTAACCTTACGGTTACATGTAGCAGTGGACTGACCGTCATGGAATATATAGCGGCCCTTTCTACAGTGAAAAATCACCAGTTAAAGCTTATAAACTAAAGACTACACAATCAAACATGTTCCAGCAGGAATGTGATCCGAAATTGGGAAGAAATGTACAACATCTGCAACCATGATTAAAGGTTTCCCTGGCGTTGGCATGTAGCTACATGTAACAGTGTATGTAATGTAAACACTGCCGGGAGCAGATGACCATAAAAAGAAATCCAGCACAGATTGACGTCACCTCCAGCAGAAAAAGAGTTGTGTTGACTGTGTGAGGTTTGTGATCACAGTGATTACTTTTACATACATTTCCCTCATTATTTCGCCACTTTTAGTATGAACAGCCGACATTGTAAACATCATGTATATGACAGAAAAGTAGCAAAAGCATAATAGGTCTCCTTTAAAATCAATGTTACCAAATTGGAAATTTAACATCCAAGTAGTAAAGCTCTTATTTCATTTACACAATTGAATTTATTGATTTTAACCTTGTAGATTCAATCCCAAAGCTGTATTTCTAGGCTTTTGGGATTTCCGTAGAAATCCCATAACTTGCAACTTGTGTGCCTCCACCAAATATCAAACATCAGCAAAAATGGATGATGGACAAAGTCACTCTTGGCCACGCACCAAAACCCTCTATTCACTGGCAGCAGATATAATCATATTTACCCTGCCTAAATATGTGTAGTGTGCTTTCAAAAAGCATCAATCCTTTACATAACAGGAATGGGAAAGGTAGTGTAACACAGGCAAAAGTAAGCCTGAAGACTTCCATTCATTTACAGACTAAATAAGCTTTTATTAGCTTGAGAGAATGCAGAAACAGTCATCCGGCTAAAATTAGGACCCATGATACAGCCAGTCTCATGACCGCAGCGGAAAGCAGACACTGCCGCTGTCCTCCCTGATACCAGAACAACATTAATCAACTGCTGAAGAATTAAACAATACATGTAACTTGGGATGGAGCTTTTAAGTAATGACAACATCAGCTAGCTTGCAAAAATGAGGTTATACTGAGATGCAGCCATTTATCACATTTCCATTACAATTTTCCAACAGGCTACAAACGCCATCAGGCCACATGTATCTTCCTCCTCTTGACTGAGGATACCAATAAGCAGCGTGAGCATAGTGCTTTCTAAACACTGGCTGGCAAGTTTATTAAGGAGGAGAAAATCCTCCATTGGTCTGTAAGTCCATGGGCTCTTAAGGTGCTCAGTTACATCGTGAAACATCTCAGGATTTACAGGTCAGTTACTCAGGTGCATATTTTTTAACCTTTATGCAGGGGCAGTGGTAGAAGAAGTATTCAAATAATGTACTAAAGTTGTATAGAAGTATTATCAATGCAGCTTGATCAACAGAAAAATGATCAACAACTATGCTGAATCGATTCACTGTTTCATAACAAATATGAGGATTTGCTAGTTGTCGTTTCAGCACAGAACCTTCATCAGAGCTTTGTACTAAAACACGTAAGCGTATTTCTATTGTGAGCCAAATAAACAAGTGAAATGTAAGTATTTTGTCAAAGTAGTCTGAGATGTGCTACCTTTTTTACCCTTTTTGGAAAATGCTCATTGGATTTAGGTCGAGTACTCCACTAAGAATTCCATTGTTGAAAAGAAACCTCCTTCGGCTACACATTAAATGTACATAATTACTTTCCACCACTGTGCAGGGAAGAATCTGAGAGCTTAACTTTTCACATCCTAACCTGGAAGCTTCCCAGAACACCAACAGTCCTACTGGCCATCGAATTTGAACAGACTGCTTCATAATTCGGATCATTTCAAATCTAAGTTGAAACAATCTCTAATATTAGATAGAATAAACATGTAGGAGTGATGAAGTGTCTTTCCTTAAAGAAATGTTATTCTTTTATGGCACTTTTATAATCATACTTCTATTTGTTGTCTGTTTTGTGTGTTTGCATATGAACTTTTTGGTATTTTTATTCTGCTTTTTATTGTACTATGTATGTAACATATTTGTTTTTACAAAAGCCCATCTAGGAACAAGAATTGCAATGAAATGCTATGATTTGAGGCATTGTTCTGCTCAGTAAATATTCTATGCGTATGTTTCTGTCCACATTAAAATAAACAAAACAAATCCAATTAAGATATGAAAATAATTATATATTATTTTCTCAACAGCAAATAGAACACTGGATGACATGCAACAGCCAATATGCAGGACACACACCAACACTTTTGCTTTCTCTAAATAAGGGTCTTAAACACACACACACACACACACACACACACACACACACACACACACACACACACACACACACACACACACACACACACACACACACACACACACACACACACACACACACACACACACACACACACACACACACACCCCTTTTTCTTCACAACCATGAGCTCTTGTTGAGACAGAAACACATTCTGTTTCCACTAGAATCTGTTGATATTTTACCCCAGGTCTTTGCTAACAGTACCTGTCAATGTCGATTCTTTAATGTCAGATAAGAAAAAGGAGACAAAAACATCATAGTATAGTACGTTAAAACTAAAACCTCATCTACACACTGATATCTGAATTGAGCGGGACATATTGAGGCAGCAGAATTGAGCTTGCTGTTATGAGAGGCCACTGGAGGATATGGATTGTCTCAAATGTAGGGTGTTAGATAAGGTAGACAGCCTGGGGCTCACACGGGGCTACAAGGAAAAAAAACATGATGTTCTGGCACCTGTTGATGTCCTAAAGTACATAAGTAAGCTGAATGAGCTTTTGGCATGAGGGAAGGAGACCCAGAAGAGAAAGGAGGAAAAAAAGACAGCAGATAGAATCCCTGCCACTTCCCTTTCATGTGGCGCTGGACTGAAACGTTGAACATGACTCAACATTTCACATTCATTTCGTCTGACATTGTGACTGTTTTGGAAACATGAAATTCAGGTGGAGCTGCTCATCTGCTGTTAGTGCAGCAGAGCAAAGTGAGAGAGGACTAGTACCAACGTCTGATCGGCGCTGTCAGAAAATAATTTACAGAGTTGTTTCTTCTGTGAGCAAGGACAAAATGTGCAATGTCATACTTCATTTTCAGAAGGTGCTCTTCAGTAAAGGACCAGAGCAATATCCAGATGTGTATATAAAACCATCTGACCTACACAGATTAAAAACCTTTGTGAAACAAATGTATATTTTCTTTTAAATTGCATTGTTTAATATTTTCAAGATTATGAATGCAGAGACACGTGTTCATGCATGTGAGATATTTATATCTGTGAGCAGGATTGTATACTATTCACAGTATTGGATGCACTACAAAACAAAACAAAATTTTTTTTTTAAAATTTTTTTTTTTTTTTATTTTTTTTTTTTTTTTTTTTTTTTTTAAAAAAATTGAGTTAAACAGCCGCATATGATTGAACTCATAAGCTAGAATAAGAAGGCATGAATTTATACATGAGACAGCCATGGGCAACAAAATGAGGAAGAAGGGAAGAGAAAAATAAAGAATTTCACTTAGTAACCTAAAGCACTAGGCAATTTCTAACATCCACAAGCAACAATGAGTTTACAAAAACTGAGGGGAAAGCTGTGTGCGAGGCAGTGAAACCACTAAGAACCAAATTGTGCGCACACACACACACACACACACACACACACACACACACACACACACACACACACACACACACACACACACACACACACACACACACACACACACAGACATTTAATAGATCAGTGGAAAAAGGGAAGGGGAGGCTAGGAAGAGGTACATGAACAAATACATAGATCCTATAATTCACATATTTAAATCTACAGTATCTACTGGGCATAGAATCAGGCAGCTAGCATGGCTATAACGTTTGTTACATGAACTTCATGCAAAACAAATTTGAGATGTGTCTCCTAAGTCTCATATTGTTGCAATTTGAAAATGTCAAACAAGACTGTAAATAATCGATGGTACACATTTGTTACATGTCCTCTGTAGTCATTTCAATGCATGGCCTTTTACATTTTTTTTAACGTCAACATTTATTTCTCATTCTGCAGAGAAATGGCCACTTAACTAATATGATGGTCAAATAGGTGCTCTCTCAGACGGAGAACGTCAAAATGAACGTATGCGCTCTCTTGTCAAGGTTTCAGAGGATAAACTAAAAACATGTCCTTTTAATTCATACACCTTAGAAGGGGTTCTGTAATAAGACTCACAGTTGTTAGTGACGTCTTTCATCAGGTCCTAAAACTCAAAAAGTGCACCTTAATGTTAAAAGAATTGCTATAAAAGCCAATTTGAAGGATTGCAAATTCATTACGTTGACTTGCATAAAATGAAAAATCTTTCCATGCAACAATGCCATCCTCACTCCCAGTGTGTCTCACGACACCAAAACCTCCTGCTGCACCCAAAGCCGTGGCCTTCACCGTGGGCCTACCGTGGCCGTGGCCGCGGCCTTCGCCGTGGCCTTCGCCGTGGCCTTCGCCTGATCCCTCACCTGGAAGCAGTGGCGCCGTCTCTCTCGTCATTAACCTCCACTGACTCCTCCAAAACTCCAAACACACACAAAGAGTCCAGGTGCACTTTCCGACCTGCTTTTCAATGGACTATTTCCCCATAGATCACAACATTTGTGCCAGCACAGCTCCAATTTCCACTCCATCAACCAGAATAAGAAGGTGAAGTTATTATGCCGCTTAAAGTTGTTCATCCTCATGTGACCGTGAGGCAGCTAAGCTCATCCTCACTGTTTAGAAGGAAGTCATTTATTACTTTGTTGAAAGTTAAATGCAGAAAAAAAAAAAAAAATCTAATTTAATTGCACACAGTTACACACTGCTACACTACAGTACTACACAAATTTATTTTTTGATCACCACAGTGTAACTCGTGCATAGAAATTCTAATGAATGCAGTTCAACTCCGGGCTCTGGGGGTATAAATATCACCATCTCCTCGCTGCTTTCTCCTCCTTTTTAATTCAGGCGGCAGCTTAAATCTCCAAACAGCATCTCAAACTGCACTTATAGGCTGATTCCCAAGAGAGAAACCCTGCATCACTCTCCCACTTTTCCCCCCCTCCAAGTCCCATGCTTGCTTGCTTTCTCTAATAAATCAAAGCTGCAATAATTTATGAGTGTTAAGAGTGTGTGTGCATGTGAGTGTATTGGGAAGTGAGGGTTTGGACTTTTACACAGCAAGAGTTCGGAGCAACTTCAACTCCATACTCTACGTACAGAGAGAGGACAGGAAAAATAAGAAATAAAATATATAAATAAAGAACTTGGATATTTAGCCTAAAAATCACGTTACTGAAAATAAACAAACATAACTCAATATGAATTAGGTTATTGCACTACAGTAATCAAATAATGGTTAGCATGAGATTTAGGAGATCCAAGACACAAATTGTTTCCCAGTGAAGATGAAAGGGAAAAGAGGTTTATGCAGCAGTGTTGATATGACGTCTGAAAATACGCATTAACAGCAAAAAACTGCAGTGAGAAAACCACATCCAGCAATCAGTGCGGATTTAAAAATCTCCAATCTCCAAACTGGCTTTGGAGGGGGATGAAAGTTAATGAGGTTTCTTGTCAACAAAGACTTGAGTGCTGCAGCCCGACCTCTGGGCACAGCTCGGCCGCATTTGGTTTGGTGACTTGTATATTTTTCAATAAATGCCACCAGCCGGGTCGGCATTTATTATCAAAACTAAAAAAACAGGCCACTCAGGGGTGTCAGCTTGAGGACGAGATGCTAACAAATTCAGCCTCATATATTCAATGCTAAAAGTAACTGTTGGTTTTTTACATAGCAAATAATAAAGTACAACATACCAGACCTTTGAGTGACCAAGGTACCAACAAAATAAAAAGCATAGCATTTTTCTGAGTAGCAGACTGTACAAACAATAATGAAACAAAAAACAAGCTACAGTATGCCACTACAGATATACTGTAACACGGACAACCGCATGCACGCACACACACGAAGTGCACAACAGAGAATAAACAGCCTTTTCTGTTCATGTCATTGTTTTAAAAAGGGAAAGCACTGTCCATACTGCACTGCAGATTATCTAAAACTGTCGGAACACTGCTAACAACATCTAAACTTTGTGTTACATCACTGCATACTTTACACCAGTGGTTCCCCATCCACCAAGTCCACCCACACTACACACATGGACACCATGAATATCTGTTACATATACATATATATATATATATATATATATATATATATATATATATATATATATATATATATATATATATTACATCAGTGTTAGTTTTGTTAGACAATACAATTAATGGAAATTAACAAGTCTGGTCTTGTGGCACCCCACGGTAAAAAAAGGCACCCACTTTAGGAACTGCTGGTTTCCATAATAATACATTTATTTTAAAAGACACTCACCAGCCAGCACTCCTGCCATGTAAAGCAGACTTATTCGTAAGATGCCATGGACCATCTCCAAAGGAACGCCAATCATCAGCTGCAATAAAGCGTTGAACCCCAGCTGCTCCAAACTGATGAGAGAGCACAGAAAGGGAACAACATTCTAATGAAAGCACAAGAGATTCCTCCTACAGCTGTGCATCGTCTGCAACAAAAACCAACCAGATTTGAACTGAACCAGTGCTGCAGACATCAATGTGAGGTTAAGTGGAGGTTTGTGAGCGTACCCAACGTGCATGAACATGTAGCTGAAGAAGCGCCACACTTGTGCACGGTGGCCGGGATGATAGACCAAGGGGCTCTTCATGAAGTCGGGCTGATAGGTCTGCAGTACCCACTTGTTTAGCATGATGCCATAGCACATGAACACGATAATCTGCAAAATGACACCAAACCCATTACACACTCTCTCCGCAGACTGCTGGTACAAAGGTGCAAAACAAAACCCCATTGTGCTATATGAAAGACACGTGACGTTTTCTCTTTCTGTATTCCTCAGCTGATGCTTATTAGACTTGGGGAGACAATTACTGCCCGCAGAAAAAAAGGCACATCTGGTTCAATTCCATTAATTTCTTTTCATAGAATAATGACTCATTGTCTCTGTGAATTAAAACGAATGTGAACCGTTATTATCACATCCTCATTGTCATTACAGCCCATTCATTGCCAATTGGAGGCATTATAAGAGCACTTGGCTTTCTTTCCTCTGAATTATGATGATTTTAGGGGAAGTTTTGTGAAAAAGCTGTAGGTTATTTTCGCCGCTTAATCCTCAACCATTCAACAGTGGTCCGTGTTAGTGGTTTTCCTTTTTCCCCCCAATGAATATAATAGGTCATTTAATGCCACTGTGGTGGCCAGGGTGCTTACTGACCTGGTTTCCAAGTTCGAAAATCAGTGTATAAAAAATAAAAATCCCTGTATGCAGGCTGACTGAGGGTTTCAGCTTGGAGGAATGGCATTAAATGCACCCACTAAGCCCCTGAACCTTTTCAGTGGGTAAGAAGTCTAAAATCAGTTTCTAAAATACAGTCTAAAGTCACGGTTGTGGGTTAGTAACACACATACTCAAGTAAAATATTGTGTTTTAGGAATATTTGAATCAGTGGGCTGCATCAGTAGAAAAATCTATATTCAGCTCGGTGTCTGATGACGTCACCTCCTAAATCTCACCTGTACGATGGTGACGATGGCAATGAAGACAGGCGGGGGACACAGGCGGTTCTGGTGGAAGTACCAGCGCCGGTCCGTCTCGCAGGGCAGGATCTCGTAGGCCACATAGCGCACAAAACGTTTGTACAGACCGAGCCCCGTCTCGTCCAGCAGGATCTCCCTTTGCAGCGTTCGGCGGCCATTCGCAATGGCCCGTCGGAAACTGCTGGAGCGCTTACTGCTCATCTGAGGAAAAAGGTGAAAAATCATGCATGTATTACTCTCAGAAGCTCAGTGCAATATCTTGTGGGCAAGTGCTTGGATTTTAAAGAAACTCAGAGGAGCGATGAACAGTTTTCCAAATCAGAAAAAAACATCAGTTTACTTACTTCTAACAGGACATGTTTTCTCTTTATTTAAAGGTATAGTTCAGGCATTTTGGGAATAACCTAACTATCTAATTACCTCTGTCCAAAGGTAATTAATCTGCCTACGAGCCCATCTACAGCTCACTAACTAACCGATAAATCTCATTTAATTTCCTGAAGTCTTCACCATGAGGTTGAGGTTGGCAGGCAGTTACTTCCAGGCCAAGAAATAGTCACATAATTGGCATATAATCCCCGTAAAACCACAACTTGTTGATTTTACGCTTTGATTTTTGTACGGATTAAACAAACAAGATAAAATGTGTTAATTAGTGAGCTTTAAAAGGTACTGGTAGGTGGTTTTGTTACCTTTGACATACTGTTTTTCAGTCTTTATGCTAAGCTAAGTTATCTAAACCAACTGCCAGCTGTAGCCTTATATTTAACGAACAGATATGAGAGCAATCTTCTCATCCATCTCAGCAAAGCAAATAAGCATATTTTCCAAAAACATCTTAATAAGAATAAATGAGAAAGTTGTTTTTGTTCAGCTGAAAGGCTAGTTTATTATTGTGACCTTAAGAAATCAGCAGACAGGTCATTCCCTGTGTTTGTTTTTGCTACTTGATGACTTAATGTTTCTTGCAATAAACTTGGCTCGAGCTGTTTTATGAGAATTACTTTCAGCAGCTGGAAGAGCACACCTTACCAGGATGAACAGATCTCATCATCGCCTGCTGCTGAATGTTTCATTTTAGCAATTAAATCCATAACTATCTTCATGCTAGGTGAGGGTGGGAGGATAGCTTCTTTTCATGTAAACTGAGGAGAAGCTCATCAGTGTGACTAATCATCCTAGATGGGGAGCCTACATTCATAAAGTACGGATTTCACAAGGGATAGTGTGACGGATTATGTAAGTTCTACTTTTATAACCAAATTGTTAGGGGAAAAGAAATTATAATTATTTTCATTTCAGACTTTTTCTGTTGTTCTGACAGTTGTTCAGAGACATAAATGAACTGTGAATTTTCTTTTTTGCTATTCATGCTTAATGCTTAACTGGCGTTAGAAATAAAATAATTTTTTCAGCAGCAATTAAAATATTAATATCAAAGCCATGTTACACATCTAAACAACTGCCAATCACTTTGTTGCCACAAGACAGATGACAGAACTGCAGCTGAATATGAATGGCTGATAAAAAACTTAAATAATGTATAAGAAGTTTGTGATTTAGACAGTTGGCAGGGTTGATTGCAGCTCAGACATCATAACAAATGGACTGTTGAAGTGATTTTGCCCTTGAAAAGCAAATCTTTGTTAAGTGGAAATATTGCATAGAAAGAGAGAATGTGTGTGTGTGTATGTGTGTGTGTGCGTGTGTATTCATGTTATCACAGACTCCAGGTTTGCTAAGTGAGCAGGAGCTTTGCAGCAGCCTGCAGGCCAGCAGGACCAACTCTTGATACGTTCTTTAATAGAGGCTTAGGATGAAAACCATCCTAATGCCACTATTTTGACAGCCAAAGCAGAAAACTGTCTGGATACCAACACAGTGGGTTCTTTCCCACCAGAGTTACCACTGAATATACTGTCTGACCAGCTACTCAAAGCAGGTATCATTTACAGTTAATGTCTGCATTTCCTTATAGAAAACCAGCATGCATGCTTCACAGGTATGATTTCCTTAATACTCAGTAGCACTGCCAGATGCTTGAAGTCTCCGGAGAAGCTAAAACAATACAGCTCCTTTGGGGACAACTGGCAGACGATGTAATTATCTCTAAATCAAAATATGTACTATAATGTGACGTGACACTTTATGAAAATTAGTTTCCAGGAAAAGCAGTGAAGGAGGAGAAAGAGGGCATGTGGGCAGCAGCTGCAATGATTAACAGTATAAATCTACAACAGCAGACCTTATGTAGAGGTTTCTAATAATAGTAACCTTAGACAATATGGCAGCTTTGTACGAAGTGTAATGAAACCTCCAGAGGGGGCCTGTAGGAAGTACAACCCGCCATTAAAGTACACCATTCATTAGCCAGGTCCTGCTGCTTGTAGACACAGCAGGGGGCATGGTGAAAGAAACTGAGGGTCAATATCTATAAAAGCTAATGAGCTAAATATACTGGAGGACAAAGACTGTAAATACATGAGCAAATAATGAAAAAGAAATGCTCCACAGATTGCTCCATAAATGGAGTAGCAGACTTTTTTTTTTTTTCAAGAAATCACTGAGGAAAAAACTGAAGAAAAAAAGTGCTAATCCGCTTTGGAAGTTAGCAGAGCTGGAAGTGGTAACTACCCTAACTGTGGGTAATTATGACACTGGTGGTTGTACACTACAGTGAGGGTGTGAGGGGCCTGTTGCACAGTGATAACCAGAACGGTGTCGAGCTGGGCTGCTGGCTCTCCCACAGATGGAAGGATACATATTTAGTATGGAAATCAGGCCTGGAAAATGCAATTATACTATACTTGAGGCAGGGAGTGAAAGCAAAAGAAGAGGAGTAGAGGGACATAAGAAGGCAGAGAGGGGGGAATTAACAGGGGAAGATGAGCTGCCTGCCTGGATGAGCTCGATTCCATATGCCGCCAATGGACAGTGAAGGTGAGACATCTCCTTTCTCATTCTAAATATATCTTCATATTGTTGAATTCACAATGAAAAAGATGACATTTATATGACGAAAAGAGGTGGGATAGAGAGAGGTTAAGTGATGTAAATATAATTTTGCATTCTTCCTTTCTGTTGGCTTTCTTCTTTTAAATAAAAGTTTCTGTTTCTGAGTTTATTTCATCTTTGTTTGGCTCGGTGACAACACCTGCCGCCTCTTCCCCATCGCACTCTATTCTCTCCCATTCATGCCGTCTCTGTAAAAATGTGCTCCGAGGAGACACAGCTAAGCATAGCGATCACTTTGCTTCGCCTACTCTGACATGCAGGACTGCCGCCTCTAAAGTGAGCATTAGCAGCCTTTTGAAGTGACGACAGGAGAGAGACGGCGAACAGACATTAAGGCACAAACTAGGAGCCAAAACATGAGATAACGCACTGAGAGGAGTGACGGAGAGCAAAGGTGCACCAAAAATCACATCTCATCGCATAAAACGTCAGAGGGGGAAAACCTCTGACTTGTGCATTGTTAACGGTGTAAGTTTCCTGACGAAGCAACGTCTGCCAGGGAATAATTGATGCTGAGGGTAAGAGCACGAAGATAAAGATAGCATTCCGACTGAATGGGCCAAACTGACAGCCGCGTGTGTGTGTGTGTCAAACAGCAGGAGTCCATCCTCCTCCTCCTCCTCTTGGTAGCTGCTGTACATGCAGCTCTCAGCTCTAGTCAATTGTCCTGGATGGATTAATTAGCCACATCACATGGCCAATACCTCACAGCTCAATACTTATTAGTAATAACAATAAAAAAACACACGTTTTAAAGGATATTCAGGTGTCTGCACAGGAAATTTAAAAAATCCGTAAATTATTATTTTTTTGCTCAGTTTATTGTGGCGGCCATATTTGTTGACACACATGAAAAATCATTTATCTTCACTAGAATATTAGAAGGCTGCAACAATGAACTGAGTTTACATAGTGATCACCACCATCACACTAAAAGTCTCACTACTAGTCATTCAGAAGACCTAAAAACTCCCTCTCCCTAACTCTCTCTCTCTCTCTCTCTCTCAGACACATACACTTGTACACTCTCAGAATCTAAATCACTGATCTCCGCCTCACGGATTCTACCCTGACCCAGATATTCAGGTTCTTTCTTGCCCAAATCCTTTTAAAATGAGAGTCCACCTTTTTCCCCTCAGCAGTTTGCGGCCTTCCTTCATGGTTTAATCATTGTGGTGCTAAAACGGAGAAAAAAAACAAACCTTCACTCCAGGACACTTAAGCAAAGTGCATCACTTTTAGCCTGCAATCCATCTAAAACAGAAAGCCTTGACTGGAGTTTGGTGTGTGGTGTGATGTTGATAGGTAGCATCTGTGTCCCTGAAGACAGATGCACTGTGGGCAATAATGTGACTTCAAATAACTTGAAAACTTTTAAATACTGTATATCAACTACAGCGTCTTTCGACTGGGCCTGTAGGTGAAGGTGATTTCTGCTCTCTGCAAGTGCTCTCTTTCTTACAATACTGCTTCGGATGTGACAAAAGAAAAAAAATTGAAAACATATTATGTACATATTACAACAGAAAAAGTAGGTTCACCAATTGGGCAGAAAGGTAACAATGAGGCACAAAGCAACAGTCAAATCCTCCAACCTGAACAAAGAGAATCCCTCGCCATAATCTCTAAAATACACCCTCTACCCGTGTAATTAACCATGGCAGCCATTTTGGATCTCCGTCAAACATTAGCCAAATTACCACCCGAAGGAAAACAATGACACACTTCTTCAGTTACACAGCTGGTTCATAACAGCATCAGAGGACTATCTTTAAAGAAATCGATACGTGCAGTTACACACATAGGAATATATCCGACTTCAGGCTTACTGTACTCTCAGTCCATTAGCAGATGCTCATCTATCACAGAATCGTCCCCCCCAAAGGCCCATGTTTGAACTTTGCCCCCTCTGGTGTCTCTCAGCCTCATGCATCGACGAAACCTGCGTGTGTTACTGTGCGTAGACGTGTCAAAATGTGTGCTGGTTGTCTTGCTGTGTAGAATTTTTGTGCTGCTGATGTGGATTAGTAGTCAGATACAGACCATACTCTTGGTGAGTGTAATGTGTGTGTGTGTGTGTGTGTGTGTGTGTGTGTGTGTGTATACAGTTCCCCAAGAGAGGTTTTAGCAGAGCGTTACTTATTCACCCCTCTGGCAGAACTGATGGAGTTCTCTGGCTAAGATCATCCTGCATGAAAAATGGGTTGAACATGAACGATGTCAGAGACAGTCTTGTACTTACAGACGCACGCACGCTCGCGCACACACACGCACACACACACGCACACACAGAAGCTGTTGCCTAACGGCGCGATTCAAACACATTTACACTCACTGAGGTCGAGAAAAGCACCGTGGATGCACGGCTCCACTGAGTGAATGTAGAACAACAAATCAGAAAAATGTTGAACACACCCGTTAACTGACAAAAGCTTACAGGCTAAAAGCATCGAAAAGGCATGGACTGAGGGCACGCAGACACACAGACACACACACACACTTGCCATGTCCATTTTAGTACGATGCAGGAGAGTTCCAATCAATCAATACAGACACCACATTAGAGGCACTGGCTATGATACTGGCTATGATATAATGGCAGCACTGAACTTTCCAAATCAAATTTCAACTGTCATCTGTCACACACCATAAAGCGCTACTTAATAAATCTGCCTGAGACACAGAGATGTGAATGGAGATAGAGGAAGAGAAGGGTCGGACAAAAAGCAGAGAATACGGGCTTGAGAGAGACTGGAGAAACTTAGATGAAAATTAGTCAGCGTGCAGTAGAGAGAAAGGAGAAGAGGAGAGAAAGGAAGCCAGGGGTATTCGTTGATGACCTGGTTGAAAATGTCATGCTACATGCGACACTTTCCGAGCGTCAGCCTGGAGCTCATCCCAGGGAACCTACAGAGTTCATGCATCACGTGCTGCGCGACAGGAGGCCAGATTCACATTAACATTTGAATATCCTCTAAATTAGTCAGCAAATCTGTACTGGCAGTGCTCATGTGTATGAATGATAGTCTGTCTGCGTTTGAGACAGTGTGTGTATATCAGGAAGAGTAGGAGGGTGGCTGCATTAATTAATAATAAAAACGCTTGTATATATGCAAATTCTATGCATGCACAGAACGTGTGTGGACATAGCCTGTGCGCGTTCATGTGTGTGCATCAGACAAATCTTTAAAATCAAACCTGGGGGTCGATATCTGTGTGAGGCTGGGCGTTCTCAAATTACTGCCTGCTACTACCACTGCTGGGCTAATCGAAGGCAATTAGCATTTAGCTAATGGGCAATTTTAAAAGTGTCTCCCTGGTGCTTTCTGAGGCGAGGCAGGTGTTTTTTTCCCCTATGACATATGCTCACGAGTGTAGAATGAAAGAGAAGGAAAGGAGATCTGCGGGTTCAAAGAGGCAGGTTCAAAGAAAGGGGGGATAATATTACATTGGCTTGAAGAAGGGAAGATGAGAATGCACTGAAATGAGATGGATCAAAAATAAAATTAAAATAATAACACTTCAAGAATGGCGTTGGAAGACCTGCTCCAAATTGAGTGGCCTTGTGTGGCCTTCATTACAAACCCTGGACAACACAAGGGGAGAGAAAAAGATACAAAAAAAGGGACTGATAAACAGAGAGAGAAAAAGCAAGAGAGGGGGGAAATGAAAAGTGAAGTGAAAATATTACAGGAATTGTATTGAATTAATCTTGGCGCTTACGACAAGCAGGTGCTCTTCTCCGCACTCCAATTAATCCATCAAGGAGAATCAGCCATTCGCACATACATCTTTTCGTGAATTTCTAGTACACAAATGTGAAGAGGCAGGAAACGAAGAAAAAGAAGAGGCAGAGAATAAAGAGCCTGGCTGATTCAAAGCAGAGGCAAAGGACAAAAACTGTAACTAAGAGAACATAATAGCACACACACTGTTCTCACATCAGTATATAAAACATGTTCTTGCACAGTATCAGTCTTGTTGTTGTTACACTATTTAATGTTCATTTTGTTTGAATATATCAGTTATGATAAATCAAAGTGGTTGCTCTAATACTGTGGCTCTGTCAGCTTGGTGTGAGTGTTTTCTAGTGCTCGCTGTGCACGGCTTGTGAGGTTAAGTGCCTGGATTTACCGACACATTAACTGGAAAGATTGATCCTCCTTTTGCAGGACAACGACCTGAATGGTCGAGTCAATTTTCTCCACTGCGGAGCTTGCCAGGCTCTGTCTGAATCAATTTTGTAACCTTTTCTGAAATCCAACAAAAGTGGGTGTATGTGTGGAAATGTGCGTCTGTGCTGCAGGACATGAAATGCCTCAAGCGACTCCCTCTGCATTACTCTCTGTATAGCTGTGTACGTGCGTCTGGTTTCCACTCACCAGCTCGATGAGCTCCTGGTAGCACACCTGTCCCTCTTCATTGCTCTGGACCAGGGCTAACAGCATGTCCAGTTTGGACGGGTCCAGCTGCAGCTCATGGTGCTCCACCAAGCTGGTGAAGTTCTCCACTGCGATGAAACCGGTGTTGTCTGGGTCCAGCTGCAAAAACAACAGCCCACTTTTAGACAATTAGGATATAAACTACATTGCTGATAATGCATGTATTGAAAATGCTATTTCAATTATGCATCATGTTTATTTTTTCTTTTCATAATAAGCAGCACTGCAGAGATGAAGCGTCAGTTTGCCCTGAGGGAGAGTGCATCAGTAATAGACAGCTAAGATGTATACACAGAGACACAATAGATATTCATAAAGACAAATGAGAGCCACAGGGCTGAAGCCATGAGCTCAGACAGTGACAGCAGTATTAATTAAGCTGCGTTGCCTCTACGAATTAGGCCTGCCTAAAGAAAAAGCCCCAAACAACCTCATTAAAGGAGCAGGTCTTTCACAGCAAACCACAGGACGGCTGTTGTTGGGAGCAGTGAGAGAAGACAGGCGGGCATGTCATTCTAATACACAGCAACCTGCAGTTTCTCTTAAAGGTCCCATGGCATGCTGCTTTTTGGATGCTTTTATATAGGCCTCAGTGGTCCCCTAATACTGTATCTGTATCTCTTTACCGAAATTCAGCCTTGGTAAAGAATTACAGCCACTTGAGCCAGTCTCACAATGAGCTTTCCTTAGTATGTGCCATTTCTGTGTCTGTAGCTATTGAGGAGGAGAGAGGGTGGGGGAAGGTGGAGGGTGGGGTGTGGCCTTGACCAACTGCCACTTTGCTTGTTTGCAAGCCATGATGTCTCTCTCTTTCTCATGGGTGGGCCAAATTCTCTGGGCGGGCAAAGCAGAGAAAGGGGAGGTAACCTTGCTCCTTATGACCTCATAAGGAGAAGATTCCTGATCGGCCCATCTGAGCTTTCATTTTCTAAAAGGCAGAGCAGGATACCCAGGGCTCGGTTTACACCTATCGCCATTTTTAACCACTGGGTGACCATAGGCAGAATGGGGGAACTCATATTAATGTTAAAAAACCTCATGAAGTGAAATTTTCATGCCATGAGACCTTTAAATAAAGAAATCCCTCAGCATTAAATGGGGTTGACATTAGTTTCTGAGTGGTTGCTTTATTTGATTTTATTATTCATTTGGTCCAACCGTGGTCACATTTGCAGTTTGTAGTCAGTGTGTTTTTAAAAGAATCACCACTCACTGATTTCTGGATGCCAGTGCTGCTCCTCGTAATTGATTTAAGCAGGAGAGTGTCATAAAAATGTGGCTGTCTAAAATAGCACACTCTTAAAAATGGCTTGTAAAGTATAGAGTGTGCATCTACGCTGGGTTTATGTAATGTGGGTTCTTTTGGGCGGGCGGCAGCTTCACTTACTTATTACTTGATTTTCTTCCCTCACCTTCTCCTCTTAAATGCATTCAATTGCTCTGCAATGAAGCGTTAATTTCTCATGCCAGCTCTCCTTAGTACATCCGAGTGTGTTTGTGAAAATGTGCTTGAGGACAAACTGGAGCAGTACAAAGAGACCACATGGGAAGAGCCCTTGCCGCTTCTCATTTTACTGTTTCCTGAATGCTAACACAGCCTCATTAGGTTTCAGACAGTAAACCGACGGCCTCTGGATGCCCCAGGGAGGAGTGAGCTTTCAGATGTTGCGTCAGTGTGGAGTCAGTCGTGCTGGATCATCGATGCCCATGTCTTGAGTACACAGGAAGAATCCTGTCTAGGCTGCCGTCTGGACCTGGCCTGCTCTGACATGGTTAGACAAAGGCGTTTCATCGGCTGCATGAGAAGAGCAGCATTAAACCACGCTGCGCTGTGTCAGTCCTGACTGCAGGAGGCTCAAAGCTTAAAGCTCTACTGCTCAACTACGGAGCTAGGGATCAATCTGGGAATCCATTGGTGTGTGTGTGTGTGCCTGTGTGTGTGTGTATCCTTTCTCCTAAACATGTTTACTGTATATGCTCTGCTACACTGTTTCCAGTTTTTTTGCAGACATTAAGTTGAACACAAGCATCCCTTTAATTCCATTTAATCTGCTTTTATCACTCCCCTGAAAACGTATGTATATATTCACCTGGGAGAGCACAGTGGAGGCAGGAACTAATGGGTTAGTTTTATGATGCTTGACTTGGAATGAGTGTTTTCCCACTGCTGGCTGATGTAGTGAAACTATTTTGTCAGTTATGACACTTTAACACTACTTTCTTTACACCAAGATGACTGCATATAAATGGGTATTAACCAATATTAACCAAGATTCTGTACACACACAACCACTGTTGTCTCAAGGGCATTTACTGATTACACTCTTCACATTATGCACATTGTTTAAGTGAGGTCTGTTTACACATTAAGGGCAAAATCTATACTATACTACCTCCCTATTGGTCATTGTCTGTCACACATCTCTGTATAATCTCAACACTCAGCTCCTGACAGCCAGCAATGTCAAGGCCATCTGCAATGCACGTAAAAGCAAATTCGTAACCAAAAATGAACCAAGATGGGAAAAAAATGGCCTAGGTCTATTTTTAGATAATCCCCTTAACTGAGTGTCCAATGGACGTTTGCTAAAACAAGGCCCTGTTCTGTCTTTAAGGCTCGCTAAACAAAATGGTGCAGCTATGGCAAGAATTTGTGATGTGTTGGGCACCAGGGTGGCATGTGGGGAATACAGGGGGAGAGACAGCACAAAAAAGACAGCAGAGAGGGTAGGTCGAACATGGGAGAGGGAGGTGAGGTGGGTGGTCGGTTGGTGAAATGAAAGACATGAAAAATGATGAAGTTAAAGAAACAGTAGAAGTAGAAGGTATGAAAAGAGAGAAGAGAGGAACAGAGACAGCCAGAAATCAAGCAAGGACGCACAGAGACTAAAAACGCCTCGCCACTATCTGTTATTCTGTGCGCCTGCCTAACCCAGCAGTCTGGCTCTTCTTCTTTTTCCTATAAGAAGGCTGTGACACACTCCAGTGCTCTGCATCCACTTGCCATAGAGGGGAGATAGATCAGATTCTAATGTGCTCCTGGCTCAGCCCAGGCTGACAGGGGGAACAGAGAGCCACACGGGGGACGTCTGATTACTGTCAGCCTCCATATGTCAGCACGTCACTGCACGTACAGCAGTAGCACAGAGGCAAACTGTATATGGTTGTGCACATTTACGCAAACCAAGTGTTGACACTAAGCTGTCATTCTGCACAGATGCTATTCCCTTCATAGTCTGACCTTATTCAGGAAGAACGTTGCACAGGGGGAGCCTGTCTGCCGAGGATACAAGGAGGTGGGGGATTGGTTCTTGTAGCCAATTAGGGTTATCAATTAGTAGGAAGAGGTACACTGAGATGAATGAGTGTTGGCAAGAAGAGCCTGCTTTTTTTTCCTGGGAAGGCTGGTGACGTGGATGAACAAGGGGGGAGTGACAGAGAGAAGAAAAGGTTGGAAGAAGGAGGGGAAAAGCGCTGAGAGGGAGGCAGTTATTGAAGCAATCCAACACTGGATAGGGCGACACTTTGACAAGCTGCATGCATTGCCATGGTTACCAGTCGCCTGCGTGTCATCCCTTTCTTGCATTCCCCCGCCCAAACATATTGGCATTCAAGAGGCAAAGGAAAGACACAAAAGGGGGGAGAGAAAGGATAAAAGAAAGGCTGAAGGAAAAATATAATACAGATGGATAGGAAGACACCAATGAGATTAGAATGAGGTGGTAATAAGACGGGCGAAGGGTTTAGGTGTAAAGGGAGGTGGGGCGGGAGATTATGGATGGACGTTGGAGGTGTTAAGGTACAGAGAGCAAATTGGCTGGCTCAAGAGCAAGTGGGAGGAGATGGACAAGACACGGGATGGAAATGTATACACGAGGAGGAGGAGAAGGAGGAGGGCAAAGAGGAGAGGAATGCTGACTGCAGGGGAATGATCTCAGTGTTAACCCTCGGGACCTCTATTACCTCCACCGCAGCGACTCCGACTGACCCCAGCCCACGACTGACTTATCAGTCTGTTCCACAGGGGCTCAAGGGTGAACCCTCCAGCCTGGGAACAAACCACAAAACCTAGCCATGATAGACGTACAGCCAGTGGGCTGAAACACAGCCACTTCTATCGTCCTACCTGCAGAAGACTGACACACAACCAATGACATGGCACTCTGTATGTCGCACTAAGAGAGTTGTAGCTAATTCTGCTATTACATCACCTGAGGCAGAAAGTAGAGAATGATACCCATGGTTACACTTTGCATGCATTCTCTTTAATTATCACCAGCCAACTCAAGATGGCACAATTTCAACTGTTTTATGAGGCTCTTCTTTTCCTCTGGCAAAGGTAACAATATGAGAGCCAAAACTTGGTTGATCGATTAGTCAATCAGCAGAAAATGAATTGGCAACTATATTGATAATGGATTGTTTTTGTAATTTTGTCAAGAAAATTATGACAAAAGTTCACGATTTCCAGCTTCTCGAATGTGTTTTCTATGACAGCATATTGAATTTTCTGGCATGACAAATGATTAGTCAATGGTGTAAGTAACCCTAAATCTTCAAACTAAGATTTATTTTGAATAGGGCTCAAGCTGACTTGAGGCATCCATGTTTGAACACACCACCTGGTCAGATATATTGAAATTAAAGTATTTGGTCTCCATTAATTATCTACATAACAATAAGGCAAATCAACGTCTGTCTCGACAAAACAGAAACCGCAACACCACAAAAGATTTACCATAGACCGAAAAGGTGTAAGCTGAAGGACTAACTGTTTTTGTTTTTACAATACAGGAATTATTTGATGTCAAAAGTAAAAGAGCTAGAAACGTTGATAGTTGTTGAATGAACAGTATCTACACTTTGGCAGATGGTGATTATAACTTCCATTAGGTGGGAATGCAGCACCAGCACTGGTATAGTTCCCACTGACTAACCCCCGTGGCACAGAGCCAATACTACGGACTACTTTGGTCTCTGTGAACAAGGCTGTCAAGCTTGGACAGGGCTGTGTGTATCTGCAGAGGGCAGTGGCATTCACAGGGCAGAGCATATTTGCATGGCATCAGATAAAACCCTTTTGATTAATCTCTGCTGCCCTCAGGACTCATTGGTGTTCACCAACAACTGGGCCACTGACTCAGTAATCATCACAATGCACGTTCTGCCCTGCCGTTACCATCATTATGCTCAAATTTTGCTACTGTGGCACTGGGATGCGATGGCCGTTAGATCCAAAACACTCTCTCCTCAAGTGGAGACGAGTATAGACAGACACCCGCAGGGATTTTCCTTCATGCAGACAATCATCTAACTACATTTCCTGGCGTTTAAACACAGTACAAACAGCCAGAGGCATTTTCAAATACAGCTCAATGCAAATTAGCATCAGAGAATGATGAAAAGGGACTGAGCCCTATTCTCTCTACTTGATATAAGTATGTCAAAATAGTATTCAGAATCTCAATTCCTTATGGGAGAGATACACATGAGCCAGATAAGAACTGGATGACACATGGGGATATGTTCACCAACTAATGATAGAGTACTTTAGTGGCTGGGTGCTGCTGACCATAAGTTGCCTTATCAGTGGCGCGGCAATAGAAAGACTATCAGTGAAACTGCGTCTGTGTGTGTGTGCTCTGATCATGAGCATATGTGTGAGCCTGCATAGGCCAGAAATAGCCTGAGCTCAGCATTGCAACCTCCTGCAGACAAAGACTAATAAAAAAACTCACTCATGTTGCTACTGTTGCTACTCCAAGTCTCCCCCTGCAGCATTTTCATGTGATTCTGTGTGATACGGCTGCAATGTCCCTTCTTCTTTACACCTGCACTGCTCATATAAACTAAGCATGCACAGTTTTTCTTCTGAGGTAAAACATCCTGATTGAGGAATACTCTAGGAAACCCCAAAAGCATTGAAGTTTAGTGCCTTAAACATCTGATGTGTGTTTGACTGAAGGGAATGTTAGGCCAGTTTAAATCTAAATGTTTATAAAAAAACTAAGCAGTGACAGAGTAATCCTTTCCCTTTACAAATGGCTATGCAGAAAATACCCCCAAGCAAAGCACTTGACCTCCAGGTGCTCTTGTAGATTTGCTTAGAGGCTGGTGGGACACTGTGGTCGTTGTGGGAACCCTACAGTGAACATGACTATTTAAATCTGGAAGTGCAAAAAAACGAGGCATTTTCCTGGATGAGACAAGCAGAAAAGTGCCCAATGTTTAGACAGGCAGCAGGCTTTGCTAAAAACAAGCTTGCCTGTTCACAGTCCAAAAGCTGTTTTCTCTTCATTCTGGTTTAATTAGAGAGACCTTTTCCAAATCAAAGTCCGCTGCGTGGAGTCCCAAAAGTGGAAAAAGCCTGTTGTCAGCCAGAGTGAGTGATTTGGTCTAGACTTGAGCTTAATAGGACCACAGTGTGCTCAACTGTGGCCTGTCTATATGAACATAGTGGTGCAAGCAAAGCAAACCCCACAATCAATAAAACAACCAGCCGTTTACAGTGTGGAAGTATTGGCTTCATCTGCAGCCCAAGGACCTGCTACATCGAAAATGGATATTGACACAGATGAGTCAGCCTCTTTGATACTGCATTCAAATGTGTCTATGAAGGAATATGTGTTGTTGAGGTATTACTAAGTAGTTGTTATCCCTGTAGTGCTATTAAGTACATCCGTACCATTTACCTCATCACTATTTCCACTCCATTTCCACTTCCTTCCTTCTCCCCAAGGCTCTTGTCGATGGGTTTTTCGGGGGGCCTTGTAACCCTTCAGCAGTTAATTGATTCCTCCCTCTTGGACAGAATGATTGCCCAATCTATCTGTCCATCAGCCAAAACCCCAGTTCATCATCAAAAACACAAGACACATTAGAAGGCTTAGAGCTAACACACACACACGCTCACGCACACGCACACGCACACACACACACACACACACACACACACACACACACACACACATACACACACACACACACACACACACAAAACATATGTCTTCAGGAAACACTAGCCAAATATAGACATAGCTTTCTGCCTTCAAATCCATACTGGCTTGTTCATTTTGGAGATGGTAGACCAAACCTTAACTCAAACATAGATCTGACTGAAAAGTAAAAACAGCAGTTTGGGTAAGAGGAATCTAAGAAACCAGATGTCAAGATAAATATTTTCCACTGGCCTAAATATGGCCACTAACACTGTGTTTTCAACAGCAGGGCTGAAAAAGAAGAAAAAAGTTTAAAGCCAAATAACAGCTTCTATTCTAGAAGGCACTGCCTCGTTGGAAATGAATAATCTTGCAATCTTTGTTTTTTGTGACTGAGATGATAAGACTGGGGATGTGGTAAACACAGAAAAAAAAAAAAATCAAGAAAAAGCACAAAGGAAAACATTCCCAGGAACAGACATAAATCCATGCACATGCAGCATGATTGCTGCAAACCCTAATGCAGCAGCTGTAATCGACCATTATCGTACGATTTTTGTCTCATTCCTCAAATAGAGAATGCTCCAATCAATCCATCTATACATCCATTTATACATGCATATCCATCCTTCTATTTGCACACACCCCCTCCCTCCCTCCCTCCCTCATTCCCATAAACCATGACATGATGACCCCCCACCCCACCCCCCCACCCCCCTGCTTTGGCTCATGATCTGACCTCACATTCTCTGGGCCCACATGGCTCCATGATGCTTGCGTCCGTCGTGTTGTCTCACGCTCTCATTTTGCCCGTGCAAACAGCCCCTGCTATCAATCTTAACATCAGCTCTCACCCCCAGCCTCCACGTCTCAATCCCTGGATAGACGGCGAGGTGGCCAGGAGCCCGTAACCATAGAAACCTCTGCCGCTGCCTGCTCACTCGCTTACCTGCTCTTGTATGAGCTGAAACAGGGAGCTTCTATCCATATACTGGCCAGGGAGGTGAGAGGAGCCGCCGCGGACAAGGGCATAGGGAGGAGCAAGAGAGGAGTGATGGTGGTGTTGGTAAGGATGGGATAAGGTGGAGGGGGATTTGGTTAAAGTAGCAGCTGGTGCCTAAATTGTAGCGTCAGGCCCCCTTTGTAGCTGCTGCGTCCCCCCCTTGGTGATGGAGAAAGCCTGGTGAGCTCTGCCCCTGGATTTACTTGCTGGTGGGTGTCGCTGGGGTAAGAACCGGTGCTGTGTGGCTCCGTGTTGGTGCTGAGAGTGCAGACGGTGGTGCAAATGGGCCGTGACTCTGCTCTGTGCCAGTGCAGCGTGGCGCGGCAGTAAACCCAGCTTCAGCAGACGACAGGCAGGCACGCAGGCAAGGCAGATCCAGCAGCTCTCATTCACTCTCCTCCTCCTCCTCCTCGCTCTCCTCTATCCCATTGCACTGACTGCTACCTCTCTCTCTCTTCCCTCTCCTCATACACACACTGCGCCGCCTGCATACCAATTAGGCAGGGGAGGGAGGTGGCCTCTCTCTTCCAATTGGAGACGGGGGAAGGAGTGTCCATGGGCTGCGGCTCCTCTCCTCTCCTCACTACAAGTAAAGGCGTCTCAGGGAGGGAGCAGGGGATGGGCTCCACTGCGGCTTTGCGCTTACTACAGGCACAGACCCCCCACACACATGTCTGGTCTGCTACTGACAGGCATACACACACAAACCCACGCACTGTAAACAAGACAAAAGCTACAAATACACAGACAGGCATATGGTGAAATCCTCACCATGTGATGATTGTGTTCATATTAAAACTACGGACAAAGGAGATGAATGGCACGGGAGACAACATAAAACCACTAATGATATAAATAGCACTGATGGGCCCCCAAAGGATACTATAGACTGCTCTGCAACCCTTTACAGTACATCTCTGTGCTAATTATAAGCACTGGCACATTAGCACATTGTATGCACTGCTGCACAATCAAGCAAACTCCCACCCCCAACACGAATGCAAAAACATCAAATTAAATTAGACTGTTTGGACGGCTCACTGAACCTCCAATGAGCTCAAAAGAATACCACCCTACGACAATAACACAAGACCACGATCCTCAATACAACACTTAATTATAAGTAATGCCAGAACAAAGGCTCTTTTTGTGTTAATCTGATGCATAATGAAGAGACTGGCATGCAGGGAGCCGAGCCAGAAGGTCAACATACAAATGGTTAAGGAACTTGTTACTGCTGCATGTGGGTGGCAGGCAGTGGCTGTGTTTGATTTCATTAAAATCCTCTTTAAAAAGGTGTTTTCTTTCTGCACAAATCCGCAGTGACCCCTCCTCCTCAGGACAACAGCGAGAAGGGGGATGAAGCAGCGAGGGGGACGTAAATTTGAACTTGTAATAAAGTGAAAGAGCCTTCGATGCCCTGGAGCTGGTTGTAGCTGAAGATGTTGTCAGGGTTGGGAACCGGTGATGACTTCAGCTTACACTGTGGTTGAAGCAGGGGCGATTCTCGTCCTCTGCACTGTTCCCTGTGAAATGTACCACCAACGGTGTAACTCTGCCTCTGGCTCGGTGACAAACAGTGCCTCTGCCTGTTTAAGGAGCACGACTGCACCAGATGTTTGGCCTTTTTTATTTTCTTACAGGCGGGAAGGCTTATAAATTCTTCTGAATGTGAGAAACATTTTTAAAATATCTGGAGTTAGTCATTACAGCCATGTGTCTTGTGCTTTATCGGCTCAGACTGAGGCTGCTGACTATATGAAGCCAATGCTAACTACTGTATTTGTCCTAATGGATTGGGCAGAGCTCCCAGACTTTCCTTTAGTCACCTTCCACTATGCCCATCTGACACACTTTTGTTTAACCAAAACCTTAATAATGACGTCCAAGTCTATAGCAATGTCAGGATTCCCTTCCCTGTGGAGTCACTCCACAGGGGTTCTTTGTTCAACTGCTAATCAATGTCCGGAATTAATTTGCTTCCAATACTCGGAGCACGGATAAGATAAATCTAACTCTAAGGTCGCTGATGGAAGAACTACAATAAGTGAGACAGATTGATAGAACAGCCAAAATGAAACTAGATTCAACTGTTGCCTTAGTAACCTCAAAAGACTCCCTTCAAACAATGATAGACAAGTACCATGAACTAAAAAGAATTCTAGTGCAGTAAGAAATTAAAGCAGCCTCTTAAGGCAAAACAACCAGGCTCTACCATGTGTTGTACAAAAGGGGGAATTTATTATGACAGTGTATGTGCTGCTGTATGAATATCATTAGCACAACACAGTCTTGGCTCTGTTATAAAGAAAGCCACATGCCAAATGCAGCACTATTCAATCACACACTATCAAATGAAAATGGCCTTGATTGAGCAAAAATGGCACTAGACGCAGGTACACAACATTCTCAAATATATGAACAAGATGCCAACTAGGCCCACAGCCGCACCACGGGTCAAGCCAGTATCCAGTATCATTGTTTCCATTAAACTTCCACCAAGTGACATTATCCAGATGACTGACAGAGTGAGATAAGCCTCCGGTGAAATTACGGTCTCTGCTGCCCGAGGCGTCCCCAACTGAATTCTCTCCCTTGAGCCTGACTAAACCCTTCATGTTCTATTCACCCCTGATGGTGGATGGATGCAGACGGCAGGATGAACCCAGGCAGCCTGTCCCTTCTTTAATAAGGCCTAAGAGCAGCAGACA
The DNA here is from genome assembly GCF_010015445.1 of Perca fluviatilis. Classification (NCBI taxonomy): domain Eukaryota; kingdom Metazoa; phylum Chordata; class Actinopteri; order Perciformes; family Percidae; genus Perca; species Perca fluviatilis. The sequence continues at coordinate 18,117,168 of NC_053132.1, read as the reverse complement.
AAACACTGGTCTAGCCTCTGTGCGAGAGCGGAGAGAGAATAACCAGGTCTTTCAGGGAGGCAGAAAGGCGCATTAATTAGACCGCCACTCTGCACTTCTTCTCACCAGCTTAATGACCTCGAGGTCCATAAGGCAGGTGTTTATTTATTGGTGTCTGTGTGTGGATAGTTGTGTTTCTGTCAGTGAAACGGATGGTAAGGAGCTATAAACGCATGCCTTAAAGCTCCGAATTCAGTGTGTCTTCATGATACACAGGCTTTAAGCATGAGGGGTGCATGTACGCTTATTTATACAGCAGTCGCCACATGCTGTACGTGTATGCAAACTGCTAGGATTTGTCTATCTGCACAATAGGATCCTCTAACTTTACAATCTAAAGGATGGGTTGCAAACTTAACTTTACACCAGGATTAAATAATTGTTTATCAACAAAAACTTTCTTTAAATCTTGGTTTAGTCCTCCTGAAACTTAGACGAAATGCAGCCCTGTGGCTCAGTCAAGACTTTTAGATGTCAACAAAATAAGGGTCTGTGTATTCAATTTGGATTGTTCTTGCAATGTCAATTTCAGCATCGACAAATGTTTTATGGGTAGCTGTCTGCTTCTTTAAAAAATATTCTTTAAAAATACACTGTGGCAACTGGCAACCTTATAGTACTTGATCAAAGTTTAAATCTAGATGGTCTAAGTCAAGATTTGTACACTTTCCAGCATTTCATTTAGTTTTTTTCCGATGCAGATACTGTACTATTAAATGCATACAGTATACGTATATATTGTTATATTTAACTTAATAATATATAATAAAGTACTATATACAGATAACAATTATTTTGGAGCAATTTCAATATCATTGTCCATCAGATATATCTTATATACTATACTGAAAGCCTTGTGTGTTTAATTAGGAGCTGATTACCTTATTCCTGAGAACTGAGGAATGCAGACCTAAAGGCATTCCTGAAGAGCAAAGTGTATGTGTGTTTATGTGATCTTGGTGTTGGAGGGGAAGGATGAATTTCCTTTTGTGTTTCATTGCCCCATGTTTATCTACCTAAGAGGTCTGCTAGTTGAAAAAAAAAGTTGTTACAAAATCCTGATTTGTTTTGGTTATCTAAAAGTGATATGTTGAGTTGTTTTTTTAATGAGATTTTTGGTAACATTTATTAAAATAAAAAAATGCAGAGCAGCTCAGACAGACTAGTTACATAGAGGATGTTTAGAAATGTTCTCATTAAACAACATCTCATTAGCTGGGCTTGTTGGGGCCAGATGAATAGACTGTAAGTAGTGCTACAGAAAGCAGTAACCAGAAATTACCGTACATTAATTAAACTGGTTGTCGAGGTGGATTGACGGGAAATAGCCAAACAGGTTTCACATGATGCATTGATGTGAACATACAAGTGAGGTGTATGCTGGGAAATACTCCTGCCATCTACCAACCTGAAAAACATTAAGCGGGAAGAGAAAATGAATAAATACACAATTAAAGCAGAAGAGAGAAGAGCAACAGTCTGACAGCTCAACAGAGGGCAGAATTAAACTTCAACCACAAGACCTGACCGCAAGATTGTGAGTTCAAGAGATAACACTCACAAAGACTGGTGCTCATCTGTAAAATACAATTCACACTCAGTGTGTTGTCATTGTGCAGGATCACAGCACTACAGTGTGGCCCTATTGTTCTCTGAGCTGACTTGATCTTTTAGAAATTAAGAAGACAAGTTGTTCTGTTAGCCTCAACTAATCATGTGAATTAAAATAGATGGTGCTTCACACTCGAGCCGCCCAATGCCAAGCAGCAGTGATTGTGCAATAGAGGGAATCACCCGCATGATGAGAAAACGGCAGAAAAATGAATCAGGTCACTGAATGACACAGTTTTAGCCCAAACTGCTCCACTTTGAAGATCTCTTGGGGACATAAAACGGAAGAAGCGAAGAAGGGGAAGCAGAGAGTTAGAGGAAGGAGGTTGAAAAGGGGAGAGAATTAAGAGAAGAAAGGGAAAGCAAAGGCAAAATGAAAAGAACGAGGGGTGTATTAGCATTTCTGAAAAACTGTAGAACTGTCAGACTGACTGTGAATTCATTGGGGAGCCACACTTTGAGAATATTAACATCTTGTACTGGGACAGGTCTGTCTCCAAAACATAAATTACTATTTCTGACATTACAGAGTTACAGTATGCCACTTGTAGTTGAGTTGAGCACAGGCTTCCTATGATAGGTTTGGGAGTCACAGCAGTAAGGCTTGAGAGCGGAGAGACCTCTGGTGTCTAAACCTGCAGTTGCATCCTAAACTAGAGACTGTAGGCCGATGAGAAGTGCTGACAAACCAGTTACAATGTGCCACCTGAGTTAACCTGAAATAATCAAAGCTGATTTATCCCTCCTGTACTTCCATTAGGACCGTGTTTAGCATAGGAAATATATCAACAACATAACTTAGTGTCTACATTTACTGTACTGTTTTCACTTTCATTTAATATAACTGTTGACACAATTATATATCATCAGTTTGTGCAACAGTGCTAATTACATTAAAGCCAAGTCTAAGATTATATGGATTGCGAAAAACCACAATTACTTCTATTTAGGCTGCTACTGCCCTCTGTTGGTAAAAGCAGCTGTGATCAGAAGTCACCGGCATACACTATGAGGGGCCAGAAAATACTTCTGCCTGCTTTTAGAAAATTGGCAAATGTTGTGCATTAAAGTATAAAGAGAGCATGGGAATCATAAAACACTACTTCATTTATTGTTTGGTATTTTGAGTGCACAGTTTTGACATAATCAATCAGCACTGAACACAAAGTAAAAGAAAGAGCCTGTTCAATAAATGTGTTCAAAAGACTAAAGAGAGCTTATAGTTAAAAAAAAAAAAAAAAAAAAGAAATATCACAATTATACTGAATTCTACACATTAATAGATGGCTCTGGTTTAGTGTCAGCCTGTTGCAGCAGCTTATGTTACTCATGTACTCTACCCAAGTCACCAAGCTTTAAAGGGGCAAGGGTTGAAGTCAGGATTAGGGCTAAATGTAGCATTTTTGAACAGTAATGTATCATGCTGAAATCAGATGTGATAGCTTGTAGTCAATATGTCACATGGGTAACAATTTGGAAAGAAAGCAGCAACTCAACATTTAAGTTTTATCAACAATATGAATGTAATAGCTGACTGATTATTTTTCAATGGAGCACCACTGTTTAAAAAAACAAACTATTAACTGTTCAACGAAAATGCTGTGCTATCTTGTAGCATGAGAGAGAGAAAGAGAGAGAGAAAGAGACAATGGCACAATACAATGGAGTCATCTCTGCTGGTTTGACTGACAGCTCACAGGTGCTCTGAAAGACTACCAATGAGGTGGCTTGACAGCTGAAATTGAGGAAATAGTCACCTGCTCTACATAATGAGATAAGGGCGGAGTGTTTTGGAACGGGAATGGAAAGACACTGACAAAGAGTGCCTTGGTGTGGCCAAACTGACAGACCTCTATTGGCTCGGTTGTGCAGCAGTCAGCACAGCACTTGGCCACTGACACCTGTTCACACATCCAAGTGTTGTCACAACTGTCGTAGCCCCGAAACACACACACACACACACACACACACACACACACACACACACACACACACACACACACACACACACACACACACACACACACACACACACACACACACACACACACACACACACACACACACACACACACAACACACAAAATAAGTGTATTAACCGCAAGTGTGTCAATGCCTTGTTTTCCCTTTCAGTTGTCTCCACATGGCACGCTGTTAGTTTGGTGCAGGGCTAATCACTGAGACATAAACGGTTTTATCTGTGGCCGCTGAACTAAACGATGCCCAGCTCAAGGGCACAACTGGCACTTTAAAACTGCACACAGGGATATACTGATTTTATATGCAAGTAGGGAAGATGCAACTGGTCTAAAATACTATAACTTTAATTGTACACATTTTCCTGTTTTATCTTTTTCTGTAAGTTTGACTCAAAACACAAACATCTAGTTTTATAACTTTAACTGCAGTCAACTGCTGAAGTTGATTTCAACTGTTTGATATTTCGTTACTTTAGCATACATTTGTGGATTTTCCCCTCCACATATCTGTCTCACATTTCTTGAGTCGTTAAAAAACAAAGAAAACATGAACTCTCATGACATTACACACAAAAAGCAATGGGCTCAATCTGTCATGTCTAATTTTGCTGAAGGGTACATCCTCTCAAATACAGTGCTTTTATTTTTTTTTAAATGATTAAAGGTCATCTATTAGTAAAAATCTGTATTTTAAACAGAACAGTAGCTGACAAAGTATTCAACAGAATTACATAGCAATACATCAAATGGGTGCGACAAATCTACATCCCAGAAACAACAATACTGCTCACAATCCCAAACTAGTGCGTAAAAATGAACTTAATTAATGTGTAATTGTAGTCAAGTGATTGATTGAGTGATAATTGTTATGGATACATACTCATCAAAAAAAAAAGCTATACATTCTATACTATATAAAAGTGTACTGTATGTGTAGGAGTAAAATGCATACAACAACAAATCAGATGAGCAAACACATTTGAGGATTGGTACCGAGTGTAATTATTCAGCATGTTATTAATTCATATTAATGTTGAATGCTTTTGACTAGTGCATTTTGTTTAAAAAGTGATCTTGCTCGAATTTTAGGGTGCAGTATAGTCTCTAGTTTACTAAGTGTTTATAATGTGAAATAGGCAGAACTACACAGATAAGGCTTGAAAAAAATAGTGTAAAGAATCAGTAGAATATTTTCTGAGATGTGATTATAAAAGTGTAAAGAAACTCTGAGGATTCATAGCAGAAAAAGAAGAAATTATCTAATCCAAAACCTGTCTCCAGACCTTCTTATCTGGCCACCGAAGTAAATAAAAAGGATCTGATTTAATTTCCCCTTATCTGACTTTCAAAGTCAGAGTCAACGACGAGACAGTCTTCAAATCAAGGCAACTCATAAAGAATGCTTTTAGTGAGCACAATGTGATCATGTGCTGGATAGTTTGGGATCCAAAGCCCTGATATGGAGCGCACGGAAGCCTCCAGTAGCGAAATGGTGGGTGATGTCACCCAGAATGCTTTGGGCCAGAGGCAGGACAAGACTTGAGAGAGTTTTAGGCAGCTAAAATTACAAACTGGCATCAGATAAATTTAGAGGTGCAACGCTAAATCTCTCCTTACCGGATGGTGTAGCTGTCTTCTGTAAATACATGTGTAACATACCTCCCACTCGACTCTCTCCAACTGCTAGCAAATAAACCAGCACTGGGTTAAACATTATGCAAGCTAAATACAACTCAGACATTGGCACGACTAAAGATACAACTGGGAAGCTAGAGTTCAGTGTGTTGGCAGCAAAAGTGAATACACACCACAAAAAAAAGGTGAGGAATAATTTCTGCCAATCAACTAATTGATTAAACAACTAACATTCTGCCCTCTGTCCACACCACAAAGCAGTGGTGGAATGTAACTAAGTACATTTACTCCAGTACTGTGCTCAAGATCAATTTGGAGGTACTTGTACTTTACTTGATTATTTCCATTTGATGTATACTTTAAATACGGAAACATTGTACTTTTTTACTACACTACATTTATTTGACAGTTATAGTTACTTTGCATGTGCATAATTTAGATTATTAATACAAAATATAAATCAACAAATAAATTCCAACTTATATACGTGAAGCTACCCAGCAGTATATAAAGTAATTAAAAATAGCTCCCCCTTTACCAGCTGCAACATTAAAGTGATAAACACATGAATGCGTCAATAATTATAGTCCAGTTATATAATATACAAGATTCTGAAATGGGCCATTCTGCATAATGAGTACTTTTACTTTTGGTAGGCCTTAGATGCTAATACTTTTGTAAGGTTTTGAATGAAGGACTTTTAGTAACTGTACACTGGAGTATTGTTACTTTTCATCAAGTAAAAGCTCTGAATACTTTTTTTTTCCACCACTGCGAGAAAAAAAAATAAAAAAAATAAACAGAGCAGCAGAGTATAATTCTGGCAGGGACAATTCTAGACCAATCACTGGAGATTGAAAACTATTAATTAGCCTATGTCCAGTTAGTAGTCGCCTATGAAACACGGAGGCACTGAAAGCAGCATATAATGCACTGGTCATTAAGGTGCATCTCATTATACTGACAATTGAAATTGTGCGGTGAGCACGCAGGGCTCGGGAGGTCCAGTCAGTTTGGAGGACGTCCCTCTGTCGGCGGATAAAGGGAGTGGTCTAACCGGGGGGGGAACTCTCTGTTTGGCTACTGCTTTACAGCAACGCTTCCTTAACGGGGCACATGCGGCCAAAGACAATAACACATCACTCCGGAAAAACGGTGACAAAAACAACGGACCGATACCCTATATCCCCATATGACCAAAACAAGCCGAAGCTGTTCCTGCAACACATGGCCCGAATAGGAGTCGCAAACAATAGGCATGGTGTTCATATTATCATAGAGCCATTACTGTGTATATTTATACAGTATAGCATATGAGCAGCGCTTAATTATGCTCCTCCCTCCTTTATTCACTCATTCAGTTGCGCCATACAAATAATGGTATTCACTCAGTCACTCCAGCTCTCACCCGCTTTATTCACTCATTCATCTTCACCCCATCATCTAGTTACTCCCCCTCCCTCTTGTGCACTTGTGCTATGTAGTACCACTCACCCTTTCATCTACTCCCTCCCTCTTCGGTGCCACATGAAAAAAACAATCATCCATTCATTCACTCCCTCCCTCCCTCCCTCCTTGTTTTCACTCATTCAATCCCTCCTCACCCACCCTCCCTTTTAAAACGCACGCATCACGCACCAAAAAACAAAACACTCAGTCATCAACTCACTGTAAGGACACAGGTGGAGATGGAGGGGCAGAGGCACTGATATATACCTTACTAAATTTAACTTCATTTTGATTATTCACACAATTTATCGGCTAAAATAAACAACATACATTATGACCAAGATGCCCAAATATAAAGGTAATTGGGCATCGTGTTATTATTTGACAAGAGGACACTTCATTGCTTCAAAATGGGCAGTATCCCACTGTAGTCTAGAGGACCACCTCTCTGACAAACAGCCTGGTGTTGTTGTTTTTTGCACCATTGACTATGACGTGCATGACAGACAGTCGGTTATTATCCAAAAACAGTGTTCAATAACTCAAAAAAGCATGGCACAAAAGTCGGGAAAAAAGCACTACTCCAGTGGCTGACTTTCATATAGGAATCAAAATGGCGTTGCAGGGAGGGACATCAGACCTGATATTAAAATAAGAAATAATGCAGGAGAATTGTAGTAAAGTTTGTAATTTAAAAGGTTTTTGATTTGTTTAGGGACCGGCACCATAGACCCTCATAAAAATGAGGAAAGCCAAATGTTAAACCTGTTATTGACTGTGGTCTGATGCGCCAGTTCCTGAACAAAAGAAAGCCATCACTGCGCCCTATATTGAAGGACTTTGGTTTCGGCTGCAGTCCCCCTTGCAGCTGGACTCACACCTGGTCACACAGCAGCCACTTACACCTCTATCAGATATATAGTGATCAATTTTAGGATCCGGTATCAGAGTCCTGATCTTTGGAGGTGTTGGCAACTTTCCTGACAATGGAGCGCGAGTGGCGACTGCCATAGTGACAGTTATAACCAATTCTGTCCCAAAACCAGCAAACACAGCAATCCCATCCACCGTATTCCAACCCATATTAAACCATATCATCGTCCCAAGTGTCCCCTGTAACTTAAATATTGTGACATTTAATTTATATGAGGTTTAACAGCAAATAATCTCGACCACGTCACTCAAAGTCAATGGCCGGACTGTGTTAGTTGGGAAAATGTATCGATGTATTAAAAGCAAAAACAGATACAGAATCCGACCGAACCGCGTGCATCAGTTTAAGCATAGATACAATTTCGATATGCATTGGGTGATTTTGCCACAGGTTCCGTCTGTTTGGGTCAATTCAACGCGAATTGTGCAAAATTGTTCACAGCCCGCATTACTTCCAGCGGGTTTTCCTAGAATAAAAGTTGTTCGCCGGCGCGGATGAAGAAAAAAAAGTGTGTCACTGTGAAGCCTAATGTCTCTGCTATCAGCACATAATGTTTTGTGGATCAGTACTCCGCCGTAGCTTTTATATTTGTCAGGAGTTGGAGGATGAAGAAACACAAACGGGACGGCGCCAGTTCCATGGAGTCCGCTAGATCAGCTGCTGGCAGTTGGTGTTCTCAATCACGTCCGCAGATAGGCTTCATAGGCTCACCGAGGCGCCTGTGGAATAAGACACTTAAGTGATCCGGTGTGCTGAGGCGTCAGTCTGTGTGGACAGAACATCATTTTTTTTTGACTGTGAAAGCAGTAAGTGTGGCATTGTCTGACAACTCGGACTTTCTGGGGATAAGCTTTATTTCTGGTATATATTTCGCTGTTTCTGACGCTCTGGTGTACCAGCTGAGCCGGGTGAAATTACACACCTTGGACTTTTTTGTTTGTTAAGTAACTCCAAACAGAAGTCACCATGGCAGAGACGTCGGCAGCTCCAGCCAAAGCCAAAAAGGCAGCAAAGCCCAAGAAAGCCGCTTCTCATCCCAAGTACTCGGAGATGATTAAAGCGGCCATCATTCACGACGCCACTCGGAGTGGAGCGTCCCGGCAGTCCATCCAGAAGTACGTGAGGAAGAACTATAAGGTGGGCGAGAACGCCGATGTGCAGATTAAACTGGCCCTGAAGAGGATGGTGGCAATAGGGATTCTGCGCCACACCAAAGGCGTCGGCGCGTCCGGATCCTTCAGGATGAACAAACCAGAGGACTCCAAAAAGTCAACCAAGGCACCGGCACCTGTCAAAGCAAAGAAGGCAGTGAAGCCCAAACCCAAGAAAGCGGCGAAGCCCAAGAAGGTGGCCAAGACGCCGGAAAAACCCAAAAAGGCAGCTGCAAAGAAAGTGAAAAAGGTCGTGAAAAAGGTGACACCAACGAAACCCAAAAAGGCACCAGCTAAGAAACCCAAGGCAGCCAAACCCAAGGCAAAACCAGCAAAGAGGGCAGCCAAGCCCAAGGCAAAGACGCCCAAAAAGGCAGCCAAAACAGCAAAAAAGAAGTAAACGGACAATATCAGAACAAAGTCAATGTAAATACTTAAGGAAATGTTTTCGTAAATGTATTATTTTTGTAAGGTCTTATGCAAACTTATACCAGTAGTTTTCTCTCCATTGCACTATAGCCTATATGCTGTAGAAACAATTGTGCGCATTTTTAGTTGGCGTTAATAATACTGTTAATTTCTGTCTGATCCTTGGATACATATAGATCAGGGTCTTGCTGAAAAGGTAAACAAAAATGTACATACAGTTGAAGTTATTGATATTGTTAGTGCACGGGGCCATACTGAAATTACAAATGTGACAATGGTGAGCATTGTTGAGCCTTTACAATGTACAGACCAGTGGACGTCAGCAAGATTTTCCTTTAAGGCTCTATAGTTGTCATTCAAGCTCCATTCTGTATATTTCCTCATGTTCAGACGATTCATAATATTCAAACATCCCACTGTGTTCAGTCACTTTTAAAGACTTGTTTATACTGCAATTCAATAAACCTTTGTGATCTTCTACTAAATGTGTTGGTCAACTTATTGCGCGCATTTTACGCGTGCGTAATATGCTTGGTGATGTGGACGGAGGTATTTATGTGCATATTAAAGATTAATAGGCCTAATCTACTAAACTGCCCAATACCATTTTGTAATCCATTTGGATATACATAGCCTATCTCGGACATAACCATTTTAGCCAGCGCCATGAAATTAGTTATTGTGCACCAAGGAGTTGCAGACAAGCCCACCTATGGAAGCACCAATGAGGGATGATATTCTGTTGCAGAGGTTGAACAATAGTGAAATTTAGGAAGACTACAAGTTATAATGTTATTAGTTTAACTATGAGTGTTAAATATCAGGTTATATCAATGACTAGAATCGTGCACTCTAAATAACATTTTAATTGCTTTTACCAACTAGTCACAGAGACAGACGAGGGCTTTGTAGGACACTTGGTGATGTGAAGTAAACGACCGTTTACCATTAAAACTCTTGGGAAACAAAAGTGCACAGAGATAAAGTCCCTAAAGGGAATAGGACGGTGGTAAACAAGGCCAAGAGTTAAGTGCTCTGTATTGGTCTAAACATCTCAGAATGTAGTCAAAAGCTGCCCTGAATACAATACATTTCATGTCAGCGCTTAATGTTCTTTTTCCCTGGTGGTTCTAGCACATAAAAACTAGACTCAAAATCCCCTTTCCTTAAAGTGGCTGCAGAGCAGCGAGGAGGTTGCTTTGCAGACACACCCAATGCTAACTACCCTACCTCTCACCTGACATGCAACACTGCCATCTTGTGGTGTCTTGCAAGAATGCGTCTCCTCCTCACTGCAGTTGGGAACGAGACGCAGACAGACTGGAGTTAAAGAGTCAAACCGATGAAAGTCAAGATCAAACACACAAATTTCCCTGTACACATGGGTATTCATTATCATCTTTTAAGACAGGTGTAAGATCACCAAACTAACCTTGTAATTAAACAGCTTCCGGCTGAATGATCAAAGCAGGGCATCCAGACGCGCCAAGGCATGCTGTCCTTACATTTTGACATGCTATGTGCGAAAGGGCAGTAATTGATGTCAAACCAGAGTAATCCAACATGAATGTTGACAGCACAGCAGAATACCTTTGGAACCAATTACCTTTAGCAACAAACGTTTTGTGATTAAGATGATATGGTATCTGGAACATTAATGATACTCCAATAATACAGTGTTATTAACACTTTTACACAGTAATGCCTCATTCTCTGAAGTCTGATACATGTGTATAAATGCAAAAAATAAAATAAAACAAACTCCAGTCAGAATGTATAAGCCATAAAAATTAGCTACTACAAGTTCAATAAAGGAAAAAAGGCACCAACTGTCCAACATATTAACATAAAGCATTGATCTTTCATCCCAACATCCATAATGTCTTTTTGGGCAAAAGGTCCCCAGCCAGTCTAGTCTGGTCTTTTATTAAGCATCTAAATCAGTTCCATTTCAGTAAGAAAAACAGCCATATTTTAAAAGTCACAGAAGTGAATTCTGCAGAAACCGCAGGTCCCCAGTTAAATTAAGCAATAAAACATACATAACATGACTGACTCATGTTGGAAAACAATGCACCGATTGTGTAACAAGGTCAAAGTGTATGCACAGTGTCAGGTGTATGTAAATAAAAAATAAATCACAGATCATATCTATTTCAGTCTCAATTAAAATCAATTAATTCAATTTCAATGAGAACAGAATAATTAATTTGACCACATTTGTCGTTACCTTTGTGTCATTTTAAGGTTTGCTCGGCCTCCTTTTACAGGATAAATTATTATCTGATTTCTTGCATAAACAAACTGCCATTCTTCTTCATGCACATCCCTGCAACAGCAGATCAGTGGAGGCCTTACTGCTAAAACATTAAAATGTTTAATTCTCAAGCAAAATAATATGCCTAAGGGGCAAATAACATGCTATGACTACTCATTGCTGCTGGAGTTATTTGGCAAATCAGATATGAACATCTAGTATCTGTGGAGGCATGGTCAGAAGGAAGAGTGTAGTTCATTGGGGAGCTCCAGCAAGAGATTCAGTGGCAGCCAATCAGGATGTTTGCTCACTTAAAAATGCTCCATGTGCTGCCATTTGGTTCGTCAGTCTAGTCAATTTGGCATTTTTCCTGTATTATGCTTAGGAAACACTGCATGTATATAAAAACTCTCTCAATTTCACCATTAACACGTAAAAGATAATCGAGGAGTAAGCTTAGATTAGACACAACTGTCTTTCTGCATTTCCTCCTCTATGATAAAGCACCTGTTTGGATGTGAACAGTTTACTTTGCGTTTCAATGCACCGAGCGCTGTCAGGCTAACTCCTACTTAACCTGGTTTTACAATGTAAGGCAGAAAAAGCTGGGCACAGCAGAGTGGGGAATAATATGATCACTAGCTTCCAATTGCCTTTGGACTGTTGTGATCAGAGGGTAGGACAAAGTAAAGAAGGGCAGAGATATGAAGAGTTTCCTGGGAGCCTTAAAAGGAAAAATGATGTGGTGGCTCTGGTCTCTGAGGTTTGGTCTTGATGGATGGATGGAAAGTCCGGCTGGGAAAAAAAAAGAAGAAGCTCAGCTGGTTGTTGATCATTTCAGTCTGGCGACCGATCTGTAGATAGCAAAGCCGAGAACGGCAACCACAGCCGAGCCCAACGCCACTCTCAGCCAGAAGGATGTGTTGCTCATGTCTGAACCATTCAGGTGTCTGGAGAGTGGAAGGGGTGGAAGGGGGGAGGAAATCATCATCAAGGGTCAACCACACAAAGCAACACACAGCTAATATCATAAGCAAAACAAATGTCTAGCTTCTCTTACATCTCTACCTATCACATTTTAATCACTAAATGTTTTAAACAATATTCTCCTGTAACTGAACTTTATATTCTCCATGTTTTCAATGTTTCTTAAGAGCAGTAGTTTGTCTAAGTAGGACGTACGGGTACACTGCTGCCCAGGCGAGCCTGGTGTAGATGTTCTTGCTGGTGGAGTCGAGGAACAGGCTGGAGAAGGGCAGCGGTGGAGGCAGCTGGTGTTTATAACAGAACTCTGCTGGAGTCATCCCGTGGAACTGCTTGACCTCAGGAAGGTCCACCTTGGAGGCGACCAGCACACATGGGATGTTGCTCTCCATGTAGTGTTGCTAAGTAAGAAATAAGAGGGAAAAATTTAGTTGAGAGAGAAGAGAATCTACCTTGTTTTTAAGTCAGTCATAATAAAATCCAGGTAACCTTTATACATAATTAATGCAAACAAGAAGTCGTCTAAATAACCTATATCATGACTCGTACAGGGACACGGATCTGTCAAAGTTTGAAAGGTTAACTGTTCCGTTTATTTAGTTTATTTCTGTTGTGAGTGTGCGACAGTATATAATAACACGCCATTTGGAAAGTGGCGTGTATGTTTACGCAAAGTCATGATGCCATTTTGCATCTTAACCCAGTAAGTTTACAAGAGAGACTTGCAGTCACTCTGAGAGTCCTGGCACCTGGTTACCCTCGAGCTCGTTCGTGTTTCCTGTTTCCGCTGTTGTGTGCCGCTGAAAAAATAGAGTGGTGCGCGCCCTCTGGACGTGCACTCAAAATCCTGGCGCGGCAGAGCTACGTCATTTTGACGTCACATTGGCACGCGCCAGCTCGGCTGCGGCGACTGTAAAACGGTCTTAACCTTTTACATATCGCCACACATGTTAAGCGTTACCTTTATTGTCAGTTCCCATACACATTGGTAATTTAAAAAAATGTTTAAGGATTATTTTTTGGCCATTTTTAGGCCTTTATTTGACAGGACAGCTGAAGACATGAAAGGGGAGAGAGAGGCGCTGCGTCGAGGAGTTAACCTTTATATGTGGGTGCCCGCTCTACCAACTGAGCTATCTGGGTGCCCACATTTGTAATTTCTTAACCCATTATGGAAATGTAAACAGGAATAAAAGGTAAAGTTAATGTTTTTTCTTTATTTAAATCACAACACAAACAAGAAATCGCAATAAACTTAATTGTTTAAAAAAATAGACAGACAGCCAACACCTGTGTCCTTCTTGCCCCAGGCATCTTACCTTTGACCACCAAAATCTAATCAGTTCATTTTTGAACTCAAGTGGACATTTTTGCCAAATTTTAAGAACTTCCCTCCAGGGGTTCCTGAGATATCGTGTTATCAAAAAAGGGACGGACGGACAACCCAAAAACATAATGCCTCCGGTCATGGCTGTAGTCGGCGCGGAGTCATTAAAATGAGTGGTAGAAAATGCTAAAGGCAGCAAAGTAAGCTGTAATATTGCGTTATTTATTAGGCGGACTGTGTGCAAACACCAGCACAAACTCTGATAGGCAGCCTTTGTGAATGGCAAAAAATTATAATAAATTAATACCAGTTACATCTTTTAAATGCTCCCATAACTTTTGCTGTCACTGACCTTGTATATACTGGCACAATAGTCAAAGGAATGCGGGTCACTGGAGTCATACATGAGACAAGCAACATCACAGGAGGCATCTGATGCCTTCAGGAACTCCACCTCCACATCCACCTCATTGAGCTGCATGGGGAGGAGAAGAGTGTGGTACTCAGGCTTTAGTCAGGGTCAGAGGTTATGGGTCAGCATTAAGATCAGGATGGGAGCTACTTACGATAAGGTACTTCTCCTGGTTGCTGACTTGTACAGTGTTTATGGCATAGGGGGAGAAGGCACTGCTGGAATTTCCCTTATTCTGTAGAAAACAAAACAGAAAAAAAAAAAAAAAGAAAAACAGTCACTACTTAGCAATGTTCATTATGCCGACTAGTACAAGTGTATCATGTTTTAATATTTTTCAGCTCCAGACTAGCAGCAGATGGTGCCATACCTCAACGTTGCGGCCCACAAAGGCCTGGAGAAAGGCTGTCTTGCCCGTCCCCCGCGGTCCGATCACCTTGCAGAGAAACACTGACCGCTGTGTCTGGCGCTTTTCCAGGTCCTCCTCTTTCTCTTGTGTTACTGTGCATATATAAACAAGCAGTAACACAAAATATAAACACAATGCACAAACACACAGGGCTGCCATTCTGTCAGTTAGAATTCGACTGCATACCAATTTGTGAGCCTCAAATGCTGCCCTGGAGGAAATGTGTACAATGTATGGAATTAAGTATTATATAAATGTAAAACTGCACCATGCCTGAAGCCTAAGAACTTTAATCCTAGTAAAAAATAAAAATGGTCTTTGATTTTCAAATTTTCCTAATTTTCACTACTTGCTAGGCAAAGTTAGAGCTTATCATTTTCCAGGCAATTCAATTCAATTCAATTTTATTTATAGTATCAAATCATAACAAGAGTTATCTCGAGACACTTTACAGATAGAGTAGGTCTAGACCACACTCTATAATTTACAAAGCCCCAACAATTCCAATAATTTCCCCAAGAGCAAGCATTAGCAGTGGCTATTGCGGCAATATTATTATTAGCCCTGAAGTCGGAGGCCAACATCCCTAAAGCAGAGGATGTAATTCCTGCACCAGCTGATTATCAGTAACCTACACTCTCTGGGTTTAAAATGTATTACAGCAAAAAAATACATTTTACATGAAGCCCACTTAACTGCATCACATTTATTTCACACTAAAAGTAAAATAAGTCTATATATTGATCCACTTCAAAAGTTAGGCTTTCCACAAGGCCTAACAACAAGGTTTAGAATAGAATGCAGGTGCACATTATACTGTAAGTACAGGGTATGTCAATCCAGTCTGTGTTAGGCAATGCAACATCAAAAGCTTTAAAGTGAGAGGAAACAAGATAAATAGTCACAAGGCAAAAAAATTGCACCACTTTATACTGTCAGACTTGACTCATCTATTAATCAGGAAATCACCAAAGCCTTAGGATTGGTCCTCAAGAGGCAATGAATGTCTGTGCCTAACACTGTAGCAATCCATCCAACAGTCGTTGAGATATTTGACTCAGGACCAACGTATTTGACTATAAACCCAATGGACAGGAGATTAGAGCAACCAACTGATACTGCCTTTCTTAGA
The DNA here is from genome assembly GCF_010015445.1 of Perca fluviatilis. Classification (NCBI taxonomy): domain Eukaryota; kingdom Metazoa; phylum Chordata; class Actinopteri; order Perciformes; family Percidae; genus Perca; species Perca fluviatilis. Next base: position 18,101,420 of record NC_053132.1, on the reverse strand, counting down.
GCGATACTGCTAGCATTGCTAAAAATGAAACACAATACAATGACAATTAACATTATTACTACTAATGAAAGGTTGATTTGGCACCATAAAACACAGTAACTAAGCACATGCTACAACCAGTAACTAGGTTAGGCTAGGTGTGAATCTTCACTGATCTCCCGATTCGATTACGATTATCATGTCAGTGATTCAATTCGATATCTCGATGCATCACGATGCGTTAAATACATTTTTCTATTAAGGCCATGTAGGATATTTAATTCATAGCTTTTCAAGCTTCAAAAACAAAACATTCTGCAATGCTCTAATACTAAATAAATTGGATACATAAAACTACAGCACTGAGCACATGGCACTTCCTGAATGTACAAAACATAACAGAATATGTGAACAGAAATGTTGTTAGGCCTACATTAAATTGTAAACAGAAATAATTGATTATGATAATCGATGCAGCATCGTCCATGTCGACGATTCGATGCATCGATTATTTGATTCATTTCAACACCTCTAGTAACTAGTCCCCTGTGTTAATCTTTATGTCCTTCTGGCCATTCTGATCTTAGCAGCAGTGAGACATACTGTATTACATCTAGGGCTGCAGCTATCGATTCTTTTTGTAATCGATTAATCTAGCACTTTATCGATCGATTAATCGATAAAAAAAATTTTAAACAACCAAAACAAATAATGTAGGGCTGCAGCTATCGATTATTTTAGTAATCAAGTATTCTACCGATTATTCCACTGATTAATCGAGTAATCGGATAAGAAATACTTAGTAAGAAATACTTAATAAACAGCAATAGTAAATATTTATTATTGCTGTGTACTAAAAAAAAGGAAACCTGTCTTTTGTATACAGTATATACAAAAGACTGGGTTCCTTTTTTAGAAAATTCCAAATTCGAAGTACATTTTTGGTGGCCCAAATGTTAATATTTTTCAACCCCTTCCCCTTCTTGCCTCTGGCTCTTTGCACTGGATATGCAAAATAGCTGTTCACTGACCAGAGGGTAAATGTGACGGTACAAAGCTTACAGCAGGGCTATTCAACTACACTGTTCTGGGGGACACATTTTCAGAAGCCTAATACAAAAAGAATAAAGAATGCAGAAATCACTGACATGATGATGTCATTCACGTGCACATTAAGTAGCCATGCTGGGGGAGGAGCCAGTTTGTCTCGGCTGCAGCTAAATTTCCAAAGATTAGTAGCAAACTAATAAACAGTTAGACTACAAACCAACAGCTTTTGTTTTAGCTTGTTGGTAAACATCGCTATTAGCAGAGTAGCATGCTGTAGGCTAGATGTGTAAAACATCGCTATCAGCTATATCGCTATTAATTTATAAACTCCAACTATTCTTTCACATCTCAAGGACAAATTTGAAGGTCTATTAGGAAGCAGCGGACAGGATTAAGACGAGTAATCCTCCTACAGAACAGTGCTTAACTATGAGACTGGGATTTAAGTTTTCGAAGAGGATGTACAGTAAGCCCCAGTAACTCCCATGTTCCATAGGAAGATGGTCTCAACCTTTCTAATTGACATGCTGTTTGTTGGTTGGGATTGTCTAAAATTAACTGAGTCAATTACACAAACACACCTGTGATTGCAGCAGTCTGTGACTCCTGCTCAGTGAGGATAGGGTAGCCTAGGTATCCTAGGTGCTCCAGGCAACGGTGGATGTCAAAGTACGCAGAGAGCCTGCATGTGAAGGGATTGACATACATGTGACCTTTGAACTGTGTACAATTGCTTTTAAGTGCACAAACGTGTAAAACTAGCGCATGCAATCACAAAAAAATAATTAACAATCGTGTGAGATACGTACGTCCATTGACAAAGGTAGCCGTGGTACGAGATGTAGCCCTCTTCTGTGGTTGGGACAGTCATGTAGACCTCTGCACCCCATGGTATGTAAGGACATACGCAAAACAGGTTCCTAAGCTCTGTCGGTGACAGGGCAGAGTCTTTGTCCTGAGAGGGAAAACAGGTCACTTCAGGTCACACAAAAGAAGGAAACCCTCGATTATTGAATGTGCCACGCAGAAAACTGAGAGCCGCTACTGAATATTTACCGCAATTGAAATACCTTTCCCGTCATATATTCAACACACAATCATCGCACACCAAAAATAACATTTCCCACGACATTTAACTTAGAGTTACACTCTACTGTCCAGTGGGACATTGTGACCAAAGGCAACCCGGATTGCTACTCACTTCATCGTACTTGTCAAAGAGCCGCTGGAGGAACTGGTGGCCTAAACGATTGAGCTCTGTGGTGCAGCCAATGGGAACTCGTAGTCTGACAACAGAAAAACAACAATTACATATTTAGATACCTGGGAATTCCTAACTAGAGTGTACAAACATAACAAAGGCAAAGCCAAACGGAAATGCAGGAAAAATACGGAAAGTCTGAGAGAGATGACTAGGTAGAAAACAGGGACAGGGATCTGTAGTCTCCAAAACTATTGCAATACAACCTGCTGTAATGGTGGGTATCAGCAATATAAAAAATGACATCAGAGTTGACAGATACAGTACAATAGTGTCACTTGACATACTCAGGGTAAAGGTAATCATCAGTCAGATCAAGGTTGTCGTCATAACCAAACTTCCTGAGTATAGTCCATGTGGTTTCATGTCGGCCCCTCTGGATAAATAACGTATTAAGGAACAAGAAACCTGAAAAAGAGGAGATACAACACTTGCCATTAGTTTAGTGTGGCCTTGCCAACAACCCGTTTAAAGTCGCATGTTCTCATTCCTGAGTGATTTTTACCATTTAGGGTCAGGCCGTTGTCCTGCACCCCATCGCTGGTGTTCTTCCAAACTACTGTCTTCACATCTTCTAAGGCTTGAGGTGCCAGAGGATTCCCAAAACAAGATTTCTACACATAAGATGGATGGGTTTTTTTATATAGCAAACAAAGAGCTTTGGTTCAAATAATAACTGTGAAGACAGAACTTTAAGTGATTTTAACTGGCACCTGAAAGCAGTTGAGTTCCGCGTCACTGAGGATACGGTCATTGTCCTGGTCTGAAATGTAGAATATTCTGCTAAGGGCTCTGACACATGATGGTTTTAGCTGGTGAAAAATATTGGAGGACAAAAATATTATGATCATTTGCATGCACATATGTAAATAAGTGGACTGGGAGAGACAGACACCCCACAGTTGGCATCACATTTCCAAAAATAGCTGACCTGTTTGTCCTCAGGGTCATAAAGAGGTGCAGTAGGGTGAAGAACTGCCTTCTGTGCATAGTAAAACAGCTCTGAAATGTTTTTCAGGTTCTTTGCAGAACACTTGAAAGAGAAAAAAAGAGAAAAAAAAGGATATTTCAGATACAATTTCTAAGCAAACTTAAGGCCAGATAACGTGGGCATGTGTAAATATTTGTATCTAAAAGCTAAGGTTAGAAGGTGTGCAGTGATTAGCAGACTGGATATGTCTGTGAGAGAGTTTAGTCTCACCTCAACACATGTCTCAATCTCAGAGAACAGGTTCATGATGGGAAGAATGGTTTCCATTGAGCTCCCACAGCGCAGATCCGACTTGTTTCCCACAAGGATGATGGGAACTCTAACAGAACATATATAGAGACAGGGTAACTCTCTACTGTATATAACACTATTGTGGTTTACTGTGTAAATACAGGTATTTCTGCAATACAAAGATATAATGTAAATCAGTTAACATTCAAATAGTGTGCTGCATGCACACACACACACACACTCCTACATATTGGACATTTTGCTGATGTTCTTAGGTCTTATTCTGGGAGACTTATTGCAAAGTTAGAACAGGCTCAAACTCCTAGATTACCAAGTTTGCCAACATAACAGTACTGCAAACAGTAGGGAGGAGTGCAAAGTTCAATGGCAGATGGCAATGCCTTGGGAAAAGCTCAGAGCACACACCCATCAACAGCTGATACATACTTGTTCCCTTTCTCTGCGTCTCCGTTAACTAAAGGTATCCACTTAGTTTTGATCTGAAAAACAAAAGCAGAGACAAGCGCAATTTGTATTTTAAATGCATTAAGTAAATGTGATATGCATTATGTGGAATGCTTGAACAGTATAAGACAAGGTAAACCAAGTAGCAGGTTACTACCTTGTCTATCGTGTCATCATTGGTGACATCATACACCACACACACCACATTAGCCTGTGTGGATTGGGGAAAAAACAGCTGTGAGGGAACTTAGGCCATAAACAGAATCCACAAAATTCAATCAAATATCTTTTTATTAAAATCCTTGAGAAAAAAAACTGCACGAACAAAACAGAACATGACAAAAGTAAAAAAAAAAAGAATGGAAGATGATTAGGTTGCTGGCCCCAAACGGCGTAAATGCTAGGCCTCCTAGAAATATGACTTTGGTTTTAACAAAATTTTGACAAACCTCAGAAACAATTATATTTATTTATACAACCAAAAACATGTTATTCTTAATCAGGGCACAGAATTGCTTAATTATTAAAACAGATGATGTTCAGTATATTAATTAGTGCTGTATTTTTTTCCCTTCAATTATTTGTCATGTAAAATCATATAAAAATACAATTTCGGTGAAATGAAGTATGGTGTACTTACCTTGATGATCTCACTTCTAAGGATTTCATCACTCTGCTCTTTTTCTGTTAAGCACAACCAAACAAATCTTAAAGTCATGATATTCAGACATGTTACACACCCACACCCACACACTACACACCCACACAGAACTAAATACTGGTGGTGCTACATGTAAGCCTTCAGGTCAAATACCTGAGTAGTCCACTATGTGTGTGGGCACCTTCTCTGGAGTCACGTCAGCAGGGATAGTGATCTCTTCAGCTCTAGGAGGAACCTGTCAAAGATTGCAGCTCACAGATAAAACCATCACAAGATTCAGCCTCCCATTACACAGACACACATTTTCTATTTTGCATTAAGCATGGACACAAGCATGGCTTTAGGAAACAACATTAAGCCATAAACTGAAATGCTAGGCATTTTCACTTTTTTTTCTTCTTCATTTTTTTTGTGAAAATTACACAGTAAAACATAATACTGGCCTCATAGTACATAACAGGGCAGGCTGATTTCATCATGTCAAATAAAGCCCAAACATGCTGCAAAAGTCACAAATACTTGGCAAAAAACCTACAGTGAATCCAACCATTTTGGATTACTGAGTAGTGGAATCAGTAGATTAGCCTAACCGCAATGACAGTATGAAACAAATTAAACTTAAAAGAAACAGTACTATTTTGTAATATACAATAGTATCTCTAAGAAGTCATTTTTGCAAAGGGAGTATAAATAGTTACATAATGCAAAATAAGCTGCAAAGGAAAATTAAACTTATTAGCTTGCACACATTAAATACTTCGTTTTCTTTACTGCCAAGAAATGAACCAGTTTGCTGAGTACTGACTACAGTAGAGTAACTGTGGCTATAATTAGCCAACTGTGGTCAATATAGACTACAAGGCAGGTGGCCAGGTACATAAACATAGCATCCTCCAGCGAAAAGGACGTTTAAGTAAAAAAAAAACAGCAGTAGTGAATAGTTGTACTGACACTTACCTCTTCTGGGAACTCCTCTCCAACCAAAGACATGATGAGCGATGTCTTCCCCACCTTGGCTGTTAGAGGAGACAATATGAAGAGGATGAGAGGAGGTGGCAGAGAAAGACTCCAGGATCCAATTTAGCTTGTATGATGGAGTGATAGCACTTACTGTAAAAGTGCAAGTTAGCTACTCTTTATGTTATCATTTACATAATTCCCCTTTTATGGTCTGAAGTGCTGCTCGGTAATATGGCATGAAGCAAACATTATTGTATTACAACTATACAGCGGAGTTTTCGCCAGACAATACTAAATCAATGTCATTGCTCACGTTATAAAAACAGAACACCCTAAAATCGTCACACTTAACAGTTAACGTTACCCTCTTTATATGCAGTTAAATGGGAAATGTCTCCACTTTCAAAAAGCATGGTCATAGTTTTAGTAGTAGCTAGCTACTAACGTTAGTTAGGTTAACTGCTCTACCGTTACGTTAACATATAGCTAGCTAACTAGTACTAACGTTACTTCACGTCAGTTAACCGGTTAGCTAGCATATCTATGCTCTAACTTAAACGTTTCAAATCGCAGAAAACTTAAATAAGGTTACAGCTGTTTATTGTGTAATGTGGCTTTCAGTGGATGGCAGCTGATAAGTTAGACGACAAAACAACAATAACAGGTTTACTAACGTAACTTCTCTATGGTAGTTAATTACGTTAAGAGTTAACGTTATTCACAACTTAAAAGCAAAGTTATTCTGAGCTGCTAAGTTGGCCTTGCGGAAATTAACATTTGGAGAGCGGCCACTTCATAGAAAACCTATAATTGTATCTAATAAAATACAATTAGTGCAGAAATGCATGCATTTCCCTATTAAGACAGTTATCACCACCATGCCACCAGGAGTAACCGAGATACATTCAGCTACAAGTTTGTAAGTTAGCTATAGCAGCTAATGTTTGCTAGTCTTTTAGCTTGTGGTTAACGTTACAGCTTTCAGTGCCAATGACTTACGCTCCCCCAATAAGAGTATCCTGACGTCTTGTTTCATGTTTCCTCTCTGTTTGACGAAGAGTCAGAAGCGCTACAGTATTACAGTGGCATTTATCTTTATTTGAATGTCAAATTTCTAGCTAAATTCAAATGTGTGCCTCTCCACAGCGATATTGACGCAAGGTGAAATCATATCATTCCGGTTCACAGAGACCGTGAAAACACGTCCTCTGCTGGACGAAGTAACACCCTACTGCCTTCGTTTCCTTCACAATGTTTGTTATGAGGTTCTCATGTTTTGTCTGTAAAACGTTCAACAAATACAGTGAAAGTGAAATCATTTAAAAAAAAAAAAAATTATTTAATAAAGTCTCATTAAACAGAAAAGCTTTGCAGTATGCTTAACTCAAAATTCTACATGAATACAGCTCTTCAGTAAATGTCTGCTACTTTCCACCTTTGCCCAAAATTGTATCCCATTAACAGCAACATCCTTGGTAATCCTTTACTGTAACATTAGTTTTTAATATAAAACAAACCAATGTACAGAGCCTAATTACCGTATAATCAAACCAATTAAGATTATTTATTTATATCTATAATTGCACCTCAACCTCAGTTAATGTTAATAACCCTCATTCACAACAGTGGTGATTAATTTTACTAAACAATCCCTTATAACACTAGCATTATCATGTACATGTAACATGCTGTTTATCATCAAAATGATGGGCCTTTGCCTGGATTTTTGATATAGCCCTATAAAAGGTCAAAGCTTGTTGAAACAATTTGTTTCACCAAGCTTTTTAGATTCAGAAATCTGAATCAAGAAGTAACTATCCAAAAGGTTTATAGCAGCCATACACTATCCAAACCATTGGTGGTGGAGTGACATAATCATAATTAGTATCAAACATGTCTGTAATGTTCAATAATTGCACTCTTTACCACAATTTAGTCTACCTGCATCACAATCTTATTTTCTACTTCCAGCTGGTTTTGTATTAAATTAAATGCAAAATGTTGTACTGCTGCCTGTCCTCAATCATTCTGGTGGAAAGACAAGTAAAAATAAAAATATCTCTGGCTGTAGCAGTCTCTCCTTTTTATGAGTCATCTTACATTACAGATTGCTATTTTACATGCTACTTTTCATTTGAACCCTTTCCCACCTTACCGATTGCTATTTTACATGCTACTTTTCATTTGAACATTATCCCACCCTATAGAAGCCCACAAACTATGATTCTATCTACCACTGCAAAAAGCAGTAGACATGACAGAAACTTTAAATCACTCATCAGTATTCATACACATTCTAACTCACAGTAAAAAAAATCTCAAATAAATAGTCAAACATTAGAAGTGACTGGACACGCAAAGCAATTCCTTCAACAAAAATGTATTTTAAAACCATACATGCATAAGGAAAAAGCTCCAATGTGGCAAATGTTACACAAAACTTCTCCACAAATTACTATTTGCCTCAAAACTGATTAAAAAAAAAAATGGAACAATAACATTACATGGAGAAAGAATTTGAACTAGTCACGTGTAAAACGGAATAAACCTACAAGGTTTGAGTTTCAAAAACAGATGTGAGGCCCTGCACCTCCCACAGGAAGATCTCATTATAAGCTACGGTGAAAAGAAGAGTCCCAGAGGGAGAGAAGCGACATGTCTGCAGTGAGTCACTGTGCTGCAGGAAGTCCTGGAACCTGCCGCTGGTCGACTTGATCAACTTTAACACTCGCTCTGATAAGAGATTAGACATATAGTGAGACATGAATTGTGCTCCAAACTTACACTACACTATATTACACAAATTAATCATATTTCTTTACTGGAACCATATGGAGATACATCATGAAAAGATCTGAATTTACCTTTTGATCCCACTGCTATGAGTTGACTCTTAGAGGAGAGGCTCAAGCATGTGGCCCAGTCAGGCAGGGCAATCTTTTTTATTATCTGTAGTATAAAAAAAAATAATATATATATATATATACACACACACACACACACACACACACACACACACACATTTATGGACATTCTGCCAGCAGCATCTGCACTGTACAGGAAAAATTTCAACACTGTGGTAGATGAGTGAAGAAGGAAGAACTGTGGTACCTGTTTTTTAGCCAGGCAGTAGAAGGACAGCTCTTTCTCTACTCCATAGCCAGTGTAGACCACCAGGCTGGGGTCTGCAGGGCAGAAGGCAGCCAGACTGGGAGGTGGGCTGTCATCCTATAGCACAAAAGGTTTACAAAATATTAGATGTGCAAAGGTAAAACATGGACTGAGCTTAATTTTTTAAGATAATTGTTTTGGTCTTTTCCTCCTTTAATGGATAGGACAGCTAGGTGAGAAAAGGGAGAGAGAGGGGGAAGACATGCTGGAAATCGTCACAGGTCGGATTCGAACCCTGGACCTCTGCGTCGAGGCATAAACCTCTATGTACAGTATATGTTCACCTGCTCTGCCCACTGAGTCAACCCCAGCCACTGAGCTTCATTTTTTTTGCAGAGATTTCCAAATACAGGCTGTAACAATATGCCAAAAAATGTTAAAATAACACCAACATTTAGAATAAAATAGGCTGAAGGGAAATATTGTGTGCAAATATGTGTTCAGTACAAAGTCCAAAGTCTTTTTCCTAAGCATAGAACACAAATCAAAATGTTCAATTCAATCTAAGGCTGTCAATCGATTACAATATTTAATCATGATTAAAAAGGCATGATTCTCCATAGTTAATTTACGATTAATCTAAAAAATTTTATGTTATAAATGTACTTTAAAAAGGGATATTTTTCAAGTATTTAATGCTCTAATCAACATGGGAGCAGGCAAACATGCTTGCTCTAAGCAAATGTTTATTATTATTGCAACAATCCAAAACAATGACAAATACTGTCTAGAACATTTTCCAGAATAATCTCAAAGGTTTGCTTAAAAAATATGCTGAATTGTGTGTCGGGTTGGCTCAGTTGGTAGAGCGGGCGCACATATATAGAGGTTTGCTCCTCGACGCAGCGGTCGCGGGTTCGGCTCCGCCTGCTTCCCTTTGCTGCATGTCGTTCCCCCTCTCTCCCCTTTCATGTCTTCATCTGTCCTATCAAAATAAAGGCCTAAAATGCCCACTCCCCCAAAAGAAAAATTATTTTAAAAAAATATGCTGAATGCATAATATGGCAGACTCAAGCCCATTAAGCAGCAACAACAGAAAGGCACATATGACCACATGACATATTATGCCCTATCTTGCACTCAGCGCAATTGCCTTTGTACATCGACGCATGTATCATTCCTATTTTGCACCCCACGCACAGCGGACTTTTCCCTCCACAGACGCATGTTGGTAAATTAGGGAATGTATTTGCACTCCAGGGGCGGTTCAGCGAAAAGAGGAGACGTGTTCCGACGCAAACGTTCCCTGGTGCTATTTTGCAGTTTCAGAAAACAATTCCGCCACTGACCAGGAAAAACCTGGTCTAAAGTCAGTGGCGCTAGTCTGAAGTCAGTAGCGCGTTATTCAGATGCTATTTTAGGGGCACATGCTTGGCCATAATGTAGCGTGTGCACAACGTGCATACACTTCTCTCATCTACACGGACGCAGCAGTTCCCATTTTTGCAAATCATACATAATTACAAAGAAAAATATTACTGAAAATGCGCTTCAGGTGTTTGGATAGATCAGGAGGCACTTTACAGTACAGTCCTCAAAAAGTCACAGCATTCTTTGTGGCTTGTTGTGTTTTACACATTTCCATGAATCATGGATGTGTTGATGACATAAATGAGGAAATATTAGAGGAATTAAGGAGACATGATGTTGAACTACGGTGGGAGTGGACGGAGATGGAGTGGGGGGAGGAGGAAGGTGCACAACAGGTGCAGGTGGTGCGTTTGGAGGCCCACGCTCCATGGCTGCAGCAATCCTCTCCAGACTTGAGGAGACGCGCCCGAGAGGCCGCAGCAACATCGCCACCCGGCCAAGACAGGCATTTATTACTTTGCCACATCCCGGACAGCTCCCGCTGGCGTGCGCCAGGCAAATCCGCCGTCATAATAGCAATCCGCCATGGAACAATACGCCTGCTCTTAAAGGTAATGTGAGATGACGCTCTGATTGGTTATTTTCACGTTACACCCAAACCACACCTAGCTACTTCAGACCAACGCATTTAAGATTTGCATCGGGCGCAAGACTCATTTATCCCGCCGTTTTAATAGCAACAGCGCCCGAGATCCGCCCACAAAGCTACTTGTATTTTGCGTTTCATACTTGCGTTTCAGATCGTTAAAATAGGGCCCATTATCCCACTGTTCCTGATTTCCCAAACTACAGAGCAACCCAAGGCCCAAATCACAGAACGTGCGTGCATTAATCACGCATCAAGGAATTTAGGTTAACCCCGTTATCGCATTGATTTGGACAGCCCTAATTCAATCCTGTGCCGAGTATAATATGGCTAAATGGTTAGTAGTTAAGTTTCAGCCTTATACTTTAAGTATGCCAATCTGTCGTTACTTAACAAAAAGGAGATAGAGTATCTGTGAAACTTAAAAAGACATATACAGCAGCACTCAACATTTGGAGTGACATTTGGTCATTACCATGTACTACTACTTAAAATACAGACGGTACCCCAAAATAGGCCGGAGCAGGAAATGTCAGCCAGTCAAGCAGATCACATTTGTCCTTCAGCCAATCGGCAGCCCACACACTGACACGTCTGTCAGAACTGGCAGCCAACCACATCTCGTTTCCGTCCAGTCCGAAATTCTTACACTGAGGATTAGACGGATTAGGATTAGACACGTTCTGATGAAAAATGTCATAAAATGTCAAAGGAACCAAAAAAAGAAATTTCTCCGGGAACTTTTTCCCTTGCGTTTAAATTAGCATCGCATAAGATCCATGGCCTTGTAGCTGTGGGGAGCCGATGAAAGGAAATGTCTGACAAGACAGGCAGTAAACCTGTCAAGAGCGTTTGTACTGGAGAAGCCAAGTACCACTTTCTTTGCCAACATACATTATATGATAAATTAAGTGCATTTTGTTTACCTATTCAGGAATCAAGACCAATTTAAGAAGGAATTTCAAACTTAATGGAGAATCAATCTCAAGGGGGAAGTAACTCAGAGGGGTGTCCAAAGTGTTTGATTGATAATGGTTGTTGTTGCAGAAACGCCTCAGCAGTTCTCTCTCAGGAGGACTCATTGCTCATTAGGGGCTATACTAACCTCTCTCCCTGTTTCTGTGAAACACTGTGCTGCCACTCCTTGATTTAATTCAGTGAGCTGACCTGTTCATTCACACACTGGATGGTGGTAATCGGCGCTCCTTTGTGGTCCCTGATGACACGCATCGTCCCTCCATTCACTGGGCTGCTGACAGCTACCAGACCATTCTTCCCCGCTGAAAGGATCACATGACCTGTTGGGGGCCAAAGAGAGTTACAGAGCTAAACTGGATAAATGTAGCAGCTTTAATTAACATGAAACTGACTGCCAGCACATGGGCTCAATCATGGGCCTTTGAATTGGAAGGGAAGTTCTTCTCTTGACTACTCAAATGTGCTTTGACCTGTCCGTTCAACATTTATTCATGGTTCAATTAGTGTTTGACCACTTCAGTTCACTACAGTAGCCTGCTGGATTAGGGCTCTCCTCTGGAGGGTGTTCAAAGGCATGAAACAAGCACTAAAAGAAGTAGGTGGAGACTAGGAAGACTGGGCCAAAGTGAGCAGGCCCAAAAAATACAGTTACAACATTTTATCATAAAGTAACTCCTGAAAAGTAAGTAGTATGATCATTGTCAATGCAGAAGATGCAGGGTTTTGGCACTGCTGTCCTCTCTCACCGTTAGCGGAATACTGGATGGCAGTGACAGCCACTTGATGGGGATGCAGCTTCATCTCCATCTCTGAGGAAGAAAGCTGGAATATCCTCAGGGTCCCATCGCTGTATCCTGCAGCCACACATGAGCTCTCCTTACTATAAGAAGGGCTCCAGCACACACAGCCACAGCCCTGAACCACAGAGGAAAAAAACAGGAGGGGGTATTATCTAAGCAATTTATGCTGTATGCAACTTGTACAATTTATTCTATTTGTGTAATTTGTAAAATTCCCTGATATTCTCTGACTTCCCCACCAAATTTACAGTCTCAGATGTTCCATCAAGCTGTCCATTAGAAAAGAAAAGCATCAAGGTCCTTCAGTTTATATTGGACCTGACCCACCTATTCATTTTGAATATTTCTTAAGTGTGCTCCCTCACCTGATTGAGCACCTGGAACTGCACCACCAGTTCGTTGCTGGGGGCTGACCACACCCTCACGCTGCCGTCCTCGCTGCAGGTGGCAAAATGTCTCTCGTCAGAGCTAAACACCACATCATTCACCTGGACAGCACAGAGGAGTACATGCAGAGAATAAATGTCAATCCTGGATCGCCATGTCAACATTAGCAGCACGACCCTCGCACAGAGCTCCCTCAGAAGTTACATCAGGTCATTTTCATCCGTCTTATCTGGCCTTTCTTGTGCGTCTGATACAATCTCATGCTGCATTCAGAATTATGTTATTTTTTTGGAGGTGTGACATGCAATGGACAGGCACAGAAAGACCATGCCATCAATCCATGCTGACTAAACAACACACTTATCTCCCAGTTTTGAGCTTTATGTTCCCTTGTGCTGGAGACACAAGATGTGCATATGGTCATTTTACATTTCCCACAGCTCCCACTGGTACCTTGGTCTTGTGCCCACTGATCAGTCGGATGCTGCTGTTGTCTGGCCAGTTGATGTACCAGACGGTTCCTGCTGTGGTGCCAACGATGCCCATGTCCATTGTGTTATCAAATGCTGCACTGACCGTCGTCCCATCCAGCATTATCTCCTGCTCCAACACCACCACGGTCCCACTGAAGGACGGACCAAAAACAATGAGCCCATTATTAAATCTAGACATAACCACCTGAGGATGAGATGGAACCCTATTCACCCTCTCTGTCTGTTTCACACAATACACATTAACAAACAATTCCACTAATTTGTTGTAGACACTTATTGTGCTTTTTTTAAATACATGACAGAGAGCTTCCTGCAAGGAATAAAAGTCAGGCCGAAAAGAAGTGAAAAAGCACCATAAAACTGCATTAAAGCATAATTACACATTTGTATAAACATGCCCAATGATTAAGAGAGCCACTGACAAACTCCACATTAAGCACACTATCTTTTAACTTTACTGCTAACATTTACTATACCAACACTATAACATGTTCATATTTTAAAATTTTAAACTTCTGATTATCATCTAGAGACAACCTTAAGAGGGCCGTTGTGGATGAGTACAATGGAAGGTTATCCTCCCATTACATAAATCATAAATATACTATACCGTTTTTCTAATTGCCCTTATGCAGAATTTTATAGAAACTGAAATAAAACAACCACCAGTGTGCCACTGTGTTCCTCTGAGTAATGGCATGTATTTATTCATCACATGAAATAATTAAAGAAAACAGGCTACTGCCTAGAGAAGACAGAGGAAGAATCCTAAGAAAAGAATGAGTTACAGACCTGTCTTCCCCATTGCAGACCTTTTCCTGAGGCTTCAGTCCCTGTACAGCTTCTACCTCCCACAGTCGCAACCAGCGGGTGTTGCTGCCTGTCAACAGACGGTTCCCTCGACACAGCAGCACTCCTACACCAAAAAACCATATAAATCCCATTACAATGTGTGGAAAGCCAGGACCAGAATACATACAAGCCATGTCTCAAAATGACAGCAATGCTTTAGGCAATTTTACCAAGTGAAATAAAAAGCATCTCCTTAATAAAATACAAGTAACTAGAAGAAAATAAAAGCTATTTTGTATTTCTTCCTGTAATTACCATTAAGGGTATTTAGTTACAAAATATTTTTATCCAAATTAGATGATTAGATTTATACAGAGGGCCCATTTGTACCAATCTCTCCCTCATCAGCTTCCCAGGTCATGAAGCAGCGCTGTGTGTTTACGTCCCAGACGCAAACATGTCCGCGATTGGTGGCGGTGAACAGAAAGGAGTCCATGTGGTAGCACAGAGCTGTCAGCTCCACATCTCCCACCTCTGCTGGTGCTTTCACTGTCTGGACCTACAAGTGTGAAGGAGTGTTCAATCCTTATGTACCAAAGAAAATACAACTAAAATATTTACCCAATCTGTGGTCTTATACCTTGAGGTCTACATCCAAGCCATGTGTGTTGATGAGGCAGAAGTAAGCCCCTTGGCTGCCCACACAGGCCAGCTGGCTGGCTGCTGAGGGGCTGAAGGCTGCATCATGGATGGGTCCTGACACACGTACACTGGAGAGCAGCTGGAAGGTCTTAGTGCTCCACAGAGCCACCTCTGGGTCCGAGAAGTCTCCTACGGGGTGTTGGCAACAATCAGTGGTCAGTAGCAGCAGAGTCACTTGTTTGGCCATAGCTAAGGCATTTTCTTTATTCAAATCAATTATGTCAAGTGGTGCAAAACATTTTAAGTTTAAACCTTCATGACTGATGGATGCAATCCAATTCATATTTTACAAACCAGCAGAGAGAAAGAAACGATCATCTCTGGAGAAAGTGACACACTGCACCGCCCCCCTGTGGTAGGAGATGGTATTTCGACAAGTTCCATTCTGGACGTCCCAAATGCAGATGAGGCTCCTGCTACCATTGTTGCCACCAGCTGCTGATGCCACTGTCTGGACAGAAAGTAACAGATTATGAATCCACAAGACACAGGACTAATAGGACGCATATTGACCATGAGAAAGTGGCCTGCTTCCTAGTCTCGCATTGCCAGACCCTTCTCCACAGCGCTGAGGGGGAGGGTCTGGCTAGTCCACAGAGCATTTCGGGATGGGAGAAAAATGTGCTCTGGTTTATTGGCATTTCTTTAAACTAAGTGCCTCTGCAAAATAGCCTCGGGAAGGAAGTTGTTTTGGTGGAACGTGTAAATTCAAAGGTTGTTTGAAGACTCACTGGACAGATAGTATAGCTAGCTGTCTGGATTTACCCTGCAGAGATCTGAGGAACAGTTAACCATAGTCCTCATAAAATCGGCTTGAGTTTAAAGTGTCAACACAAAGAAAGCAGGTGAAGATGACGGACATCCGGCCGAAATGAGGGACATCTGACGGAATTTCCGGCGGCACCTGAATAATCCCCGAAATAAAACGTCATCGATATAGACTACCTGCTTCCTAATCCTGGACTTCTTGGTCCCCAAGATTGTGGAGTCTAATTTTTTCCTAGACAGGATTCACAGACATCTGATTCAATGGCATTTAAGAAGACTTTACAAAAAAAAACTCCCTTTACCCTGAATTTCCTTTAGCATTTAAAATCCTTTGTGTTGATTGTCATACAGACACACAGACACATTAGAAGTGCTTTTCAGAGCCTCACTTGAAGCAAATTTCTGTTCTAAAAGAAGAGGTGAGTGCTGACAACCTCTCATGACAAGTGGTAAACACAAAGAGCTCACACAGTACTGACCCACCAAGCAGTACAATCAAGTGTGAAAGTCAATCCATGTCCTGGTCAGACATGCCCCCAGCTGGTCTACTTCTGTGCTGCTTGCCTGGCCAAACGACTGGGGCAAATCCATTAACGATCCCCTGCAGTGAATAACCAACCAGATGATATACTATACCTGATTTCTTCCCCTGCTGAGCTAACCAGCTGAGGCCCATTCAATCTATTTTGATCCTTAGACATGGGGAAAAATGTGCTCAACATCTGCTGTGATACTTCACCATGACAACAAATGTCCACAGTATGCATTACATATGTTTTCTTGGAATATGGGCGGCACAAAGAAAGATTTAAGGAGCTATCACATGAAATGAAATCACTGGTGCTTTGGACACACAAAGACCGGTGCATGCTGAACAGAGTGATACCTGTCTAAAAATTATCATTTTCATTCTAGATCATTTCCCCAGAGTTACCACTCTGTTGGACTTTTCAAAAACACACAGTCCCCTCGCCAACCTAAAAAAGTTGGGACTGGGTATTTTTCTCTGAGTTATAGTCTTTGGCTGAGATTACAGACACTGGCTTTCCGAGTACATTTAGCACACAACAGATTTTAGAGTAATAAAAAGGACAAACTTGAGACTACATTTTTAGCAGTAAAAGAAAAGAAAAGAAGAATGTGATGTCAAGATGCTCTTAGTTTTCTTTTCCTAGAAAATTCGAAGCAGTAGTTTGTCAACCCCCTCAAAACACTGCTGACTCATGCTCCATCACCAGTTCTACCCACACTGTTAAAAACACACCTGCAGTAGGACCCAAAAGACCCCAGTAGACGGTGACATGAGCGCTTTGTTACATTACTGTACCCATCCATTCTCAAATGACTGTTATACAACTGTGAAGTCTAGCGCTAT